>NC_142615.1:3240094-3571344 GCF_059453375.1 Lepisosteus platostomus
GAGGAAGAGAGGGGGGTACAGGAGAGAGGAGGGGAGGATAGGAGACCGAGAGGAGGAAGAGAGGGGGGAGGTACAGGAGAGAGGAGAGAGGATAGGAGACTGAGAGGAGGAAGAGAAGGAGGAGGGACAGGAGGGAGAGGGAGGAGAGAGATAAGAAAAGAGAGTGAGAAAGGAGAGAGGAGACAAAGGAGGGAGGACAGAGAGAGGAGAGAGTGACGGGAGGGACTGGGAGGTGAGAGAGGAGAGAGGAGAAAGCAGAGTGATGTTGGGCCGAGTCCCACAGAGCAGGCAGACTGACCTCCAGGATGTGGTTGAACTGGGCCTTGAGCTCGAAGTAGGGTTTGGACTTGATGATGACCCTCTTGAGGGACTTCTGGAGGGTCTGGACCCGGGCCTCCGCCTCCTGACACAGCAGGGTGACTCTCTGGTGCTCCCTCTCACTGCGCAGCCTCTCCTCCTCGGCCTCGTTCACCTGCGACACACACAACACACACGCTGTAAACACACACACCGGTGCTCCCTCTCACTGCGCAGCCTCTCCTCCTCGGCCTCGTTCACCTGCGACACACACAACACACACACCGGTGCTCCCTCTCACTGCGCAGCCTCTCCTCCTCGGCCTCGTTCACCTGCGACACACACAACACACACACACTGTAAACACACACACCGGTGCTCCCTCTCACTGCGCAGCCTCTCCTCCTCGGCCTCGTTCACCTGCGACACACACAACACACACACTGTAAACACACACACACACCGGTGCTCCCTCTCACTGCGCAGCCTCTCCTCCTCGGCCTCGTTCACCTGGGACACACACACAACACACACACACTGTAAACACACACACCGGTGCTCCCTCTCACTGCGCAGCCTCTCCTCCTCGGCCTCGTTCACCTGGGACACACACACAACACACACACACTGTAAACACACACACCGGTGCTCCCTCTCACTGCGCAGCCTCTCCTCCTCGGCCTCGTTCACCTGCGACACACACAACACACACACACTGTAAACACACACACCGGTGCTCCCTCTCACTGCGCAGCCTCTCCTCCTCGGCCTCGTTCACCTGCGACACACACACAACACACACACACTGTAAACACACACACCGGTGCTCCCTCTCACTGCGCAGCCTCTCCTCCTCGGCCTCGTTCTCCTGCGACACACACACAACACACACGCTGTAAACACACACACCGGTGCTCCCTCTCACTGCGCAGCCTCTCCTCCTCGGCGTCGTTCACCTGCGACACACACAACACACACACACACTGTAAACACACACACACACCGGTGCTCCCTCTCACTGCGCAGCCTCTCCTCCTCGGCCTCGTTCACCTGCGACACACACACAACACACACACACTGTAAACACACACACCGGTGCTCCCTCTCACTGCGCAGCCTCTCCTCCTCGGCCTCGTTCACCTGCTACACACACAACACACACACTGTAAACACACACACCGGTGCTCCCTCTCACTGCGCAGCCTCTCCTCCTCGGCCTCGTTCACCTGCGACACACACACAACACACACACTGTAAACACACACACCGGTGCTCCCTCTCACTGCGCAGCCTCTCCTCCTCGGCCTCGTTCACCTGCGACACACACACAACACACACACTGTAAACACACACACTGGTGCTCCCTCTCACTGCGCAGCCTCTCCTCCTCGGCCTCGTTCACCTGCGACACACACACAACACACACACACTGTAAACACACACACCGGTGCTCCCTCTCACTGCACAACCTCTCGTCCTCGGCCTTGTTCACCTCAGACACACACAACATTACACACACAGTGTCACTGCTCAGACACTGCATTAATTACACACAGTGTCACTGCTCAGACACTGCATTAATTACACACAGTGTCACTGCTCAGACACTGCATTAATTACACACACTGTTACTGCTCAGACACTGCATTAATTACACACACACTGTCACTGCTCAGACACTGCATTAATTACACACACTGTCACTGCTTAGACACTGCATTAATTACACACACTGTCACTGCTCAGACACTGCATTAATTACACACACTGTCACTGCTCAGACACTGCATTAATTACACACACGTACTGCTCAGACACTGCATTAATTACACACACTTATTGCTCAGACACTGCATTAATTACACACAGTGTCACTGCTCAGACACTGCATTAATTACACACAGTGTCACTGCTCAGACACTGCATTAATTACACACACACTGTCACTGCTCAGACACTGCATTAATTACACACACAGTGTCACTGCTCAGACACTGCATTAATTACACACAGTGTCTCTGCTCAGACACTGCATTAATAACAAACACTTATTGCTCAGACACTGAATTAATTACACACAGTGTCACTGCTCAGACACTGCATTAATTACACACACTTCCTGCTCAGACACTGCATTACTTACACACGGTGTTAACGTACACACTGTTTATGCACATGCACTCTGTTAAAGCAAGCAAAAGGCTCTGGTATGTGCACACAGAGGAACAGAGGTTTGTATAAAAGGCTAACACACACAGAGCGCAGATCTCTCTCAGCGGGACAGACAGCCCTCCTAGGGTCAGAGTGTCTGATGTGGAGAGTCTTTACAGGAGAGACACTGCTCTCACACTGACACTCCAGCACACCCACAGTAACTCACACACACAGACCCACACCAATACCCACAGTATCTCACTCACACACTGAGCACACACTCACACAGACCCACACCAATACCCACAGTATCTCACTCACACACTGAGCACAGACACACAGACCCACACCAATACCCACAGTATCTCACTCACACACTGAGCACACACACACACAGACCCACACCAATACCCACAGTATCTCACTCACACACTGAGCACAGACACACAGACCCACACCAATACCCACAGTATCTCACTCACACACTGAGCACACACTCACACAGACTCACACCAATACCCACAGTATCTCACTCACACACTGAGCACACACTCACACAGACTCACACCAATACCCACAGTATCTCACTCACACACTGAGCACACACACACACAGACCCACACCAATACCCACAGTATCTCACTCACACACTGAGCACACACTCACACAGACCCACACCAATACCCACAGTATCTCACTCACACACTGAGCACACACTCACACAGACCCACACCAATACCCACAGTATCTCACTCACACACTGAGCACACACTCACACAGACCCACACCAATACCCACAGTATCTCACTCACACACTGAGCACACACTCACACAGACTCACACCAATACCCACAGTATCTCACTCACACACTGAGCACACACACACACAGACCCACACCAATACCCACAGTATCTCACTCACACACTGAGCACAGACACACAGACCCACACCAATACCCACAGTATCTCACTCACACACTGAGCACACACTCACACAGACCCACACCAATACCCACAGTATCTCACTCACACACTGAGCACACACACACACAGACCCACACCAATACCCACAGTATCTCACTCACACACTGAGCACACACACACACAGACCCACACCAATACCCACAGTATCTCACTCACACACTGAGCACACACTCACACACAGACCCACACCAATACCCACAGTATCTCACTCACACACTGAGCACACACTCACACAGACCCACACCAATACCCACAGTATCTCACTCACACACTGAGCACACACTCACACAGACCCACACCAATACCCACAGTATCTCACTCACACACTGAGCACACTCACACAGACCCACACCAATACCCACAGTATCTCACTCACACAGACCCACACCAATACCCACAGTATCTCACTCACACACTGAGCACACACTCACACAGACCCACACCAATACCCACAGTATCTCACTCACACACTGAGCACACACTCACACAGACCCACACCAATACCCACAGTATCTCACTCACACACTGAGCACACACTCACACAGACCCACACCAATACCCACAGTATCTCACTCACACACTGAGCACACACTCACACAGACCCACACCAATACCCACAGTATCTCACTCACACACTGAGCACAGACACACAGACCCACACCAATACCCACAGTATCTCACTCACACACTGAGCACACACTCACACAGACCCACACCAATACCCACAGTATCTCACTCACACACTGAGCACACACTCACACAGACTCACACCAATACCCACAGTATCTCACTCACACACTGAGCACACACTCACACAGACCCACACCAATACCCACAGTATCTCACTCACACACTGAGCACACACTCACACAGACCCACACCAATACCCACAGTATCTCACTCACACACTGAGCACACACTCACACAGACCCACACCAATACCCACAGTATCTCACTCACACACTGAGCACACACTCACACAGACCCACACCAATACCCACAGTATCTCACTCACACACTGAGCACAGACACACAGACCCACACCAATACCCACAGTATCTCACTCACACACTGAGCACACACACACACAGACCCACACCAATACCCACAGTATCTCACTCACACACTGAGCACACACTCACACAGACCCACACCAATACCCACAGTATCTCACTCACACACTGAGCACACACTCACACAGACCCACACCAATACCCACAGTATCTCACTCACACACTGAGCACACACTCACACAGACCCACACCAATACCCACAGTATCTCACTCACACACTGAGCACACACTCACACAGACCCACACCAATACCCACAGTATCTCACTCACACACTGAGCACAGACACACAGACCCACACCAATACCCACAGTATCTCACTCACACACTGAGCACACACTCACACAGACCCACACCAATACCCACAGTATCTCACTATCACACTGAGCACACACTCACACAGACCCACACCAATACCCACAGTATCTCACTCACACACTGAGCACACACTCACACAGACCCACACCAATACCCACAGTATCTCACTCACACACTGAGCACACACTCACACAGACCCACACCAATACCCACAGTATCTCACTCACACACTGAGCACACACTCACACAGACTCACACCAATACCCACAGTATCTCACTCACACACTGAGCACACACTCACACAGACCCACACCAATACCCACAGTATCTCACTCACACACTGAGCACACACTCACACAGACCCACACCAATACCCACAGTATCTCACTCACACACTGAGCACACACTCACACAGACCCACACCAATACCCACAGTATCTCACTATCACACTGAGCACACACTCACACAGACCCACACCAATACCCACAGTATCTCACTCACACACTGAGCACACACTCACACAGACCCACACCAATACCCACAGTATCTCACTCACACACTGAGCACACACTCACACAGACCCACACCAATACCCACAGTATCTCACTCACACACTGAGCACACACTCACACAGACCCACACCAATACCCACAGTATCTCACTCACACACTGAGCACACTCACACAGACCCACACCAATACCCACAGTATCTCACTCACACACATTTGGACTCTTCTGTACACAGAGGGGGGTGGGGGTGGGGAACAAGTTGCCCAGCCCTGTGGTTGAAGCCGATACCCTGGCTTCTCTCCAGACACAGCTGGGTGAGCTCCTCCAGTCAGGACAGGGGGCTCTTCTGTACACAGAGGGGGGTGGGGGTGGGGAACAGGCTGCCCAGCCCTGTGGTTGAAGCCGATACCCTGGTTCCTCTCCAGACACAGCTGGGTGAGCTCCTCCAGTCAGGACAGGAGGCTCTACTGTACACAGAGGGGGGCGGGGGTGGGGAACAAGTTGCCCAGCCCTGTGGTTGAAGCCGATACCCTGGTTCCTCTCCAGACCCAGCTGGGTGAGCTCCTCTGTACACAGAGGGGGGTGGGGGTGGGGAACAAGCTGCCCAGCCCTGCGGTTGAAGCCGATACCCTGGCTCCTCTCCAGACACAGCTGGGTGAGCTCCTCCAGTCAGGACAGGAGGCTCTACTGTACACAGAGGGGGGCGGGGGTGGGGAACAGGCTGCCCAGCCCCTGTGGTTGAAGCCAATACCCTGGCTTCTCTCCAGACACAGCTGGGTGAGCTCCTCCAGTCAGGACAGGAGGCTCTCCTGTACTGTGGGTTATCGGGGTACCTTGGCCGTGGCGTGGTTCAGCATCTCCTGCCAGGTGGGGTCCAGGCGGTTGCGGTCGGCCATCAGCCCCTGCTCGGCCACGTAGACCATCTCCCTGGCGGCGTTGTGCATGGACACGGCCCGCTCGTAGCTCAGCGCTGCCTTCTGGGTCTCCTGCTGCGCCTGGTGGACACGGGGACAGGAGGGTGACCGGCTCGCCCCCCCCCGCACCAGGGGTCGAGATGGCTGCACCCCCACACTTATGGGATCACCAGGGTACCGACTGGACCGGGGACACAGACCCCTGGACTGACTGGACCAGAGTCACAGACCCCTGGACTGACTGGACCAGAGACACTGACCCCTGGACTGACTGGACCGGGGACACAGACCCCTGGACTGACTGGACCAGAGACACAGACCCCTGGACTGACTGGACCAGAGGTCACAGACCCCTGGACTGACTGGACCAGGGACACCGACCCCTGGACTGACTGGACCAGGGACACAGACCCCTGGACTGACTGGACCAGGGACACCGACCCCTGGACTGACTGGACCGGGGACACCGACCCCTGGACTGACTGGACCAGAGTCACAGACCCCTGGACTGACTGGACCGGGGACACCGACCCCTGGACTGACTGGACCGGGGACACCGACCCCTGGACTGACTGGACCGGGGACACCGACCCCTGGACTGACTGGACCGGGGACACCGACCCCTGGACTGACTGGACCGGGGACACAGACCCCTGGACTGACTGGACCAGAGTCACAGACCCCTGGACTGACTGGACCAGGGACACCGACCCCTGGACTGACTGGACCAGGGACACCGACCCCTGGACTGACTGGACCAGGGACACCGACCCCTGGACTGACTGGACCAGGGACACCGACCCCTGGACTGACTGGACCGGGGACACCGACCCCTGGACTGACTGGACCAGAGTCACAGACCCCTGGACTGACTGGACCGGGGACACCGACCCCTGGACTGACTGGACCAGAGTCACAGACCCCTGGACCGACTGGACCGGGGACACAGACCCCTGGACCGACTGGACCGGGGACACAGACCCCTGGACCGACTGGACCGGGGACACCGACCCCTGGACTGACTGGACCGGGGACACAGACCCCTGGACCGACTGGACCAGAGTCACAGACCCCTGGACTGACTGGACCGGGGACACAGACCCCCGGACTGACTGGACCGGGGACACAGACCCCTGGACTGACTGGACCAGAGTCACAGACCCCTGGACTGACTGGACCGGGGACACAGACCCCTGGACTGACTGGACCGGAGTCACAGACCCCTGGACTGACTGGACCAGAGTCACAGACCCCTGGACTGACTGGACCGGGGGTCTCCAGGACACTAGACACCGGGGAACCTGCGGACTCCAGGGCGGGAGAGGTCAGCGCGGGTCGGCGGGTCAGTACCTCCTTGGCCAGCCGGCGGGCCTCGTAGTAGGGCCGGGCCTTGTCGATGCAGGCGCCCAGCTGGGAGCCCTGGGCGTTGAGCCTGCGGGCCGAGTCGGTCAGGATCCTGCGGTAGCCGGAGCGCGCTTCCTGAGGGAGAGGAGGGAGGGGAAGCTCGGACACTGGCCTGAGAGGGGGAGGGGGAGGGTGTGTGAGAGTGTGAGTGAGAGTGTGTGAGGGTGAGGGTGTGAGGAGGTGTGAGGGTGTGAGGGTGTGTGAGAGTGAGAGTGTGTGAGGGTGAGGGTGTGTGAGTGTGAGAGTGTGTGAGAGTGTGTGAGGGTGTGTGAGGGTGTGAGAGTGTGTGAGGGTGAGGGTGTGAGAGTGTGAGAGTGTGTGAGGGTGTGAGGGTGTGAGGGTGTTTAAGTGTGTGAGGGGGTGAGGTTGTGTGAGAGTGTGTGAGCATGAGAGGGGGTGTGAGGGTGTGAGTGAGGGTGTGAGAGAGTGTGTGAGGGTGTGAGAGTGAGAGTGTGTGAAGGTGAGGGTGTGAGAGTGTGTGAGGGTATGAGTGTGAGGGGATGTGAGAGTGTGAGAGTGTGTGAGGGTGTCAGGGTGTTTAAGTGTGTGAGGGGGTGAGGTTGTGTGAGAGTGTGTGAGCATGAGAGGGGGTGTGAGGGTGTGAGAGAGTGTGTGAGGGTGTGAGTGTGAGGGGGTGGGAGTGTGTGAGTGTGTGAGTGTGTGAAGGTGAGGGTGTGAGAGTGTGTGAGCATGAGAGGGGGTGTGAGGGTGTGTGAGAGTGTGTGAGAGAGTGTGTGAGGGTGTGAGTGTGAGGGGGTGAGGGTGTGAGAGTGTGTGAGCATGAGAGGGGGTGTGAGGGTGTGTGAGAGTGTGTGTGTGAGGGTGCCAGAGTGTGAGGGGGGTGAGTGTGAGGGGGTGAGGTTGTGTGAGAGTGGGTGAGGGTGTGAGTATGAGGTTGTGTGAGGGTGTGAGTGTGAGGGGGTGTGAGTGTGTGAGCATGAGGGGGGTGTGAGGGTGAGAGTGTGAGTGTGAGGGGGTGTGAGTGTGTGAGCATGAGGGGGGTGTGAGGGTGTGAGTGAGGGTGCGAGAGTGTGAGGGTGCGAGAGTGTGAGGGGGTGAGGTTGTGTGAGTGTGTGAGTGTGAGGGGGTGTGAGTGAGGGTGTGTGTGAGGGGGGTGAGTGTGAGGGGGTTGAGTGTGAGGGGGTGAGGCTGTGTAAGAGTGTGTGAGGGTGTGAAGTTGTGTGAGAGTGTGTGAGGGTGTGAGTGTGAGTGAGGGTGTGTGAGAGTGTGTGTGTGAGGGGGGTGAGTGTGAGGGGGTGAGGCTGTGTAAGAGTGTGTGAGGGTGTGAGTGTGAGGGGGTGAAGTTGTGTGAGAGTGTGTGAGCATGAGAGGGGGTGTGAGGGTGTGAGTGTTAGGATGTGAGGGTATGAATGAGGGTTTGGGGGTGTATGTTTGTGTGAGGGTGTGAGTGAGGGAGTGTGAGGGTTTGTGGGTGTATGTTTGTGTGAGGGTGTGAGTGTGGGGTCTAAGTGTGTGTGTGAGTGTGAGTCTGTGTGACGAGGTCTCACATCCAACTGCAGCTCCAGCCTGTTGATCTCCTCACTGGCCTGATTGAGGTGCTCCAGTTCCTCCTGAGAGGAGAGAGAAAGAGGGAATTAAATTCCTGACTGACTGGACACTCCAGTACATGAACACTGCACTGAGAGAGAGAGGGGTTCATACAGACACACTGACTGGACACTCCAGTACATGAACACTGCACTGAGAGAGAGAGGGGTTCATACAGACACACTGACTGGACACTCCAGTACATGAACACTGCACTGAGAGAGAGAGGGGTTCACACAGACACACTGACTGGACACTCCAGTACATGAACACTGCACTGAGAGAGAGAGGGGTTCACACAGACACACTGACTGGACACTCCAGTACATGAACACTGCACTGAGAGAGAGAGGGGTTCACACAGACACCCTGACTGGACACTCCAGTACATGAACACTGCACTGAGAGAGAGAGAGGGGTTCATACAGACACACTGACTGGACACTCCAGTACATGAACACTGCACTGAGAGAGAGAGAGGGGTTAATATAGACACACTGACTGGACACTCCAGTACATGAACACTGCACTGAGAGAGAGAGGGGTTCATACAGACACCCTGACTGGACACTCCAGTACATGAACACTGCACTGAAGGGAGTGTCCTACACTGACAGGCTGGAGGAACTGAAACTCTGCCAGGCAGACAGACAGATTGGTGCCAACATCTAGTCAGCTACCGGCCAGCTAGACAGCTGAGCTGTGGTGTCAGTGTGGATTAGAGTCTAGATCTCCGAAGCACTGATCCCAGATTAACACAGATCCCACACTCTGACACACAACACACACAAAGGGACACACACACTGATCCAACACTGTCACACACAGTGGCACACTCACTGAGCACACTACACTACACACTCACAGAGACACACACTGATCTAACACACAACACACACAGGGGCACACTCACTGATTACACTACACACTCACAGAGACACACACACTGATCTAACACACAACACACACAGGGGCCCACTCACTGATCACACTACACTACACACTCACAGAGACACACGCACTGACCTAACACACAACACACACAGGGGCCCACTCACTGATCACACTACACTACACACTCACAGAGACACACACACTGATCTAACACTCTGACACACAACACTGTCACACACTGGGGCCCACTTACTGATCACACTACACTACACACTCACAGAGACACACACTGATCTAACACACAACACACACAGGGGCACAATCACTGATCACACTACACACTCACAGAGACACACACACTGACCTAACACACAACACACACAGGGGCACACTCACTGATCACACTACACTACACACTCACAGAGACACACACACTGATCTAACACACAACACACACAGGGGCCCATTCACTGATCACACTACACTACACACTCACAGAGACACACACACTGATCTAACACTCTGACACACAACACTGTCACACACTGGGGCCCACTTACTGATCACACTACACTACACACTCACAGAGACACACACTGATCTAACACACAACACACACAGGGGCACAATCACTGATCACACTACACACTCACAGAGACACACACACTGACCTAACACACAACACACACAGGGGCACACTCACTGATCACACTACACTACACACTCACAGAGACACACACTGACCTAACACACAACACACACAGGGGCACACTCACTGATCACACTACACTACACACTCACAGAGACACACACACTGATCTAACACACAACACACACAGGGGCACACTCACTGATCACACTACACTACACACTCACAGAGACACACACACAACACTGTCACACACCGGGGCCCACTCACTGATCACACTACACGCTTGCAAGCACACACACAGAGCCTGAAGGCCACCACCTGCAGCATGTCCACACACACACACAAACACACCCCCCCTCACTGCACAACACCGGGTACAGATACTGCCCGAGTTGTCAACCTACAGACTCCACACCGAGGTCACACAGGGAACTACACACCTGCCTAATTCCACAACCCTATCATCGCACAGAAATCGTGTACGATGTCTTTGGTGTCAAAGCGCCCTCACAATGACGCGTCACGAAAGGCGCTATATAAGCAGCTCTGGATACACCTGTCACAACGGGGACTTCCGTTTGGACGTGGCGGCGAGTTTAATAACGCAAGCGAGCTCCTACCTGGATTCTCGGGTCCAGCTCCTTCTCGGCTTCATCCTCGTTCTCGCTCTCCTCCACCTCGTCTTCCTCCTCGTCCTCCTCCTCCTCCTCGCCCTCGCCTCCCATCCCTGCCTTCCCTTCCTCCTGCGCCTTGCCGCCGCCTCCTCCTCCCCTCTCCCCGGCCTCGGCCTCCCCTCCTCTCTCCCCGCGGCCGCCCCCGTCTTTCTCCCCGCCCGGCGACTCCAGCCCCTCGCCCCCGTCTCCCCCCGGCGTCTCTTCCCTCCGCTCGACGGGCTCGGGGTCCCCGGACCCGGCCGGGCTCTCACGCAAGCTCCCCGGCTCCATCTCGGGCCTTGTCGGCGGAGCGCTGAACGGGTGCGCGTCAGCCGGCGCGGCCGACAGTATTGGCGTGTCTGTGTGTGTGTGTGAATTAAAAGAAGAGAGGGCTTAAAACCGGGCCGATGAATCGGAAAGCCATGGAAAAGGGTGTATTTTTTGGTTTTCCAGGAACAAAATTCTGCTACTCCTGCTGAACCCAGAGCAGGACCCGAACCGCCTCCTGTGTGTTAAAACGACAGGGGGGGGGAATTGGACGCCTCCCAATCTGTCACATTCCCTTGGACAACCCCGGCTCAGTCAACTCCCTCCCCATCTCCCGGTCGCACACAGGCACGCAAACAAAAGGTAAATAGAAACCGCCTCCCGTCCGGCGAGGTTCGGGCCCCTCTCGGCCGCCGTACCGGCATTACCTCATTTCACGGCGCCGGCTTTCCGTAACGCCCGAGGGGCCATCTTGACGTACGGCAGGCCCCGGTGATTGGCTCGGCGGGGTCACATGACCAGCTCCCCACCGCCCTCCTCCACCAATGAACAGGACCGCGGCCGTCGCCAAGACGACAAGGCCGACGACAGACCACATTCTGGACTTGGGCGAACGCGCCCGGCCCGTCTGTCTCCTTTTGTTGTCCTGCAAGGTGGAGAGCAGCGTCGTGATTCCCACCCCTGGCATCGGCGCCATGCCCCTCCAGCGAATAATGAGACGGGACGGACAAAAAAAAACAACTGACGAGTCACTTAAAAAGCGTCATTTATTCACACGTGTCCCCCGCCCCCACCGGATAAAACGCATCAACCAGCACTACGTTTTAGGACGGGAGCTTGTTACAGCCACGTTCATGAGGGATTTCTTCCCGCAAAGAAACAAGGAAACGTTTTTAAAGAGAAAGACGGGCGCTGTATAATGAGCCAAACTGACCGACCAACCCGACTCGCTCCTCCGGGTGCCCCTCGCCCAGTGCGTGAATTAGCACCCGGCCACTTCCGGCCGCGCACAGATACTTCCGGCTGTTGCGCTACATATATATATACATTTTTTTAAGGACACACTCCGTTTGAAATTAAGCTCCCCCCCACCCCACCAACCAAACAGTTTCCTTCCAGGCCGCCCAGGGAAAGAGAGCAGGACCGACTGTCCGGTCTCGAACCGATTCGCTTCCACAGGCAGATGAAAGGAACCGAGACGCCCACCTGCACTTCAGAACCCGCCGGGGGCTGGGAATCTCCTGGGAAGCGCATTTGAAGCCCGGAACAGAAACACTTGTTTGCACAGAGGGGGGTGGGGGTGTGGAACAAGCTGCCCGGCCCTGTGGTTGAAGCCGATACCCCGGCTTCTCTCCAGACACAGCTGGGTGAGCTCCTCCAGTCAGGACAGGAGGCTCTACTGTACACAGAGGGGGGTGGGGGTGTGGAACAAGCTGCCCAGCCCAGTGGTTGAAGGCCGATACCCTGGCTTCTCTCAGGACACAGCTGGGTGAGCTCCTCCAGTCAGGACAGGAGGCTCTTCTGTACACAGAGGGGTGGTGGGGGTGGGGGTGGGGAACAGGCTGCCCAGCCCGGTGGTTGAGTTTTAAGTGATCTTACACCAATACTGTACTACGGTATAGTGAGGAAAACATTACACTGTCCCGGCTGGCACAGTATAATATTATAGGAGAGTGTCCTTGACTAATAAGACTATCTCTTGGGGTCCCCAGCACCAGGATTGGGGACCCCTGCGCTGTGAGACTCACCGGACTGGGGGCCCATGTGACTGAAGAGTCAGGAACAGTAAAGAAGGAGATCAGCTGAGGCTTCAGTTATCCCACCAGTGGTTTAATGAGCAGGAAAGCACCAGGTTCACATGAAAGGGAGCCCCACGAACCTCATTCGGCCGCCCGCCCCCCCAACTTTGTGAACCCCTCTCTGGCGTCCCGCAGGCCCCTGTATCCCCCTCTCCGAGCACCACCCCTCCCTCCCCCAACACCCCTCTGGGGGTCAGAGGTCACCACCTGCCCTCCCTCCACCTGTGCCCCAACACCCCCTGGGGGATCAGAGGTCTGCACCACCACCCCCCGCCCTCCACAGCCCCAACACCCCCCTGGGGGTCGGAGGTCACCACCTGCCCTCCCTCCACCTGTGCCCCAACACCCCCCTGGGGGGTCAGAGGTCAGCACCCCTCCCAGCCCCAACACCCCCCTGGGGGTCAGAGGTCACCACCCCTCCCAGTCCCACCACATCCCCCCGGGGGTCAGAATCTGCCCCAAGCCTCCCTCTCCACGCCCCCCGGGGGTCAGAATCTGCCCCAAGCCTCCCTCTCCACGCCCCCCGGGGGTCAGAATCTGCCCCAAGCCTCCCTCTCCACGCCCCCCGGGGGTCAGAATCTGCCCCAAGCCTCCCTCTCCACGCCCCCCCCGGGGGTCAGAATCTGCCCCAAGCCTCCCTCTCCACGCCCCCCGGGGGTCAGAATCTGCCCCAAGCCTCCCTCTCCACGCCCCCCGGGGGTCAGAATCTGCCCCAAGCCTCCCTCTCCACGCCCCCTGGGGGTCGCCCGCTCAGCTGCTGTGCTTCTGCCTCTTCCAGAATTTCTTGACGTCGCTGTGTCCGGCGGGAGTGACCACCATCACCCTCCGCTGGGCGCTGTGCCACACCAGCACGCCCAGACCCCTGGCCCGCTCACACAGCACCTCGAAATCCGCCTGGGAGAGGAACTGGTTATACAGCACCCCTGCAGAGAGAGAGAGAGAGAGAGGGGTTCATACAGACACACTGACTGGACACTCCAGTACATGAACACTGCACTGAGAGAGAGAGGGGTTCATACAGACACACTGACTGGACACTCCAGTACATGAACACTGCACTGAGAGAGAGAGGGGTTCATACAGACACACTGACTGGACACTCCAGTACATGAACACTGCACTGAGAGAGAGAGGGGTTCATACACACACACTGACTGGACACTCCAGTACATGAACACTGCACTGAGAGAGAGAGGGGTTCATACAGACACCCTGACTGGACACTCCAGTACATGAACACTGCACTGAGAGAGAGAGGGGTTCACACAGACACACTGACTGGACACTCCAGTACATGAACACTGCACTGAGAGAGAGAGGGGTTCATACAGACACACTGACTGGACACTCCAGTACATGAACACTGCACTGAGAGAGAGAGGGGTTCATACAGACACACTGACTGGACACTCCAGTACATGAACACTGCACTGAGAGAGAGAGGGGTTCATACAGACACACTGACTGGACACTCCAGTACATGAACACTGCACTGAGAGAGAGAGGGGTTCACACAGACACACTGACTGGACACTCCAGTACATGAACACTGCACTGAGAGAGAGAGGGGTTCATACACACACACTGACTGGACACTCCAGTACATGAACACTGCACTGAGAGAGAGAGGGGTTCATACAGACACCCTGACTGGACACTCCAGTACATGAACACTGCACTGAGAGAGAGAGGGGTTCACACAGACACACTGACTGGACACTCCAGTACATGAACACTGCACTGAGAGAGAGAGGGGTTCATACAGACACACTGACTGGACACTCCAGTACATGAACACTGCACTGAGAGAGAGAGGGGTTCATACACACACACTGACTGGACACTCCAGGACATGAACACTGCACTGAGAGAGAGAGGGGTTCATACAGACACACTGACTGGACACTCCAGTACATGAACACTGCACTGAGAGAGAGAGGGGTTCATACAGACACACTGACTGGACACTCCAGGACATGAACACTGCACTGAGAGAGAGAGGGGTTCATACAGACACACTGACTGGACACTCCAGTACATGAACACTGCACTGAGAGAGAGAGGGGTTCATACACACACACTGACTGGACACTCCAGTACATGAACACTGCACTGAGAGAGAGAGGGGTTCATACACACACACTGACTGGACACTCCAGGACATGAACACTGCACTGAGAGAGAGAGGGGTTCATACAGACACACTGACTGGACACTCCAGTACATGAACACTGCACTGAGAGAGAGAGGGGTTCACACAGACACACTGACTGGACACTCCAGTACATGAACACTGCACTGAGAGAGAGAGGGGTTCACACAGACACACTGACTGGACACTCCAGTACATGAACACTGCACTGAGAGAGAGAGGGGTTCACACAGACACACTGACTGGACACTCCAGGACATGAACACTGCCCTCACCTTCAGTGAACTGCAGCCTGTCCCTCTCCAGCTCCCACAGCCTGATCTGGTCTGTGATCGTCGGGGGCAGGACTGGCGTCTGGGAAACAGGCAGGGGGGGGGAGGGGGTTAGACAGGTAGGGGGCGGCGATACGGACTCTCGGTTGGTTCAGCGGGGAGGTGCACCTCAGCCCCTACCTGCTTGAGCATGACAGGGTGAGCTCTGGTCCGGAGAAAATGGATGATCTGGAAGAGGACAGGGGCACAGTGAGAGCAGTCCGTCAGCCTGCAGTGTCGCGTGACGAGAGTGTGTGTGTGTGCGTGTGCGTGTGTGGTGAGTTATATTCCTGCACTCGCCTGTGCAGACAGCACTACACTGGGCTATTCTGCACTGCACCTGTACTGCACTCACCTGTGCAGACAGCACTGCACTGGGCTATTCTGCACTGTACCTGTGCAGACAGCACTGCACTGGGCTATTCTGGACTGTACCTGTGCAGACAGCACTGCACTGGGCTATTCTGCACTGTACCTGTACTGCACTTGCCTGTGCAGACAGCACTGCCACTGGGCTATTCTGCACTGTACCTGTACTGCACTCACCTGTGCAGACAGCACTGCACTGGGCTATTCTGGACTGTACCTGTGCAGACAGCACTACACTGGGCTATTCTGCACTGTACCTGTACTGCACTCACCTGTGCAGACAGCACTGCACTGGGCTATTCTGCACTGTACCTGTACTGCACTCACCTGTGCAGACAGCACTGCACTGGGCTATTCTGCACTGTACCTGTACTGCACTTGCCTGTGCAGACAGCACTGCACTGGGCTATTCTGCACTGTACCTGTACTGCACTCGCCTGTGCAGACAGCACTGCACTGGGCTATTCTGCACTGTACCTGTACTGCACTCACCTGTGCAGACAGCACTGCACTGGGCTATTCTGCACTGTACCTGTACTGCACTCACCTGTGCAGACAGCACTGCACTGGGCTATTCTGCACTGTACCTGTACTGCACTCACCTGTGCAGAGAGCACTGCACTGGGCTATTTTGCACTCACCTGTGCAGACAGCACTGCACTGGGCTATTCTGCACTGTACCTGTACTGCACTCACCTGTGCAGACAGCACTGCACTGGGCTATTCTGCACTGTACCTGTACTGCACTCACCTGTGCAGACAGCACTGCACTGGGCTATTCTGCACTGTACCTGTACTGCGCTCACCTGTGCAGACAGCACTGCACTGGGCTATTCTGCACTCTACCTGTACTGCACTCACCTGTGCAGACAGCACTGCACTGGGCTATTCTGCACTGTACCTGTACTGCACTCGCCTGTGCAGACAGCACTGCACTGGGCTATTTTGCACTGTACTGCACTCACCTGTGCAGACAGCACTGCACTGGGCTATTCTGCACTGTACCTGTACTGCACTCGCCTGTGCAGACAGCACTGCACTGGGCTATTTTGCACTCACCTGTGCAGACAGCACTGCACTGGGCTATTCTGCACTGTACCTGTACTGCACTCACCTGTGCAGACAGCACTGCACTGGGCTATTCTGCACTGTACCTGTACTGCACTGTACCTGTGCAGACAGCACTGCACTGGGCTATTCTGCACTGCACCTGTACTGGACTGTACCTGTGCAGACAGCACTGCACTGGGCTATTCTGCACTGTACCTGTGCAGACAGCACTGCACTGGGCTATTCTGCACTGTACCTGTACTGCACTCACCTGTGCAGACAGCACTGCACTGGGCTATTCTGCACTGTACCTGTGCAGACAGCACTGCACTGGGCTATTCTGCACTGTACCTGTACTGCACTCACCTGTGCAGACAGCACTGCACTGGGCTATACTGCACTGTACCTGTACTGCACTCCCCTGTGCAGACAGCACTGCACTGGGCTATTCTGCACTGCACTGGGCTATTCTGCACTCACCTGTGCAGACAGCACTGCACTGGGCTATACTGCACTGTACCTGTACTGCACTCACCTGTGCAGACAGCACTGCACTGGGCTATTCTGCACTGTTCCTGTACTGCACTCACCTGTGCAGACAGCACTGCACTGGGCTATTCTGCACTGTTCCTGTACTGCACTCACCTGTGCAGACAGCACTGCACTGGGCTATTCTGCACTGTACCTGTGCAGACAGCACTGCACTGGGCTATTCTGCACTGTACCTGTGCAGACAGCACTGCACTGGGCTATTCTGCACTGTACCTGTGCAGACAGCACTGCACTGGGCTATTCTGCACTGCACCTGTACTGCACTCACCTGTGCAGACAGCACTGCACCTGTACTGCACTTACCTATGCAGACAGCACTGCACTGGGCTATTCTGCACTGCACCTGTACTGCACTCACCTGTGCAGACAGCACTGCACTGGGCTATTCTGCACTGCACCTGTACTGCACTCACCTGTGCAGACAGCACTGCACTGCGCTATTCTGCACTGTATCTGTGCAGACAGCATGAGAGAAGAGGGTCCCCTTCCTTCACAGAACCGCGGCGCTACCCTGTGACGCCCCGCCCCGCCCCGCCCCAGGGTCCCCCCGGGCGGCCCGTACCTGCTGGGCGGTGATGCCGTTGGCGATGGCCTGCTGAACGCTCTCCCGGGTGATCTGGGCCACCACCAGGTTGGGGAACCGGTAGAGCATCTCGCTGAAGAGGGCCACCAGCGCGATCTGCAGCTCCGAGTCTGGGGTGGTGCAAACACACACACGCACACACAGATCAAGTCCACCGGTCTCCCCAACGCCACCCCCTTAACCCAGCCGGAGAAGCAGCTCGCACCCGGGTCTGCTCAGAGACCAGAGGCTCAGCGGGGGCCGGGCCCGGGGATCAATACTGGACTTGGGGGTGCAACGTGCATGGAGTCCGCATGTGCTCCCCACGTTTGTGCAGAACGATCGCTGTGCGTCTCCCAGGTGGGGCTACTGGTGCAGAACGATCGCTGTGTGTCTCCCAGGTGGGGTTACTGGTGCTGAACGATCGCTGTACGTCTCCCAGGTGGGGTTACTGGTGCAGAACGATCGCTGTACGTCTCCCAGGTGGGGTTACTGGTGCAGAACGATCGCTGTGTGTCTCCCAGGTGGAGTTACTGGTGCAGAACGATCGCTGTGTGTCTCCCAGGTGGGGTTACTGGTGCAGAACGATCGCTGGGCGTCTCCCAGGCGGGGTTACTGGTGCAGAACGATCGCTGTGTGTCTCCCAGGTGGGGTTACTGGTGCAGAACGATCGCTTTGTGTCTCCCAGGTGGGGCTACACTTCAGGTGAGGAGGAAGAGGGACTCCTACAATACTGTAAATGCACTCCAAGATCTGTTACCATAAACAGTGCTGATACAAGCAGGAATAAATTATTATTAATGAGTCCAGTCCACTGGGCATATTTAATAGGACTGCCATCGTAAGAAATGCATAGATATGGTCTCCAGCTGGGGTCTTGGGTCAGGCGTTGTCAAAAATGTCTGACTAAATATTTCTTTTTAAGTCAACAAGCAGAGAAGAATTGATTTTCAACCTGGGAGGATCAAGACTTCTGGTGCCACCTGCTGTTGGGTCTGTGCCACTACACCATGCAGATCACCATGCAAAAACACCACAGTAACTCTTGACAAACCAATGTCAGGATGATCTTAGAACTGGGTAATAACGCATCCAGCTCCCAGCCCAGTCAGTCCAGTCCAGCCTGGAGAGTCTCAGACTGCTCTGTCAGTGTCACTGGAGTCTGATTATAATCCCAGTGAAGAACTCATCCAGCTCCCAGTCCACCCAGTCCAGTCCCGCGTTCATCAAGCTGCTCTGAGTGACAGGAAGTGACATCAGCGCCCCCTCCCGCAGGCTGACCTGTGTAGGCGTAGACGCGGTAGTTGGTCTCCACGACGATGAAGCCCGAGGAGTGGGCGTCGGCCGCCGTCGCCGTGACGCCGGAGGCCAGTGTAATCGCCAGGCGGGTGGGGTAATACCTCCGGGACTTCCTCTGGGGAGAAGAGGAGGAGGAGGAGGAGGTCGGGGACAGATGGGAGAGCAGAGAAGAGCCGAGTCAGCGAGGACATGAGTCCGGTCAGGCTCGTTCCCCGCCAGTCTGGCCAGTTAAAACCCCCACTGATCTCAACCACCCTCACCTTCCTCTGGAAGACCAGCCCGAACTCCCTCAGGTGCTGCAGGAAGGTCAGCAGGGAATCACTCATCCCCTCCACTGAGTAATCCTGAAACACAGAGACACACACACTGACCCCTCCAGCACCAGGACTGGACACCCTGCTTTAAAGACCCCTGGAGACTCTGCAGACACACACACACACTGACCCCTCCAGGACCAGGACTGGACAGCCCTGCTTTAAAGACCCCTGGAGACTCTGCAGACACACACACACTGACCCCTCCAGGACCAGGACTGGACAGCCCTGCTTTAAAGACCCCTGGAGACTCTGCAGACACACACACGCTGACCCCTCCAGGAGCAGGACTGGACAGCCCTGCTTTAAAGACCCCTGGAGACTCTGCAGACACACACACACACTGACCCCTCCAGGACCAGGACTGGACAGCCCTGCTTTAAAGACCCCTGGAGACTCTGCAGACACACACACACACTGACCCCTCCAGGACCAGGACTGGACAGCCCTGCTTTAAAGACCCCTGGAGACTCTGCAGACACACACACACACTGACCCCTCCAGGACCAGGACTGGACAGCCCTACTTTAAAGACCCCTGGAGACTCTGCAGACACACACACACACACACTGACCCCTCCAGGACCAGGACTGGACAGCCCTGCTTTAAAGACCCCTGGAGACTCTGCAGACACACACACACACTGACCCCTCCAGGACCAGGATGTCCTGACTGGAGGATCTCATCCAGATGTATCTTTAGAGAAGCCAGAGTACCAGCTTCATCAACATGGCTGAACAGATCACGCCCAACTCCCACCACCCTCTGTGTACAGATCTGCATGGAAAGATCTCATCCAGCTGTTTCTGAAGCTCTGTGAAGCAGGTGTGAGGAGGATTCTTTCCTGAAACGTTTCAAAATGCAATCTTGGGTTTACAGGAGCCTGGGCTTTTAAAAACTACTGGAGGTACAGAAAAACAGATTTACAGAGCAATTCTAACAACAGCAGGTGCTGCTTTAAAACTAGAGGAGTACTCACACGACCCAGAGTGGAGAAACTGAGCTGAAACAGGAAGGAGAGAATCTCAACCAGGTCCATACTCCGAGCCTGAGAGAGAGAGACAGGAGTTAATACAGACTGGACACTCCAGTACATGAACACTGCACTGAGAGAGAGAGGGGTTCATACAGACACACTGACTGGACACTCCAGTACATGAACACTGCACTGAGAGAGAGAGGGGTTCACACACACACACTGACTGGACACTCCAGTACATGAACACTGCACTGAGAGAGAGAGGGGTTCACACAGACACACTGACTGGACACTCCAGGACATGAACACTGCACTGAGAGAGAGAGAGGGGTTCATACAGACACACTGACTGGACACTCCAGTACATGAACACTGCACTGAGAGAGAGAGGGGTTCATACAGACACACTGACTGGACACTCCAGTACATGAACACTGCACTGAGAGAGAGAGGGGTTCACACACACACACTGACTGGACACTCCAGTACATGAACACTGCACTGAGAGAGAGAGGGGTTCACACAGACACACTGACTGGACACTCCAGTACATGAACACTGCACTGAGAGAGAGAGGGGTTCACACAGACACACTGACTGGACACTCCAGTACATGAACACTGCACTGAGAGAGAGAGAGGGGTTCATACAGACACACTGACTGGACACTCCAGTACATGAACACTGCACTCAGAGAGAGGGGGGTTCATACACACACACTGACTGGACACTCCAGTACATGAACACTGCACTGAGAGAGAGAGGGGTTCACACAGACACACTGACTGGACACTCCAGTACATGAACACTGCACTGAGAGAGAGAGAGGGGTTCACACAGACACCCTGACTGGACACTCCATTACATGAACACTGCACTGAGAGAGAGAGGGGTTCATACAGACACACTGACTGGACACTCCAGTACATGAACACTGCACTGAGAGAGAGAGGGGTTCATACACACACACTGACTGGACACTCCAGTACATGAACACTGCACTGAGAGAGAGAGGGGTTCATAGAGACACACTGACTGGACACTCCAGGACATGAACACTGCACTGAGAGAGAGAGGGGTTCATACAGACACACTGACTGGACACTCCAGTACATGAACACTGCACTGAGAGAGAGAGGGGTTCATACACACACCCTGACTGGACACTCCAGTACATGAACACTGCACTGAGAGAGAGAGAGGGGGGTTCAGACAGACACACTGACGGACACACAGAGAGAGAAGGGGGGTCACCTGGGCAGTCTTGAGGTACTGCAGAGTGAAGTACCAGATCTGGGAGGCAGTGTCCAGCAGGAGGAACTGAAAGCCAGCGGAGGTGATACAGGGGGCATCTCCCGCCTCGCTGGGGGTGGGGTGGTGGGGTGGAGAGAGAGACAGTGGGGTATCAGTGACGTGTCCAGTTAAAACACCCCCCCTCTGCGGCCCCCCCCCGCCCGGACGGCCCCTCACCTCCTCATCAGGCCGGCTTGCGTGAGCAGCTGGGCCAGGTCCTGGCTGACCGCCGCGCTGGGGGAGCCCACCATGAAGTGCAGGATCACCTGCGGAGAGGGGTCAGGGGTCAGGGGTCAGGGGGTCACCCCTGGTTAAGGTACGGTGCTGGCAGGGAGCAGGGGGTGGAGGGTCCGAATCTCAGCGCCCTGCCAGCTCATGGATGCTGCACAACCCCCCCACCGACGCGAGGCTCTTCTGTACACAGAGGGGGGTGGGGGTGGGGAACAAGCTGCCCAGCCCCTGTGGTTGAAGCCGATACCCTGGCTTCTCTCCAGACACAGCTAGGTGAGCTCCTCCAGTCAGGACAGGGGGCTCTACTGTACACAGAGGGGGGTGGGGGTGGGGAACAAGCCGCCCAGTCCCTGTGGTTGAAGCCGATACCCTGGCTTCTCTCCAGACACAGCTGGGTGAGCTCCTCCAGTCAGGACAGGAGGCTCTACTGTACACAGAGGGGGGTGGGGGTGGGGAACAAAGCCGATACCCTGGCTCCTCTCCAGACGCAGCTGGGCGAGCTCCTCCAGTCAGGACAGGAGGCTCTTCTGTACACAGAGGGTGGTGGGGGTGGGGAACAGGCTGCCCAGCCCTGTGGTTGATGCCCCTCCTCCCCCGGCCCGGCCCGCCCCCCGAGGCCCAGCAGGACCCCCCCGGTGTGTTGGGGTACCTCCCAGCGCTCCATGGCGTACTTGTCCAGGGACTCGATGTCGCGGGCGTGCTTGTCGGGTCCCAGCTGGCTGGCGTCGTCTGTCCAGGCCTTCCCGCTGGGGAGAGGGGGGTCAAGGACAGCAAGTCACCCCGAGACCCCGCAGGACACCCCCGAGACACCACAGAGCCCCACAGGACACCCCCGAGACACCACAGAGCCCTCTCATGTCACCCCGAGACACCACAGAGCCCCGCAGGACACCCCCGAGACACCACAGAGCCCCACAGGACACCCCCGAGACACCACAGAGCCCTCTCATGTCACCCCGAGACACCACAGAGCCCCACAGGACACCCCCGAGACACCACAGAGCCCTCTCATGTCACCCCGAGACACCACAGAGCCCTCCCATGTCACCCCGAGACACCACAGAGCCCTCTCATGTCACCCCGAGACACCACAGAGCCCTCTCATGTCACCCCGAGACACCACAGAGCCCCACAGGACACCCCGAGACACCACAGAGCCCCACAGGACACCCCGAGACACCACAGAGCCCCACAGGACACCCCGAGACACCACAGAGCCCCACAGGACACCCCGAGACACCACAGAGCCCCACAGGACACCCCGAGACACCACAGAGCCCCACAGGACACCCCCGAGACACCACAGAGCCCTCTCATGTCACCCCGAGACACCACAGAGCCCTCCCATGTCACCCCGAGACACCACAGAGCCCTCTCATGTCACCCCGAGACACCACAGAGCCCCACAGGACACCCCCGAGACACCACAGGACACCCCGAGACACCACAGGACACCCCGAGACACCACAGAGCCCCACAGGACACCCCCGAGACACCACAGAGCCCTCTCATGTCACCCCGAGACACCACAGAGCCCTCTCATGTCACCCCGAGACACCACAGAGCCCCACAGGACACCCCGAGACACCACAGAGCCCCACAGGACACCCCGAGACACCACAGAGCCCCACAGGACACCCCGAGACACCACAGAGCCCTCCCATGTCACCCCGAGACACCACAGAGCCCCACAGGACACCCCCGAGACACCACAGAGCCCCACAGGACACCCCCGAGACACCACAGAGCCCTCTCATGTCACCCCGAGACACCACAGAGCCCTCTCATGTCACCCCGAGACACCACAGAGCCCTCTCATGTCACCCCGAGACACCACAGAGCCCTCTCATGTCACCCCGAGACACCACAGAGCCCCACAGGACACCCCCGAGACACCACAGAGCCCCACAGGACACCCCCGAGACACCACAGAGCCCTCTCATGTCACCCCGAGACACCACAGAGCCCTCTCATGTCACCCCGAGACACCACAGGGCCCTCTCATGTCACCCCGAGACACCACAGAGCCCTCTCATGTCACCCCGAGACACCGCAGGGCCCTGCAGGACACCCCGAGACACCACAGAGCCCTCTCATGTCACCCCGAGACACCACAGAGCCCTCTCATGTCACCCCGAGACACCACAGAGCCCCACAGGACACCCCCGAGACACCACAGAGCCCCACAGGACACCCCCGAGACACCACAGAGCCCTCTCATGTCACCCCGAGACACCACAGAGCCCTCTCATGTCACCCCGAGACACCACAGGGCCCTCTCATGTCACCCCGAGACACCACAGAGCCCTCTCATGTCACCCCGAGACACCGCAGGGCCCTGCAGGACACCCCGAGACACCACAGAGCCCTCTCATGTCACCCCGAGACACCACAGGGCCCGGCAGGACACCCCCGAGACACCACAGAACCCCACAGGACACCCCGAGACACCGCAGAGCCCCACAGGACACCCCGAGACACCACAGAGCCCCACAGGACACCCCGAGACACCACAGAGCCCCACAGGACACCCCTGAGACACCGCAGAGCCCACAGGACACCCCAGAGACACCGCAGGGCCCTACAGGACACCCCCGAGACACCACAGAACCCCACAGGACACCCCCGAGACACCACAGATCCCCCACAGGACACCCCCGAGACACCACAGGGCCCCACAGGACACCCCGAGACACCACAGAGTCCCACAGGACACCCCGAGACACCGCAGATCCCCCACAGGACACCCCCGAGACACCACAGAACCCCACAGGACACCCCCGAGACACCACAGAGCCCCACAGGACACCCCGAGACACCACAGAGCCCCACAGGACACCCCGAGACACCACAGAGCCCTCTCATGTCACCCCGAGACACCGCAGGACACCCCGAGACACCACACAGCCCTCCCATGTCACCCCGAGACACCGCAGGACACCCCGAGACACCGCAGAGCCCCACAGCTCCCCCCGAGCCCCCCTCACTCACCCCCCCAGCAGGGCGACGCGCAGGTTGTCCTTGAAGATGGCGTTGAGGGTGTTCCCCTGGAGACCCCCCGGGAGCTGCTGGCTGTGCCAGAGCCTGAGACCCGACAGCCCGGACACACAGCTCTCATGATCCCTGGAGAGAGAGAGAGAGACACACAGAGGGAGTGTGCGCGTGTGTGCGCGTCTGTGTGTGTGCGCGTGTGACCAGGAAGGCCCGTAGCCACGGCGACCCCCCCCCCACTCACTCCTGGTGGTCCTTCTTCACCCACAGAGCCAGGGCGGCCTGGGGGAGGGGCTGGTCGAGGAACAGCATCCTCATCACGTAGTTCTTGGCCAGTGGGGGCAGCTCCCTGCAGTGGGGGGGGGGACCGAGAGTTAACCCATCAGCGGACCCCACAATCGCTCAGTTCACCCGGCCATCGCGACCGCAGGTGTCACCCCGAAACTGATCACCGGCCCCCTGGGGCCCCAGCAGGTGTGTGAGCCCGGCCAGTACCTGGAGGGGAGACTCCTGGGAAAAACTGAGGCTGCTGGGAGAGGTGTGAGTGGGGCCAGCAGGGGGCGCTCTCACCCTGCGGTCTGTGTGGGTCCTGATGCCCCAGTATAGTGACGGGGGACACTGGACTGTAAACAGGCGCCGTCAAACCGAGGTCCTGACTCTCTGTGCTCATTAACAATCCCGGGGTGTCTCTGGAGAAGAGTAGGGGTGTTACCCCAGTGTCCTGGCCTGATTCCCCCCCTGGTCTTGACCCATCATGGCCTCCTAATCACCCCCCTCTCTGAACTGGCTCCATCCCTCTGCTCTCCTCCCCACTGAGAGCTGCTGTGTGCTGAGCGGACTGGAGCATCATCCAGGTGGGGGCTGCACACTGGGGGGGCTGGAGGGGATCCCCCTGACCTGGGAAGAGCTGGAGAGGGGAGGGTCCAGCAAGGCGCTATATAACTCTAAGGAAATACCCACTGACTGCCCTGTGCGCTGTGACCCACTGATGGGCATCGCGGTGCTGGAGTCTGTCCAGCTCTGACCTGTGAAGAGCTCGGAGTGGAGTGGTCTAGAAAGGCGCTATATGAGGGTGAGGATGATCATTCTGCGTTACCTGAAGACGGCCAGGCAGGTGGCAGGGTGGTTGTAGAGCCGGTCCAGGATGTCGGGGCTCAGCTCCTTCAGGTACTCGTGCAGGTTCTTACACTGCAGCTGGACACGCAGCTTCATGGCTGAGGGGACGAGACACACTGAACCCTCCAGGAGCAGGACTGGACAGCCCTGCTTTAAAGACCCCTGGAGACACACACACTGACCCCTCCAGGACCAGGACTGGACAGCCCTGCTTTAAAGACCCCTGGAGACTCTGCAGACACACACACACTGACCCCTCCAGGAGCAGGACTGGACAGCCCTGCTTTAAAGACCCCTGGAGACACACACACTGACCCCTCCAGGACCAGGACTGGACAGCCCTGCTTTAAAGACCCCTGGAGACTCTGCAGACACACACACACACACTGAACCCTCCAGGACCAGGACTGGACAGCCCTGCTTTAAAGACCCCTGGAGACTCTGCAGACACACACACTGACCCCTCCAGGAGCAGGACTGGACAGCCCTGCTTTAAAGACCCCTGGAGACTCTGCAGACACACACACACACTGACCCCTCCAGGACCAGGACTGGACAGCCCTGCTTTAAAGACCCCTGGAGACTCTGCAGACACACACACTGAACCCTCCAGGACCAGGACTGGACAGCCCTGCTTTAAAGACCCCTGGAGACTCTGCAGACACACACACACTGACCCCTCCAGGACCAGGACTGGACAGCCCTGCTTTAAAGACCCCTGGAGACTCTGCACACACACACACACTGACCCCTCCAGGACCAGGACTGGACAGCCCTGCTTTAAAGACCCCTGGAGACTCTGCAGACACACACACACACTGACCCCTCCAGGACCAGGACTGGACAGTCCTGCTTTAAAGACCCCTGGAGACTCTGCAGACACACACACACACTGACCCCTCCAGGACCAGGACTGGACAGCCCTGCTTTAAAGACCCCTGGAGACTCTGCAGACACACACACACTGACCCCTCCAGGACCAGGACTGGACAGCCCTGCTTTAAAGACCCCTGGAGACTCTGCACACACACACACACTGACCCCTCCAGGACCAGGACTGGACAGCCCTGCTTTAAAGACCCCTGGAGACTCTGCAGACACACACACACTGACCCCTCCAGGACCAGGACTGGACAGCCCTGCTTTAAAGACCCCTGGAGACTCTGCAGACACACACACACACTGACCCCTCCAGCACCAGGACTGGACAGCCCTGCTTTAAAGACCCCTGGAGACTCTGCAGACACACACACACTGACCCCTCCAGGACCAGGACTGGACAGCCCTGCTTTAAAGACCCCTGGAGACTCTGCAGACACACACACACACTGACCCCTCCAGCACCAGGACTGGACAGCCCTGCTTTAAAGACCCCTGGAGACTCTGCAGACACACACACACTGACCCCTCCAGGACCAGGACTGGACAGCCCTGCTTTAAAGACCCCTGGAGACTCTGCAGACACACACACACACTGACCCCTCCAGGACCAGGACTGGACAGCCCTGTTTTAAAGACCCCTGGAGACTCTGCAGACACACACACACACACTGACCCCTGAATTGATACCACTTTCACACTCCACAGTTTTACACCATATCTCTAAAACTTGCTACCTCTTTTTTTTAAGGCTTAAAAATGTTTCGCGTAGCCATCGGCGAACATCTTAAAGGTTCAACACTCGGATGAGGCTGCGATGTGGGTGTGAATACAGCGCTCGCTTACCGGGTGTCTGCAGAAGACAACTCAAACGATGTAAGAAAATAAAAACAAAAAGCAAAAAGCAAAACGAGTCCGTCAGCCGCCTCGCTGGGGGTCCTGTTTTTTAATCCTCCGCCACGTACGGCGCCTCCCAGAGAGAGAGCCGGGATCACGTAACGTCCCACGCCTGAACGTCTTGCGGGGAGAAAGTATGCGGCCGATAGGAAGTTTCCCACCCGTCCGTGAAATAAAACTATAAGACTCGCCCGCCTCTGTGAGCCTCACGCAGACAGGCGAGGGAGCGGTGACGTCAGCGCAGCCCCCGCCTCCCTCCAAAACAACCAACGAGCTCGGCGGCCGAGGAAAGAGCGGCCGCCCGCGAGTCCTCCCACCGCCCGCCGGCGCCCCCTAGGCAGGCGGTGTGGCGGCGCCGCAGGGCCCCGCCGCGCTCCGTGTTACTAAGCAAGTGTAAATGTTATTGTAAAGGCATGGGGGAGGTTTAGAAAGAGGAGGAGAAACCGGGGACGTTAGACAAATCGAAGGCCCCGCAATTTTCAGAGCGCCCCGTCGGTGTGTTATGCCATCGAGGACACCGAGGGTGGTGGGGGGTGGGGAACAAGCTCTTCTGCACACAAAGGGTACACAGTGTGTACAGACGATTCCTTCACCGTGTCAGTGTGGGGCACTCCCTCCAGACTAAAGAGACTCAGTTCCTTCACCACGTCAGTGTGGGAATCTCCCTCCAGACTAAAGAGACTCAGTTCCTTCACCACGTCAGTGTGGGAATCTCCCTTCAGACTAAAGAGACTCAGTTCCTCCGGTCTGTCAGTGCGGGATGCTCCCTTCAGACTAAAGAGACTCAGTCCCTCCAGCCTGTCAGTGCGGGACACTCCCTTCAAACTAAAGAGACTCAGTTCCTCCAGCCTGTCAGTGTGGGGCACTCCCTTCAGACTAAAGAGACTCAGTTCCTCCAGCCTGTCAGTGCGGGACCCTCCCTTCAGACTGAAGAGACTCAGTTCCCTCAGCCTGTCAGTGTGGGACACTCCCTTCAGACTAAACAAACTCAGTTCCCTCAGCCTGTCAGTGTGGGACGCTCCCTTCAGACTAAAGAGACTCAGTCCCTCCAGCCTGTCAGTGTGGGACGCTCCCTTCAGACTAAAGAGACTCAGTCCCTCCAGCCTGTCAGTGCGGGACGCTCCCTTCAGACTAAAGAGACTCAGTTCCTCCGGCCTATCAGTGTGGGACACTCCCTACAGACTAAAGAGACTCAGTTCCTCCAGCCTGTCAGTGCGGGACACTCCCTTCAGACTGAAGAGACTCAGTCCCTCCAGCCTCTCAGTCCGGGACGCTCCCTTCAGACTGAAGAGACTCAGTTTCCTCAGCCTGTCAGTGGGGGACACTCCCTTTAGACTAAAGAGACTCAGTTCCTGCAGCCTGTCAGTGCGGGACGCTCCCTTCAGACTGAAGAGACTCAATTCCTTCAGCCTGTCAGTGTGGGACACTCCCTTCAGACTAAAGAGACTCAGTTCCCTCAGCCTGTCAGTGTGGGACGCTCCCTTCAGACTGAAGAGACTCAGTTCCTGCAGCCTGTCAGTGAGGGACGCTCCCTTCAGACTAAAGAGACTCAGTTCCTGCAGCCTGTCAGTGCGGGACACTCCCTTCAGACTGAAGAGACTCAGTTCCTCCAGCCCGTCTGTGCTTGTCAGTGTCAGGCCCTTACATTTGTACCCACCTACACACTCAGACGCATCAGCAAAAACAAAAAAGCTGATCGTCTTTGCCTTGATCTGTATTTTTTTTTCCACTGCAACGTGTGTTTTTGTGCAAACGACCCGGGGTCTCTACGGAGCTGGGAAAGATCCCGTTTGGGAACCCGCGTGGCTTGGGCGCGCAGGGCATCGGGGAAACTGTGAACACACACACACGCAGACACAGACACCCAGGGCAGCATAGTTCTTGTCTCAGTACTGCAGCTGCAGGCAGGAATCTACGTCGAAAAGCGTCGAAACAACACAGCGGCCAGAGCTGTTTCCACGCGCCCAAACCCACACCGCGGGTACCAGCCAGTAACCGTCTCGTCTCGCGGGGGGGGGGGGACCTCCGATGGAAATCTGTGTGGCCGGGTGACAGAGCCACAGCGCGCCTCCACGCAGACTGCTCTCACGCCCCCGCGGGGCACCGAGAGGGTGAGACAACAGGGCAGGCGTGGGCGGCGAAAACAAAACAACATCTACCTGCCCGGCCGGGCCGCGCTCAGGAGGGACAGTCGACCCACCGAGACGGGCGCTGCTCCAATCAGAAACGTCTGTTTCCCCCCCCCCTATTTTTTTATAGCCCCAAAAACAAAACTGTCTGTGGTTGCCTTTCAGTGAACCAATCAGGAGTGTCTGTGGTCACCTTTCAGAGAACCAATCAGCAGCGTCCCCTGCTTACCTTTCAGAGAACCAATCAGCAGTGTCTCTGGTCACCTTTCAGAGAACCAATCAGCAGTGTCTCTGGTCACCTTTCAGAGAACCAATCAGGAGCGTCTCTGGTCACCTTTCAGAGAACCAATCAACAGTGTCTCTGGTCACCTTTCAGAGAACCAATCAGCAGTGTCTCTGGTCAGCTTTCAGAGAACCAATCAGGAGTGTCTCTGGTCACCTTTCAGAGAACCAATCAGGAGCGTCTCTGGTCACCTTTCAGAGAACCAATCAACAGTGTCTCTGGTCACCTTTCAGAGAACCAATCAGGAGTGTCTCTGGTCAGCTTTCAGAGAACCAATCAGGAGTGTCTCTGGTCACCTTTCAGAGAACCAATCAGGAGTGTCTCTGGTCATCTTTCAGAGAACCAATCAGGAGTCTCTGGTCACCTTTTCAAAGAACCAATCAGCAGTGTCCCTGCTTACCTTTCAGAGAACCAATCAGGAGCGTCTCTGGTCACCTTTCAGAGAACCAATCCGGAGTGTCTCTGCTCGCCTTTCAGGGGCTCAGTGGAGGGTGTCTGCGGGTTTCTCTCCTTCCTGAGACACTGAAACTGCGTCGATCCGTTTGGGGTTCAACAGGTGTAAGGACATGATCGTCAGGAAGTCCGACCACAGTCCCTCTCACAGTCGAAGAGAGATTTTCCTCGATGAGTCGTCTCTCCTGTCCCGATAACGGGCTAGGAGAAACTCCTCCGACCCGAGACCCGACCAAGAAACTTTTCGCTTTACGAGCGTGACCGATTCCTAGAAATCTTTCGACTATTTGTTTGAGGAAAATACGTTTCCCCACAACTCAGCTTCTGAAACCTTTCGTTTCGCCCAGGAGGTGTGGAAAAGTGCGCCGGGGTTTCTAAACTAAGTGACGAACAGCCTAAATTAAAAAAAAAAAACACCAGTAAATGTTTCCTACAGGACATTATCGGGGGTGATCGGCTTACTAGATATTTCTGAACCCTGGAGCGGTCCGTTTCTTCCGAAACGCACGTTAGAGAGCCTCCTCGTCTCGACCCTGAAACTGCCCTCTTTAAAGGGACCGAGGGGTTACAACTCGTAGAAAAGATGCCATAAAATGTCACGGCTCCGTCTCCTCCTCTCCCGCGTTCTCTGTAAGCCAATCGGGAGTGTCCATCATCGCCTATCTGTGAACCAATCAGGAGCGTCTGTGGTCTCCTCCCCGAGCCAATCAGGAGCGTCGGTGGTCTCCTCTGTGAACCAATCAGGAGCGTCTCTGGTCTCTTCCATGAGCCAATCAGGAGCCCAGTCCCGAGACTAAGGGGGCGTGTCTTCCGTGTCGCGGAAAGTCCTTATCTGCTAATTAATAATACTGTAGGTTTACCGAGGCTGTTAAACCACACCCAAAGAGAAAGAAAATCACGGACGAGATGATATCCTTCCATCTCGTGCTTGAATTTGGACACAAATGGGTCTTTGTTTCGAAACTAAAAAAACATTTTATTACGTACAAACGTTTCACGGGATTCGGAAGTATTGAAGTTTTCCCCTCCAGGTGTCGTGCTCCATGTCTCCAAGTGAACGTTTCGGTTATTGTTTTTTTTTTTTACACAAATAAGGCATTTTGAAACGCACCCCGGGCAGCCCCCCCACTGGAGCCCCGCGGGTGTGTGAGCCCGGCCAGTACCTGGAGGGGAGACCCCTGGGAAAAACTGAGGCTGCTGCTGCTGGGAGAGGTGTGAGTGGGGGCCAGCAGGGGGCGCTCTCACCCTGCGGTCTGCGTGGGGTCTTGCTGCCCCAGTATAGCGTCGGGGGACAACATGCAAATTCCACACAGACAGCACCCCAGCGCCTCAGTTGAACGCAGGGCCCCCAGCAATGCTGACCTCTGCCTCACTGTGCTGCTGCTGTTGCTGCTAGCACCCAGACACCCAGACTTCACACCACACCAGCTCATTATCTAGCACGGGGGGGAGGTGCGGTACTGCAGCCCACAGCCCCCGCTACCAACAGGCGTGGGGCAGACACACCGTGTATAGCGCCGGACACGCAGCTACCCCGGATGTGGCGCGTCTGTCTGTACAGACCGATACGATTGATCTAGACGCTGCTGGAAACAAACAAACACAACAACAAAAAAAAAAACACCGACAACAACTCCCTAAAAGCTGTGAACTCGACACGCGCGTCTCGTGCTCGCACGCAGTGAAACCACACGCGTGGGCGGGCGGTAGCCGGAGCAGCGCGAGGCGAGGGGCCTGGTCTGTGCTCCTCCCACACAGCCGCACGAGACCCCGGGCCCCTACTGTCACGGCCCAGCAAGACAAAAAAAACACGCACGTTTTTAAACCTGCAGAGACACGGACACCAGCTCCTCTGTCCCCACAGTCTCTCCCTCCCCTCCGTGTCTCCTTCTTCACCCGAGCGCTTCTTCCGAACCTTAAAACCCCCCTTTTTTTTGTGTTTTGTTTGGTTCTAAAGCGCCGGTCCGGTCCGGTCCGGTCCGGTCCGGTCCCCCCGGAGGAAGAGGGAGATGATGGAGACTGGAAAAGAGCCAGCCGCCCCCCTCTCTCCTGCACATTTCTCGTTCCTATGAACCGGTGGCCGTGCGGTTTCAAAAAGATTTCGTTGTACTTGAAACAAACAAACAAAAAAAAACCTCACGATCTTTTAACAATGATTCTATTCCTCCCAAGTGCTGTAGGTAGAAGAATGTTTCGCCCCCACCTCTCTCTCTCCGGGGCTCGGACCTGCAGGACAGTCTCTCTCTCCCGCCCCCCCCGACCCGAGTCACACCCGCCCCCCCTCTCCGGGCAGGCAGGAGATCTCCGAGTAGAGACCCGGGGGCGGCGGCGCTGGCCCGGGACGCGGGCGCCCCCTCAGCACCGGCACCTCCACGGCGGCGTAGTCCGTCGCCCCGGCGTCTCCCTGCGAGGAGAGGTGACACACACACACCCGGGGCGTGAGAAAGACCGCCCGGTCCTTACCGCCGCTCAGACTCACCAGCACAGGACAGCAGTCCATCACAGGGCACACACACACACTCACACAGCCTGGACAGGACACCAGTCCATCACAGGACTCACACACACCCTGGACAGGACACCAGTCCATCACAGGACACACACACACTCACACACCCTGGACAGGACACCAGTCCATCACAGGACACACACACACTCACACACCCTGGACAGGACACCAGTCCATCACAGGACACACACACACACCCTGGACAGGACACCAGTCCATCACAGGACACACACACTCACACACCCCGGACAGGACACCAGTCCATCACAGGACACACACACACACTCACACACCCTGGACAGGACACCAGTCCATCACAGGACACACACACTCACACACCCTGGACAGGACACCAGTCCATCACAGGACACACACACACACCCTGGACAGGACACCAGTCTATCACAGTAAAGTCATACGACAAGTACTTTAGTAAGTACTCACGCTGCCTGCGTCGTTTGTAATAAATTGTTAAGTATTATACCGGCACGTTATTATATGCATGAAATGAGGTGGTCCGGGAAGACCCCTGTGTTGGAGCATTTTAAACCGGAGGTAAGGGGGCTATTCGCAGACAATTTCCAAGTGCACACATCTGAACGTTATTTTTTATTGAAGGTGTTTCATCTTTTTTTCATAGCTCGAATTGATGTAGTCCTGTGCAACCCCCGACGGTCTTTTTCCGCCTTGACTTGTTAGACGTGCTCCTGTTTGTATTGCGAATGTTGTTATTGTGTGAAGCATAAATGAAAAAAAATAAATAAATACATTTAAAAAAATAAAAAACCCAACTCACGCTGCCCGCGTCTTCTCTCCGGGCCCGTCGGTCCTCCGGAGACGCGTCCCCTGGGGCGGAGGAGCAGAAAAAAAAATTAAAACCAATTGAACACGATAAAAACCCAACACCAAACCCAGCCTCACAAAGCGCAATGGGCGCCGAGCGCCCGAAACCTCTCTGTTTCCCTGAAGACATGGCGTTTCCCGGTCCCACAGGATTAATACCGTTTCATACCGGCTGCCCCGTGTTTCTACCACCAAGTCTAGAGTAACACCGGGTGAGAATCCCTTCCCCGAAATTCCTGGGACCGGATTTCGGAATATTTTAATATTTGCGTCTCTAAAATGGGACCCAAGTCTAAACGCGATAGCCATTTACATTTCCTAATATAGCGGACACCTCTACCCTGAATGCAGTTTTATATACATTTGTAATCATTTGTTTTTACGCGTGACACCGTCAGAAAGGTAAGATATCAGTCTCCACCTGCGATTAAAAGGTTACACTACTCGTCCCGGTATTTTTTTTTTTTTGTTTGTTCCAGACAGGTCTGAAGGTTTATGTCAGGTCTAAAAACAAAGCATCGAATAGGATGACAGGGAAATGTCGTGAAAACGGGGAAAAAAAATCAGCATTATATCTGTAACGCAACAACTACGCTAGCCACGTTACACTCAGACGGAGCGTGTTAGGCGGAGGTGAAGGCGGCGCACAACGGCTGAACGTGGTGGAACCCGCACTGGGTGGAATTTTCCATCCGTGGCGTGTGGCGTGTCAGCATGCAAAAACAACTTTCGGATTTCGGAGGTTTTCGGGTTTGGGGAATTTCGGATCAAGGATTTTCAACCTGTATTGACATCTTACCCTTCTGATGGTGCTACGTTTAAAAAATATATATATTAGAAATGTATATATTGTACCCAGCAAGGACCTGAACTGGCACAGACCCCGCGCAGGAGGTGTGTGTGTGTGTGTCCTGTGTTGGACTGGTGTCCTGTCCAGGGTGTGTGTGAGTGTGTGTGTGTGTCCTGTGATGGACTGGTGTCCTGTCCAGGGTGTGTGAGTGTGTGTGTGTCCTGTGATGGACTGGTGTCCTGTCCAGGGTGTGTGTGAGTGTGTGTGTGTCCTGTGATGGACTGGTGTCCTGTCCAGGGTGTGTGAGTGTGAGTGTGTGTGTCCTGTGATGGACTGGTGTCCTGTCCAGGGTGTGCGAGTGTGTGTGTGTGTCCTGTGATGGACTGCTGTCCTGTCCAGGGTGTGTGTGTGTGTGTGTGTCCTGTGATGGACTGGTGTCCTGTCCAGGGTGTATGAGTGTGTGTGTGTGTCCTGTGATGGACTGGTGTCCTGTCCAGGGTGTGTGAGTGTGTGTGTGTCCTGTGATGGACTGGTGTCCTGTCCAGGGTGTGTGAGTGTGTGTGTGTCCTGTGATGGACTGGTGTCCTGTCCAGGGTGTATGAGTGTGTGTGTGTGTCCTGTGATGGACTGGTGTCCTGTCCAGGGTGTGTGTGTGTGTGTCCTGTGATGGACTGGTGTCCTGTCCAGGGTGTGTGAGTGTGTGTCCTGCTGTGATGGACTGGTGTCCTGTCCAGGGTGTGCGAGTGTGTGTGTGTCCTGTGATGGACTGGTGTCCTGTCCAGGGTGTGTGAGTGTGTGAGTGTGTCCTGTGATGGACTGGTGTCCTGTCCAGGGTGTGTGAGTGTGTGAGTGTGTGTGTGTCCTGTCCAGGGTGTGTGAGTGTGTGTGTGTGTGGGGGGGGGTCTCTGTCTGTCCCCCTCAGCGGTCCACAGCCCCGGCCCGTCCTCACCTGCTCTGCGCCGGAGACGGTGGACCCAGGCGGTGCCGCCCAGCGCCAGCAGAACCGAGACCCCCGCCAGGCCGGCCAGCGAGGCCCAGCAGGCCGGACAGTAGCCCGGGCAGTCTGGGGGGGCGGCGGCGGGGGGGCGGCTCTCTGTCGGAGGACGACAACAACAGCAACAACACAAAACACACACACACACACAAACACACGACAAAACAGGTGAGCAGGACGGAACCGGAGCTTGCGGGCGGTCTCTGCCCTTTCCCCGCGCCCCGCAAGAGAGTGGGGGGAGACGAGACAACGATCATAACGGTAATAAACAAGTGCGGGTTTATTCCACGCTGAAAAGAAAAGAAACGGCGTTTCGGCTGTGGAGCCTTCGTCCGGGCTTCGGAATCAACCTTCACTTACACTAGAATAATAATAATAATAATAATAATAATAATAATAATAATACAGAACCCGACTCGAGGGCTCGGGAAGGCGTGGATGGTCGTGAAACTCGCTCGCGGGTGGGTGTGGGGGAGGGAGAGCCCACGCGGGCGTTCGCTCTCCGCCGGGATGTCGAAAGGACGCCGAGAGACGGCTGTGTCCGGAGAGATGCCGGGGTACCGGCTTCAACCACACGGCTGGGGCAGCTTGTTCCCCACCCCCACCCCCCACTGTGTACAGAAGAGCCTCCTGTCCTGACTGGAGGAGCTCACCCAGCTGTGTCTGGAGAGAAGCCAGGGTATCGGCTTCAACCACAGGGCTGGGCAGCTTGCTCCCCACCCCCACCCCCCTCTGTGTACAGAAGAGCCTCCTGTCCTGACTGGAGGAGCTCACCCAGCTGTGTCTGGAGAGAAGCCGGGGTATCGGCTTCAACCACAGGGCTGGGCAGCTTGCTCCCCACCCCCACCACCCTCTGTGTACAGAAGAGCCCCCTGTCCTGACTGGAGGAGCTCACCCAGCTGCGTCTGTATGAGAGAAGCCAGGGTACCGGCTTCAACCACACGGACTGGGGCAGCCTGTTCCCCACCCCCGCCTCTCTTGGCGTAAGGACGCGCGGCCCCGGTACAACTCGCACCCTCACCCGCGGCGAAGCCGAGCCAGGTGGCGCCGCCGAGCCTCAGACTGGACGCGCAGTAGTACAGGCCCAGGTCGCGCTCCGAGGCGTTGGCCACCGTCAGGCTGAAGGTCCGATTGGCGGGGTCCAGCTCGGCGGAGAGGCGCGGGTCCGAGCCCGCGGAGAAGCTCAGCAGGCCGCGGGACCCCCCGGTCCTCTCCTGCACCGACACCCAGAGGAACGGCGGCTCCCCGCGCCGGTGGGCGACCCACAGCGTCCGGCTCTCGTGCCCGACGTCACAGGGCAGGGTGACGTCGTCCCCCGGCCGGACCGTGCGGCGCGCGGGGCCCGCCCGGGCGCTGGACACTGCGGGAGGGGGGGAGGGACAATTCAATCATTATTTATTAAAACAACAATAAATAACCATTTAAAAAAAAAAAAACAGAAAAAGGACCAGGGCGGGGATGAAGATAATTCTTGCGAGATTTAAAGCTCTTTTTTTTTTCTCCCAAAATACATTACTTTTCTTCGGAACAGCCTCTCCTGAACTGGTTCTGTTCTTCACCCCTCTGCTTCTCCTAGTGCCACCACCCTCAGTCTCCTCTGTGTGCTGTCATTGTGTTTGATCTGGTGTATTCTTCTTATTTATTGTTGTTGTCGTCCTGTAAAGCGCTTTGAGAAGCCACCTTTAAAGGTGCTATATAAAATAAAGTTTATTATTATTATGACTTATGAATTAATCAGGATGCCTCTAGAGCACAAGGACGAGATGAAGGAGGGAAAGCGCGCACCACCAAGCCGCGGACACACAAGACAGAAGCTGGACTCTTGTGAGCGGTACCGCGGGCGGTTTTGGGATCTTGTTTTTAAGACGTCCGGGAGGTTGAATTCTGAGGTTTCACCGTGAGTGACGGAGATCACACTGACCCGAGTACCGCGGCGAGGAACACCTGCGCCCCGACAAAAAAATATATATATATATTTAAAAAAAATCCAGAAATTTTGGGCCGAGTCAAAAAGACGAGGCGTCTTCTCGCTCATTTTCACGACAAGACTCGGCTCCGGCTTCTGAATTTAATCCCCCCAAACAGCGGCGCTTTAATTTTTTTTTTCAGTTTTTTGTTATTTTTGTTTATAGCGAGCTGTTGGAAATCGGTTGTCCGGTGAGTCAGGCCGTTAAAAAGAAAATTAATTGAGCTCGACTCTCTGTCGCGGTGCGTCTCCCTTTCGGACCCGGAGCTTCGCGATCTAAAAAGAAGAAATGACAGCGAGTCTGGAAGAAAAGGGAGAAGTCCCAGAAGTCTCCTTCTCCTTCTTCACGGTTACACGACCCCACGTCCACTCCTGAGGGGGACGACGGATCTGCCTCAAACCCCCGGTTCTGTGGAGACGTGTCACCGGCTGGAGTCGGGGTTCCCGGCGCAGGAAACGCGAGAGTTTAAAAAAAAACCCCCCAAAAACAGCAACTGAAGAGGAATTTAAAACAATTTGCTCGTTAATTTAAAAAAAAATAAAGAAATGTCCCTGCGTGGACAGGATCGAGACCGCTCGAGACCGCGCCCGTGGAGAGCCGTCTTCATGCTTGAATACAAAAACCAGATGGACCAAAAAAATCGCACTAATCTACATTTTTTATTTAAAAAAAAAACCAAAAAGGTTCCGTCGGTCGTGTTTTTTTTTGCCAAAAATGAAAAACATGAAAACACTTAATCGATCAAACACGTCGTGCGGCAGCGCGGGTTCAAAGCGGGTCTCGCCACGGGAGAATCTGAATTTAAAAAAAACAAACACTTTATTACTCTGTAATGTGGAGTTATTTAATCAGAATCCCGCCGGGTTTATCTGACAGGTATCGAAGGATTTCTGGAAGTGACGACCCACGTCCTGCGGGAATTACACGAGTGTGGAAGAAGACGCATTTCACGGAGACCCGAGATAATATTCCTTCCTTCTTCCTTCCCCGTGCCCGGTCTTGCTCCTCAGGGCAGTTTTTCAGGGTCTCTGCCTCTCTGACCCCCCCACCCGCCCGCGTCCACGCGTGCCCCGTACTCACGCGTGAAGAGGAGCAGAGCCACCCTCGCGCGCAGCCCGTCCATCGTGTGAGCGCGAGCCGGCGGGCCGGCGGACCCCACCTCACCGCGCGAGATGGGAGGGCTTGAGCCCCCATTGGCCACCAGCGCGACCCCCTCCCACACACCGACGCCCACCGCCCAGCAGAGGGCGCTGTGACGGCCGGCGGGAAAGGGCGACTCCAGCCCAGACAGGGCAGGAAGAGGACGAGGATGAGCCCGTTTGCTCTCGGGGGGCGAGACACACAGCGCGCTGCCGAAAATAAGGACGCCAAACGCTCATCAGAGCCTGACTGGCCTCTCCAACCAGCAGGGTGAGGAGACAGACAGACAGCTGGACACCATAGAGGCCGAGAGACAACCCCCTAACGAACACACGGGGGCCAGACGGACAGTGACCGCTGTGATGGACTGGTGTCCTGTCCAGGGTGTGTGAGTGTGTGTCCTGCTGTGATGGACTGCTGTCCTGTCCAGGGTGTGTGAGTGTGTGTCCTGCTGTGATGGACTGCTGTCCTGTCCAGGGTGTGTGAGTGTGTGTCCTGCTGTGATGGACTGGTGTCCTGTCCAGGGTGTGTGAGTGTGTGTGTGTGTCCTGTGATGGACTGGTGTCCTGTCCAGGGTGTGTGTGTGTCCTGTGATGGACTGGTGTCCTGTCCAGGGTGTGTGTGTGTCCTGTGATGGACTGGTGTCCTGTCCAGGGTGTGTGAGTGTGTGTGTGTGTCCTGTGATGGACTGGTGTCCTGTCCAGGGTGTGTGAGTGTGTGTGTATCCTGTGATGGACTGCTGTCCTGTCCAGGGTGTGTGAGTGTGTGTGTGTGTCCTGTGATGGACTGCTGTCCTGTCCAGGGTGTGTGAGTGTGTGTGTGTCCTGTGATGGACTGCTGTCCTGTCCAGGGTGAGCCCTGCCTTGTGCCTGTTGCTTGCTGGGACAGACCCCAGCTGCCCCAGTCTGTGACCCTGGACTGGATACAGCTGTCAGAAGATGGAAGGAGACTTAAAACAAAAATATCTTCGTTTATTTTGTTTTCCCACGAAAACGCCCCAAACTGACTCTGGGGGGGTAGGGGAGAAGAGGACAGAACCGAAACTCTGAAGAGTCCAGTTTGGCTGTTTTCCGGGATCCCGGTCCTGGAGAGCTTTGGGTTGAGAATGGGGGTGGTGTCCGGTGAGGCCTCGGCCCCTCGGCCCCTCTGCCCTCCTGGAGCTGACCGCTGCTTGGACGGTCCCTCTGCGGCCCAGGGGCGGGGAAGGAGACACAGAGAGGTGCCCCACCCCTCGGCGGCCCTCACGAATCCTCCTTCTCCTGGTACCTGAAACACACAGCAGTGTGTAAGACTGTGAGACCGGACACAGGGGCAGTGTCTGTGTGAGAGGAGCCGGGGTATCGGCTTCAACCACAGGGCTGGGCAGCTTGTTCCCCACCCCCGCCCCCCTCTGTGTACAGAAGAGCCTCCTGTCCTGACTGGGGGAGCTCACCCAGCTGTGTCTGGAGAGGAGCCGGGGTATCGGCTTCAACCACAGGGCTGGGCAGCTTGTTCCCCACCCCCGCCCCCCTCTGTGTACAGAAGAGCCTCCTGTCCTGACTGGAGGAGCTCACCCAGCTGTGTCTGGAGAGAAGCCAGGGTATCGGCTTCAACCACAGGGCTGGGCAGCCTGTTCCCCACCCCCACCCCCCTCTGTGTACAGAAGAGCCTCCTGTCCTGACTGGAGGAGCTCACCCAGCTGTGTCTGGAGAGAAGCCAGGGTATCGGCTTCAACCACAGGGCTGGGCAGCTTGTTCCCCACCCCCACCCCCCTCTGTGTACAGGAGAGCCTCCTGTCCTGTCCTCAACCGATTGACTGACTGACTCGATAGACTGATCGAGTCACTGATCGACTTGATAGACTGGTCGAGTCACTGATCGACTCGATAGACTGGTCGGGTGACTGATCGACTCGATAGACTGGTCGGGTGACTGATCGACTCGATAGACCGGTCGAGTCACTGATCGACTCGATAGACCGGTCGGGTGACTGATCGACTCGATAGACCGGTCGGGTGACTGATCGACTCGATAGACTGGTCGGGTGACTGATCGACTCGATAGACTGGTCGAGTCACTGATCGACTCGATAGACCGGTCGGGTGACTGATCGACGTGATAGACTGATCGAGTCACTGATCGACTTGATAGACCGGTCGGGTGACTGATCGACGTGATAGACTGGTCGGGTGACTGATCGACTTGCCGGCAGTGGGTGCAGGTGTAGAAGACGGTCTGTCCCTCGTCGGCGGACCTCATCTGTCGGGTGTGGTAGACCATCCCCTCCCGGCCACAGCGAGAGCACCTGCGGTCAATCTGGGGGCAGACACACGGGTCAGGGGTCATAGGTCAGGGGTCACCCCCCCACCGTCAGTGTGCGGACCTGGATTCAGCAGGGCCAGGGAGGTCAAGGCAGCCTATCAGGGCCCAGCGTGTCAGTCCACCTTGGTCCATTCAGAACCCAGAAGAACTGCAGACAGGGACCAGTGACCCCAGGACAGAGGTCAGGGACCAGTGACCCCATCACAGAGGTCAGGGGCCAGTGACCCCATCACAGAGGTCAGGGGCCAGTGACCCCAGGACAGAGATCAGGGACCAGCGACCCCATCACAGAGATCAGGGACCAGTGACCCCATCACAGAGGTCAGGGATCAGCCACACCAGGACACAGGTCAGGGACCAGTGACCAGTGACCCCAGGTCAGAGGTCAGGGACCAGGGACCCCATTACAGAGGTCAGGGACCAGGGACCAGTGACCCCAGGACAGAGGTCAGGGATCTGCCACACCAGGATACAGGTCAGGGACCAGCGACCCCAGGACACTCACCACAGGGCCCTTCAGCTCTCCCTCCTCCTCGGACATCATGGCGGTGCTGCTGGACTCCAGGCTGTTGAAGACGACCGACGAGGTGACCACCTGGTCAGCGAGCTCTGCAGCACAGAGGGGGAGAGAGGGCACTCCTGAGGGACTGAGCCCTGCACACTCCTGGGGCAAATCCCCTCTCACACAGGTGGAGCAGGGGTCAATGTCCCCGGTCCAGTCAGTCCAGGGGTCAGTGACTCTGGTCCAGTCAGTCCAGGGGTCTGTGACTCTGGTCCAGTCAGTCCAGGGGTCTGTGTCCCCGGTCCAGTCAGTCCAGGGGCCTGTGACCTCTGGTCCAGTCAGTCCGGGGGTCTGTGACTCTGGTCCAGTCAGTCCGGGGGTCTATGACCTCTGGTCCAGTCAGTCCAGGGGTCTGTGTCCCTGGTCCAGTCAGTCCAGGGGTCTATGACTCTGGTCCAGTCAGTCCAGGGGTCTGTGTCCCTGGTCCAGTCAGTCCAGGGGTCTGTGTCCCCAGTCCAGTCAGTCCAGGGGTCTGTGACTCTGGTCCAGTCAGTCCAGGGGTCTGTGACCTCTGGTCCAGTCAGTCCAGGGGTCTGGTAAGGTTAGTTGGTGCCAAACAGCGCCACCCACAGGGAAACGCAATCCATCAATCAATCAATCGATCAATCAATCAATCGCTCCGAGCCACTGACCGCTCACGCCGATGTCGTAGCCGCAGCGCCGGCAGCTCACCACGTCCTCCACGCCGGGGACGGGCAGCACGGTGCCACACTCCGGGCAGAACAGCGGGTCGCCGTGGAAACAGGAGCCGGGCAGGGCGTCTGCTGACATTGCTGCGGAGGGGAACCCCGGGAGGGGAAACGATCAATTCGGGGCGACCGGCGCGCACCGCCACGACCCCGTTCTCGAAACCCAGACTAAATTCCACTATCAGAGAACAACCTGGCCTCTTTAAAATTTACAACCGGACTGTGGTCACTGAGCCTGTCCTCTCTGGACAGCTGGGTCTGCCTGTGTCCAGTGTGTGTGTTCAGGCTGTGGTCACTCTGAGCCTGTCCTCTCTAGACAGCCAGGTCTGCCTGTGTCCAGTGTCTGTATCCAGGCTGTGGGCACTGAGCCTGTCCTCTCTGGACAGCCAGGTCTGCCTGTATCCAGTGTCTGTGTCCAGGCTGTGGTCACTCTGAGCCTGTCCTCTCTGAACAGCCAGGTCTGCCTGTGTCCAGTGTGTGTATCCAGTCTGTGGTCACTGAGCCTTTCCTCTCTGGACAGCCAGGTCTGTCTGTGACCAGTGTCTGTGTCCAGGCTGTGGTCACTGAGCCTGTCCTCTCTAGACAGCCAGGTCTGCCTGTGTCCAGTGTCTGTATCCAGGCTGTGGGCACTGAGCCTGTCCTCTCTGGACAGCCAGGTCTGCCTGTATCCAGTGTCTGTGTCCAGGCTGTGGTCACTCTGAGCCTGTCCTCTCTGAACAGCCAGGTCTGCCTGTGTCCAGTGTGTGTATCCAGTCTGTGGTCACTGAGCCTTTCCTCTCTGGACAGCCAGGTCTGTCTGTGACCAGTGTCTGTGTCCAGGCTGTGGTCACTGAGCCTGTCCTCTCTAGACAGCCAGGTCTGCCTGTGTCCAGTGTGTGTATCCAGGCTGTGGTCACTGAGCCTGTCCTCTCTGGACAGCCAGGTCTGCCTGTGACCAGTGTGTGTGTCCAGGCTGTGGTCACTCTGAGCCTGTCCTCTCTGGACAGCCAGGTCTGCCTGTGTCCAGGCTGTGGTCACTGAGCCTGTCCTCTCTGGACAGCCAGGTCTGTCTGTGTCCAGGCTGTGGTCACTCTGAGCCTGTCCTCTCTGGACAGCCAGGTCTGCCTGTGTCCAGTGTGTGTGTGTCCAGGCTGTGGTCACTGAGCCTGTCCTCTCTGGACAGCCAGGTCTGCCTGTGACCAGTGTGTGTGTCCAGGCTGTGGTCACTGAGCCTGTAGGTCGTCAGACCCGGTCTCTTACTCGCTATTTGTAGGCGCCGTTCCAACTTGGTCTTTAAGAACAACCATCCGCCGAGTTAAGAGTCCTTGTAACCGTCCCAGATAACGCCTATTCCGCATTATATCAGGGGGTCCCTACCGTGATCGGAGGTCAGTCGCGGGTAGCTGTCGCCCTCACCTCGCTGTTGCGCCGAGACACGTGTCGTCCGCAGAACACAAACACAGTCGAGAGCTCTTCCTGGCTGCGGACTGCTGGGGCGCATGACGTCAGCCCGGCAACGGAAGTGACGTTCAATGCGCGCCGGCATTTAAAAAACACTTATTGTCTTTGTTTTGTTATTCTATAGTGTCCGTATCTAAGTGCTTTTTATAGTAATACGAACTATATAAGAACATTTATGCATGAATCTATTAATAGTCTGGGTAGAAATCAGAAACAAAATTATCTGAGGCTTCTCCCTCCGTCAATGTTTTTGTATGGTGAAAGCGAAACATTATTTCCATTAAAAACCTGGAAAAACACACCTCACGTCTGTAAAGATGTTCACTGATTGTGTGCTAGGTTATAATCACCTCTGGCCGCGTGCTGTTTTGTGTCTGTGCGCTTTTATTTGTGAACACCCTTTCTGTTTTGTTTGGAAAAAAAAAACAAATAAAAGGTTGTGAGGGGGAAAAAGACGGGAGTCCTGCGCGTAGTGCATCATGGGAAAACGGGAGGGAGGGGGACGGTGGGTCGCGGCGCCGGCGCACCCGAGTGACGTCACCAAACGCCCCGAAGTCGTTGCTGCGAGAGACGGAGAAACCATTCGAAGGTAAACGCGTTTTATTTCACGGTTAAAAACCACCACCCGCCCCCTCCTCTCAACGCGCCGTTTGCGGTTTTTTTCTCCTCATAAACCGCTTTCTTGCGCCTCTTCTCCGTGCTGGTCGGCGTGACTCCTCTCTCGAAGGGAATTTTTTTTTTCGCGTGAGGGCGGTTTGCTGGGTGGCGCGACTGGGCCCGTCTTTTTGAAAGAACAAAAAAAAAAACCCGCACTGGGCCATTGTAGTTTTACACACACACACACAAAAAAAACCTCGAACAGACGGGAAAAAATCGGATTTCCTAACGCCCCTACACCCACTCGGGGTGCCCTCGGTCCGGTCCGGTCCGGAGACACGGCTTGAGCCCGTCCCGTGAGCTTTCGCGTGTCCGTGGGAGTGGGAGTTGGGGGGGTGGTCCCCCGTGTAGCCCCGATCTCGCTCACGTCCGGCGCGGTTTTACATCCGCTAGTTTAAAAAAAAAAAACCACGGATCTGGAAATTGTCAGTCGTGCTGGTCGATCGGTCGAAAGGGACCGACGGGCTGGTTGTTGTCGGAGCCCGTTTGTCCCGGGACAAGATGTCCCCTCTACAGCACGGTGAGGGTGGCGGTACTATTGTACAGATCTCCGTGCGTGTGTGACCGCAAAAACACCCCGCACCGCCTTCAGTGGGACTGCTGGATTCAGAGACTGCAGGTCCTGAACGAGTGCGGATCCACGTCTGCATTTAAAAGATCATATTTTCTCGTCTAAATGAGTAACAGGGTGGCGAGACACTCTGTTAAGGTTCCTTGTTCCGCCACGCACAGCTGTGAATACTCCTGTGTGATTTTCTGTTCCTGTGGGGATCACTAACCAGACGTGTTTAGGGAACTGCTGTGTCCAGTCAGTGTGTCTGTATGAACCCCTCTCTCTCTCAGTGCAGTGTTCATGTACTGGAGTGTCCAGTCAGTGTGTCTGTGTGAACCCCTCTCTCTCTCAGTGCAGTGTTCATGTACTGGAGTGTCCAGTCAGTGTGTCTGTATGAACCCCTCTCTCTCTCAGTGCAGTGTTCATGTACTGGAGTGTCCAGTCAGTGTGTCTGTATGAACCCCTCTCTCTCTCAGTGCAGTGTTCATGTACTGGAGTGTCCAGTCAGTGTGTCTGTATGAACCCCTCTCTCTCTCAGTGCAGTGTTCATGTCCTGGAGTGTCCAGTCAGTGTGTCTGTGTGAACCCCTCTCTCTCTCAGTGCAGTGTTCATGTCCTGGAGTGTCCAGTCAGGGTGTATTAGCCCCTCTCTCTCCCTCTAGGTAATACCATGGCTGAGAACGATGTTGATAACGAGCTCCTGGATTATGAGGATGACGAGGTGGAGGCAGGTGGAGGTGGGGGAGACGGGGCTGACCTGCTCCCCGTCAAGAAGGAGGTGAAGGGCTCCTACGTGTCCATCCACAGCTCGGGCTTTCGGGACTTCCTGCTGAAACCGGAGCTCCTGAGGGCCATCGTGGACTGCGGGTTCGAGCACCCGTCTGAAGGTAAGACAGAGACACGGCCACTCTCACAGAGACACGGCCACTCTCACAGAGACACGGCCACAGAGACACAGCCACTGTCACTGTCAGGGCTCAGTGTGGTGTCCAGACAGCAGTGTCCAGATATCAGGGCTCAGTGTGGTGTCCAGACAGCAGTGTCCAGATATCAGGGCTCAGTGTGGTGTCCAGATCTCAGGGCTCAGTGTGGTGTCCCGACAGCAGTGTCCAGATCTCAGGGCTCAGTGTGGTGTCCAGACAGCAGTGTCCAGATATCAGGGCTCAGTGTGGTGTCCAGACAGCAGTGTCCAGATATCAGGGCTCAGCACGGTGTCCAGATATCAGGGCTCAGCACACTGTCCAGACAGCGGGTCCCAGCGCCGTGTCCAGACAGCGGGTCCCAGGGCCGTGTCCAGACAGCAGTGTCCAGCGCAGTGTCTATGCTGTGCTCTGTTCCATTAGCGAGTCTGTATTTCTGTCTTCCTGACTCCCCCCTCTCCCCTCTCCCTGTCCCCCCCCCCCAGTCCAGCACGAGTGCATCCCGCAGGCCATCCTGGGAATGGACGTGCTGTGCCAGGCCAAGTCCGGGATGGGGAAGACGGCCGTGTTCGTGCTGGCCACCCTGCAGCAGCTGGAGCCCGTCACCGGGCAGGTACCGGATCCGCCTCTCCAGTCCAGTCCAGTCCAGTCCAGTCCCGAGCTCCCTGGGTCCCCCTCTCGGGTCCATTCCACCTGCCTCTCTGCCCAGACAACAGCCCTCTCCTGCGTATTAGCCTCCGCTTCCTGGTTTTCCACTGTCACCTGACCAGTGGCCCGCCTCCCAATTGGTGCTTTCTGGGAGATGTAGTTTCTGGCGCAGTCTTGACCTTGATTCCTTCTCACGATGTTTGCCTCTGTCCGTTTATCTCTCTCAATCTCTGGAGCGTGTCACTCTGTTAAAAGTCTCTGTGTCTGTTGTGTGTCTGTGGACAGGAGCTGTTAAAAGTCTCTGTGTTGTCTTGTCTGTGGACAGGAGCTGTTAAAGTCTCTGTGTGTGTTGGTTGTCTGTGGACAGGAGCTGTTAAAGTCTCTGTGTGTGTTGTCTGTCTGTGGACAGGAGCTGTTAAAGTCTCTGTGTGTGTTGTCTGTCTGTGGACAGGAGCTGTTAATCTCTCTGTGTGTGTTGTCTGTCTGTGGACAGGAGCTGTTAAAGTCTCTGTGTGTGTTGTCTGTCTGTGTCTCTGGAATTTGTGATGGGTCTGGTACTGCAATAAGTATATTCCCCTCTGTCTCTCTCTGTAGCTTTTGACCGGACATGGGCGATACCCTCTCCACTCCTCTGTCTGTCTCTTCCTGTCCAGCCCGTACTGGACAGACTGTGTTGTGGCTCATGTTGGCGTGTGTGCCCTGATAGTATTTCTCCCTCTCGTCCCTTCCAGGTGTCTGTTTTGGTGATGTGTCACACCAGAGAGCTGGCCTTCCAGATCAGCAAGGAGTACGAGAGATTCTCTAAGTACATGCCCACGGTCAAGGTAAATAACGCACAGCACAACACCAGTCAGTGTGTCTGTCTGAACCCCTCTCTCTCTCAGTGCAGTGTTCATGTACTGGAGTGTCCAGTCAGTGTGTCTCTATGAACCCCTCTCTCTCTCTCAGTGCAGTGTTCATGTACTGGAGTGTCCAGTCAGTGTGTGTGTATGAACCCCTCTCTCTCTCTCAGTGCAGTGTTCATGTACTGGAGTGTCCAGTCAGTGTGTGTGTATGAACCCCTCTCTCTCTCTCAGTGCAGTGTTCATGTCCTGGAGTGTCCAGTCAGTGTGTGTGTATGAACCCCTCTCTCTCTCAGTGCAGTGTTCATGTACTGGAGTGTCCAGTCAGTGTGTCTGTATGAACCCCTCTCTCTCTCGGTGCAGTGTTCATGTACTGGAGTGTCCAGTCAGTGTGTGTGTATGAACCCCTCTCTCTCTCAGTGCAGTGTTCATGTACTGGAGTGTCCAGTCAGTGTGTCTGTGTGAACCCCTCTCTCTCTCAGTGCAGTGTTCATGTCCTGGAGTGTCCAGTCAGTGTGTCTGTATGAACCCCTCTCTCTCTCAGTGCAGTGTTCATGTCCTGGAGTGTCCAGTCAGTGTGTCTGTATGAACCCCTCTCTCTCTCAGTGCAGTGTTCGTGTCCTGGAGTGTCCAGTCAGTGTGTCTGTGTGAACCCCTCTCTCTCTCAGTGCAGTGTTCATGTACTGGAGTGTCCAGTCAGTGTGTCTGTATGAACCCCCCCTCTCTCTCTCAGTGTAGTGTTCATGTCCTGGAGTGTCCAGTCAGTGTGTGTGTGAACCCCTCTCTCTCTCAGTGCAGTGTTCATGTACTGGAGTGTCCAGTCAGTGTGTGTGTGAACCCCTCTCTCTCTCAGTGCAGTGTTCGTGTCCTGGAGTGTCCAGTCAGGGTGTCTGTGTGAACCCCTCTCTCTCTCAGTGCAGTGTTCATGTCCTGGAGTGTCCAGTCAGGGTGTGTGTATTAAAGCTGCCCTCCTGCAGGTGGCGGTGTTCTTCGGGGGCCTGTCCATCAAGAAGGACGAGGAGGTCCTGAAGAAGAACTGCCCGCACATCGTGGTGGGCACGCCGGGCCGCATCCTGGCGCTGGCCCGCAACAAGAGCCTGAACCTGAAGCACATCAAGCACTTCATCCTGGACGAGTGCGACAAGATGCTGGAGCAGCTGGGTGAGCGAGGCCGGGGGGGCTCGACGACTTGCCCCCCGGGGCTGAAAAATCAAAACGTCTGCCCCCTCCCCCCCCCCCCATCTTCTCACGGCTCTGCCCAGTCCCAGGGTCACAGGTCGGCGGAGGAGGAGAAGGGGCATCTTTGGGAGGATGGGGATTTCATCTTTGGGGGGGGCACTCTCAGGACCCCAAGTGTCCCAGGTCAAGCCCGAAGAGATTCGGGCTCCTGCTGGGCAGTGGGGGGATGGGGTTTCTCCGGGGTCCCGTCTCCCCCGGGCCCGGATCTTGGGGTGATTTCCTTCTGTGCTCCCCTAACGGTCCCCATCCCCCTCCTCTCTCTCTCTCCTCAGACATGCGCCGCGACGTCCAGGAGATTTTCCGCATGACCCCCCACGAGAAGCAGGTCATGATGTTCAGCGCCACGCTCAGCAAAGAGATCCGGCCCGTCTGCCGCAAGTTCATGCAAGATGTAAATACCCCTCCCACCCACCCCCGCTGTCGGCACCGCCCCGCGCCCCCCCCGCCCTGCCCCAGCCCCCCGGGAGAGGACGAGGGGGGGGCGGAGAGCGAGGAAGACTACACACCCCCCCCTCCCCCCCCCCGCCGCCCGTGCCAGGCTGAGGCGGACCCCGGGCCCCACCGCCACCACTGCAGAACTGAGCCCGCCGGGGCAGCCTGACGGCCTGCTGTCTCCTCCTCCTCCACACGCCGACGGGACTGACCGACGCCCAGTGGCCGTCACGCCCCAGTCCGTACGGCGTCGATACTGACCGACGCCCAGTGACCGTCACGCCCCAGTCCGTACGGCGTCGATACTGACCAACGCCCAGTGGCCGTCACGCCCCAGTCCGTACGGCGTCGATACTGACCGACGCCCAGTGGCCGTCACGCCCCAGTCCGTACGGCGTCGATACTGACCGACGCCCAGTGACCGTCACGCCCCAGTCCGTACGGCGTCGATACTGACCGACGCCCGGTGACCGTCACGCCCCAGTCCGTATGGCATCGATACTGACCGACGCCCAGTGACCGTCACGCCCCAGTCCGTACAGTCCAGTCAGGCCCTGGTCTGTACATCGTCAATACTGACCGATATGAGTCACAGCCAGCCAGCCCAGTTACTCTTATACACTGGTCTGTACATCGTCAATACTGACCGATATGACTCACAGCCAGCCAGCCCAGTTACACTCATACACTGGTCTGTACATCGTCAATACTGACCGATATGACTCACAGCCAGCCAGCCCAGTTACACTCATACACTGGTCTGTACATCGTCAATACTAACCGATATGACTCACAGCCAGCCAGCCCAGTTACTCTCATACGCTGGTCTGTACATCGTCAATACTGACCGATATGACTCACAGCCAGCCAGCCCAGTTACTCTCATACGCTGGTCTGTACATCGTCAATACTGACCGATATGACTCACAGCCAGCCAGCCCAGTTACACTCATACACAGGTCTGTACATCGTCAATACTGACCGATATGACTCACAGCCAGCCAGCCCAGTTACACTCATACACTGGTCTGTACATCGTCAATACTGACCGATATGACTCACAGCCAGCCAGCCCAGTTACACTCATACACAGGTCTGTACATCGTCAATACTGACCGATATGACTCACAGCCAGCCAGCCCAGTTACACTCATACACTGGTCTGTACATCGTCAATACTGACCGATATGACTCACAGCCAGCCAGCCCAGTTACACTCATACACAGGTCTGTACATCGTCAATACTGACCAATATGAGTCACGGCCAGTCACCTTAGTTACACTTGTACACGGGGCTGTATGGAATTAGAGACTAGGCCAAAACTCACCAATACAGTACAACACAAATCCCAGTTCCCAGGCCAGTTACGGTAAAGGTACATCACAGTTGCACTGTCAGGACTTCACATGCCAGTCACTACATTGTACTGGGCACTGCGTGTCACTACTGGGCACCACAGACCTCACAGCCAACAACAGACAAGACAGTGTCAGGTGCACTGTGCCACCCAGGGCACGTACCAAGTCCAAACCAGACGTTTCAGCCCACAAAACTATTGTGTTGGTCAGTCGTAATGAGTCAGGAAGCGCTGCCTGGCCACCGGGACGCTACGTCAACGTGCAGCGCCCCCCCCTGCTGTCGGTGTGGTACCGCGACCCACCTGACGGGGGCCGTTTTATCGATGGCTGGGTGTGTCTGGCGACCGCATCGGCTCGGGTGGACCTGCTAGTATTTACGACGCTAGCGCGTTGTCCTGGCCCTCCCCAGTCACTTGAACAGAGCGGCGTGCGTAGGGTGGGGCTCTGATAGTGAGATACCCCTGTGCTTGGCCAGCGCCCCAGTCCAGCTGTGAGGAGACCCTTAATTAACCCCTGTGGCTGCCCACACCAAGTAGGACGGGTGGTCATTTTTTACCTAGAGGTCTTTTTTGAAGGCGTTATTCTGAACTGAAACACTTTACGGAGTGGGACCTCCATATCTCGGCCTATAGCACAGCTTGGGGCACTGCGAATGAACTGGGCACCGTGAACATGAACTGGCCAGTCCGAAATAGCCAGAAGAGGGGATATTAACGGACCGGTCCTGATGTGGTCGGTATGAGAGCCCAGACTCTCATGTTACAAAGCCAGGGGACAAGATGGAGACCAGTTGTTAATGCACTGGGTCTGTAACACTCCCGTTACAAAGCCAAAAGACCAGATATTAATTTACTGGTCGGTATATAGTCACTGTTCAAGAGTCCAGAGACCAGGCGTTAATACAGCAGGTCTGATGCAAAGCCCAACCACAGAACTTAATTTAGTGGCCCATGTGTAGTCGCTGACAGTCAGGAGAAGGGTTGTTAATGCACTGGGCCTTTAACATGCTGCTACAAAGCTGAAAGACCTTACTGGCCCATGTATAGTCACTAAGAGAGTCTGGAGGCCAGTTGTTAATACAGCAGGCTTGTTATAGACTGACAGTGTGGAACAGAGACGACAAGGACATTAGCCGGATCAAGTAATGGGCCCCTTTAATTCAACTAATTTTTACACCAGGAGCTGCGAAGGTTCTGCTTTGACTTTGTCTGTGCTCTGGTATAAACACTGGTAAATTTACTGTAGAGTGTTAACATGCCCAGTACACACACACACACACACACACACGATACCACAGCCCAGACTGGTATAATGTACGTTTACTACAGAGTGTAACGTGCTGAGTCCTCACACATACACACACATTTTACATATATGACGCCCCAGCTCAGGCTGGTATCGCCCCTTGTACAGACTCCCACGATGCCCCAGTCCAGGCTGGTATCGCCCCTTGTACAGACTCCCACGATGCCCCAGTCCAGGCTGGTATCGCCCCTTGTACAGACCCCCACGATGCCCCAGTCCAGGCTGGTATCGCCCCTTGTACAGACTCCCACGATGCCCCAGTCCAGGCTGGTATCGCCCCTTGTACAGACCCCCACGATGCCCCAGTCCAGGCTGGTATCGCCCCTTGTACAGACTCGCACGATGCCCCAGTCCAGGCTGGTATCGCCCCTTGTACAGACTCCCACGATGCCCCAGTCCAGGCTGGTATCGCCCCTTGTACAGACTCACACGATGACCCAGTCCAGGCTGGTATCGCCCCTTGTACAGACTCCCACGATGCCCCAGTCCAGGCTGGTATCGCCCCTTGTACAGACCCCCACGATGCCCCAGCTCAGGCTGGTATCGCCCCTTGTGCAGACTCCCACGATGCCCCAGTCCAGGCTAGTATCGCCCCTTGTACAGACTCACACGATGCCCCAGTCCAGGCTGGTATCGCCCCTTGTACAGACTCCCACGATGCCCCAGTCCAGGCTGGTATCGCCCCTTGTACAGACTCACACGATGCCCCAGTCCAGGCTGGTATCGCCCCTTGTACAGACTCCCACGATGCCCCAGTCCAGGCTGGTATCGCCCCTTGTACAGACTCACACGATGCCCCAGTCCAGGCTGGTATCGCCCCTTGTACAGACTCACACGATGACCCAGTCCAGGCTGGTATCGCCCCTTGCACACACACGCTCACACACACACACACACTCTTCACAGGAATGATGCCCCAGTCCAGGCTGGTATAAGCACTTGGCGCGCGAGAGTCCTGCTGTCCCAGAGTGACCCGTCCTCTTCCAGGAGCCTCCCAATACCCCCCCCCCCCGGGCCCCTAGCTGCGATGGGGACCCCACTCCCAGAGGTCACGAAAGGACGAGCCGGGTGTGCGCGTGAGAGAGAGAGCGAGCGAGCGAGCGCGCGGGAGTCAGGGCCGGAGAGCAGGCAGGGAGGCCTTAGTTGCGGAAGACCGGATCGGGAGGGACGAGCTGCTCGAACTCGGGAGAGAGAGAGAGAGAGGAAGAGAGCGGACGCAGGGCAGGGCAGAGCTGCGCGGCCGGGGGGCAGGGGGGGCAGAGTGACGGAGCAGGGGGCCGGGAGAAACGAGAGCGAGCGAGACCCCGACCCCTGACCCCTGACCCCTGACCCCTGACGCCGGTTTTCACCGGAGCAGACAAAGCCCGGATCTTCTCCTTCCAGAATAGGAGACAGGAACCCCCCCCCACCAAGAGCCGTCTGAATTCCCAGGCCTCACCGCCGGCCTCCTCCGCAACCCCCCCCCCCACCTTGAACCATCCCGAGACCCAGCCCACACACACACACACGGACAGACCCACACTGACACCGACTCTCACACACACACTGAAGACCGACTGGAGAGGAGCCCCAGGAGTCCAGAGTCTCGGCGAGAGAGAGAGAGAGAGAGAGAGAGAGAAGAAAGAAGAGCGCCCCCCGGTGGTCGCGGTGGAGAACAGCAGGGGGCGGCGGGCGCTGGAAGACGGGACAGACCGACCGAGGGGGGGCCACACCGGCAGGCTCCTCGGTCCCACCACACCGCCCCCCTCCGCAGGAGCCCAGAGCCAGGCGGTCTCACACTGCGCCGGCTGCCCGATAGTGGGGGCTGCTGCCGGTGCCTGGGGATATGTGTGTGTCCAGGCCATGGGGCTGGTAAACGGTTCAGGCGGTCGATCCCAGCCAGTACGCAGTCTGTCGGGTGTGTGTGGTCTGTAGGGTGTGTGTCAGTGCTGTATAGGGTCAGTAGGGTGTGTGTCAGTGCTGTATAGGGTCAGTAGGGTGTGTGTCGGTGCTGTATGGTCAGTAGGGTGTGTGTCGGTGCTGTATAGGGTCTGTAGGGTGTGTGTCGGTGCTGTATAGGGTCAGTAGGGTGTGTGTGCTGTATAGGGTCTGTAGGGTGTGTCAGTGCTGTATAGGGTCTGTAGGGTGTGTGTCAGTGCTGTGTAGGGTCAGTAGGGTGTGTGTCGGTGCTGTATAGGGTCTGTAGGGTGTGTGTCGGTGCTGTATAGGGTCAGTAGGGTGTGTGTCAGTGCTGTATAGGGTCTGTAGGGTGTGTGTCAGTGCTGTATAGGGTCTGTAGGGTGTGTGTCAGTGCTGTATAGGGTCTGTAGGGTGTGTCAGTGCTGTATAGGGTCTGTAGGGTGTGTGTCAGTGCTGTGTAGGGTCAGTAGGGTGTGTGTCGGTGCTGTATAGGGTCTGTAGGGTGTGTGTCGGTGCTGTACAGAGTCTGTAGGGTGTTTCAGTGCTGTATAGGGTCAGTAGGGTGTGTGTCGGTGCTGTATAGGGTCTGTAGGGTGTGTGTCAGTGCTGTATAGGGTCTGTATGGTGTGTCAGTGCTGTATAGGGTCAGTAGGGTGTGTGTCAGTGCTGTATAGGGTCTGTAGGGTGTGTGTCAGTGCTGTATAGGGTCTGTAGGGTGTGTCAGTGCTGTATAGGGTCAGTAGGGTGTGTGTCGGTGCTGTATAGGGTCTGTAGGGTGTGTGTCGGTGCTGTATAGGGTCAGTAGGGTGTGTGTCAGTGCTGTATAGGGTCTGTAGGGTGTGTGTCGGTGCTGTATAGGGTCAGTAGGGTGTGTGTCAGTGCTGTATAGGGTCTGTAGGGTGTGTCAGTGCTGTATAGGGTCTGTAGGGTGTGTGTCAGTGCTGTGTAGGGTCTGTAGGGTGTGTGTCAGTGCTGTATAGGGTCAGTAGGGTGTGTGTCAGTGCTGTATAGGTTCTGTAGGGTGTGTGTCGGTGCTGTATAGGGTCTGTAGGGTGTGTGTCGGTGCTGTATAGGGTCAGTAGGGTGTGTGTCGGTGCTGTATAGGGTCAGTAGGGTGTGTGTCGGTGCTGTATAGGGTCAGTAGGGTGTGTGTCGGTGCTGTATAGGGTCAGTAGGGTGTGTGTCAGTGCTGTATAGGGTCTGTAGGGTGTGTCAGTGCTGTATAGGGTCTGTAGGGTGTGTCAGTGCTGTATAGGGTCTGTAGGGTGTGTGTCAGTGCTGTGTAGGGTCAGTAGGGTGTGTGTCGGTGCTGTATAGGGTCTGTAGGGTGTGTGTCGGTGCTGTACAGAGTCTGTAGGGTGTTTCAGTGCTGTATAGGGTCAGTAGGGTGTGTGTCGGTGCTGTATAGGGTCTGTAGGGTGTGTGTCAGTGCTGTATAGGGTCTGTATGGTGTGTCAGTGCTGTATAGGGTCAGTAGGGTGTGTGTCAGTGCTGTATAGGGTCAGTAGGGTGCGTGTCGGTGCTGTATAGGGTCAGTAGGGTGTGTGTCGGTGCTGTATAGGGTCAGTAGGGTGTGTGTCGGTGCTGTATAGGGTCAGTAGGGTGTGTGTCGGTGCTGTATAGGGTCAGTAGGGTGTGTGTCGGTGCTGTATAGGGTCTGTATGGTGTGTCAGTGCTGTATAGGGTCAGTAGGGTGTGTGTCAGTGCTGTATAGGGTCTGTAGGGTGTGTGTCAGTGCTGTATAGGGTCTGTAGGGTGTGTCAGTGCTGTATAGGGTCAGTAGGGTGTGTGTCGGTGCTGTATAGGGTCTGTAGGGTGTGTGTCGGTGCTGTATAGGGTCAGTAGGGTGTGTGTCAGTGCTGTATAGGGTCTGTAGGGTGTGTGTCAGTGCTGTATAGGGTCTGTAGGGTGTGTGTCAGTGCTGTATAGGGTCTGTAGGGTGTGTCAGTGCTGTATAGGGTCTGTAGGGTGTGTGTCAGTGCTGTGTAGGGTCAGTAGGGTGTGTGTCGGTGCTGTATAGGGTCTGTAGGGTGTGTGTCGGTGCTGTACAGAGTCTGTAGGGTGTTTCAGTGCTGTATAGGGTCAGTAGGGTGTGTGTCGGTGCTGTATAGGGTCTGTAGGGTGTGTGTCAGTGCTGTATAGGGTCTGTATGGTGTGTCAGTGCTGTATAGGGTCAGTAGGGTGTGTGTCAGTGCTGTATAGGGTCAGTAGGGTGCGTGTCGGTGCTGTATAGGGTCAGTAGGGTGTGTGTCGGTGCTGTATAGGGTCAGTAGGGTGTGTGTCGGTGCTGTATAGGGTCAGTAGGGTGTGTGTCGGTGCTGTATAGGGTCTGTAGGGTGTGTCAGTGCTGTATAGGGTCAGTAGGGTGTGTGTCGGTGCTGTATAGGGTCAGTAGGGTGTGTGTCGGTGCTGTATAGGGTCAGTAGGGTGTGTGTCGGTGCTGTATAGGGTCAGTAGGGTGTGTGTCAGTGCTGTATAGGGTCAGTAGGGTGTGTGTCAGTGCTGTATAGGGTCTGTAGGGTGTGTGTCAGTGCTGTGTAGGGTCTGTAGGGTGTGTGTCAGTGCTGTATAGGGTCAGTAGGGTGTGTGTCAGTGCTGTATAGGTTCTGTAGGGTGTGTGTCGGTGCTGTATAGGGTCTGTAGGGTGTGTGTCGGTGCTGTATAGGGTCAGTAGGGTGTGTGTCGGTGCTGTATAGGGTCAGTAGGGTGTGTGTCGGTGCTGTATAGGGTCAGTAGGGTGTGTGTCGGTGCTGTATAGGGTCAGTAGGGTGTGTGTCAGTGCTGTATAGGGTCTGTAGGGTGTGTCAGTGCTGTATAGGGTCTGTAGGGTGTGTGTCAGTGCTGTATAGGGTCTGTAGGGTGTGTCAGTGCTGTATAGGGTCTGTAGGGTGTGTGTCAGTGCTGTGTAGGGTCTGTAGGGTGTGTGTCAGTGCTGTATAGGGTCAGTAGGGTGTGTGTCAGTGCTGTATAGGTTCTGTAGGGTGTGTGTCGGTGCTGTATAGGGTCTGTAGGGTGTGTGTCGGTGCTGTATAGGGTCTGTAGGGTGTGTGTCGGTGCTGTATAGGGTCTGTAGGGTGTGTGTCGGTGCTGTATGGTCAGTAGGGTGTGTGTCGGTGCTGTATGGTCAGTAGGGTGTGTGTCGGTGCTGTATAGGGTCTGTAGGGTGTGTGTCGGTGCTGTATAGGGTCAGTAGGGTGTGTGTCGGTGCTGTATAGGGTCTGTAGGGTGTGTGTCTGTGCTGTATAGGGTCTGTAGGGTGTGTGTCAGTGCTGTATAGGGTCAGTAGGGTGTGTGTCAGTGCTGTATAGGGTCTGTAGGGTGTGTGTCAGTGCTGTATAGGGTCTGTAGGGTGTGTCAGTGCTGTATAGGGTCTGTAGGGTGTGTGTCGGTGCTGTATAGGGTCAGTAGGGTGTGTGTCGGTGCTGTATAGGGTCAGTAGGGTGTGTGTCGGTGCTGTATAGGGTTTGTAGGGTGTGTGTCGGTGCTGTATAGGGTCAGTAGGGTGTGTGTCGGTGCTGTATAGGGTCTGTAGGGTGTGTCAGTGCTGTATAGGGTCAGTAGGGTGTGTGTCAGTGCTGTATAGGGTCTGTAGGGTGTGTGTCGGTGCTGTATAGGGTCAGTAGGGTGTGTGTCAGTGCTGTATAGGGTCTGTATGGTGTGTCAGTGCTGTATAGGGTCTGTAGGGTGTGTGTCGGTGCTGTATAGGGTCTGTAGGGTGTGTGTCAGTGCTGTGTAGGGTCAGTAGGGTGTGTGTCAGTGCTGTATAGGGTCAGTAGGGTGTGTGTCGGTGCTGTATAGGGTCTGTATGGTGTGTCAGTGCTGTATAGGGTCTGTAGGGTGTGTGTCAGTGCTGTATAGGGTCTGTAGGGTGTGTCAGTGCTGTATAGGGTCAGTAGGGTGTGTGTCGGTGCTGTATAGGGTCTGTAGGGTGTGTGTCGGTGCTGTATAGGGTCAGTAGGGTGTGTGTCAGTGCTGTATAGGGTCAGTAGGGTGTGTGTCAGTGCTGTATAGGTTCTGTAGGGTGTGTGTCGGTGCTGTATAGGGTCAGTAGGGTGTGTGTCGGTGCTGTATAGGGTCTGTAGGGTGTGTGTCGGTGCTGTATAGGGTCAGTAGGGTGTGTGTCAGTGCTGTATAGGGTCTGTAGGGTGTGTGTCGGTGCTGTATGGTCAGTAGGGTGTGTGTCAGTGCTGTATAGGGTCTGTATGGTGTGTCAGTGCTGTATAGGGTCTGTAGGGTGTGTGTCGGTGCTGTATAGGGTCTGTAGGGTGTGTGTCGGTGCTGTATAGGGTCAGTAGGGTGTGTGTCAGTGCTGTATAGGGTCTGTATGGTGTGTCAGTGCTGTATAGGGTCTGTAGGGTGTGTGTCGGTGCTGTATAGGGTCAGTAGGGTGTGTGTCGGTGCTGTATAGGGTCTGTAGGGTGTGTGTCGGTGCTGTATAGGGTCAGTAGGGTGTGTGTCAGTGCTGTATAGGGTCTGTAGGGTGTGTGTCGGTGCTGTATGGTCAGTAGGGTGTGTGTCAGTGCTGTATAGGGTCTGTATGGTGTGTGTCAGTGCTGTATAGGGTCTGTAGGGTGTGTGTCAGTGCTGTATAGGGTCTGTAGGGTGTGTCAGTGCTGTATAGGGTCAGTAGGGTGCGTGTCGGTGCTGTATAGGGTCTGTAGGGTGTGTGTCAGTGCTGTATAGGGTCAGTAGGGTGTGTGTCAGTGCTGTGTAGGGTCAGTAGGGTGCGTGTCGGTGCTGTATAGGGTCTGTAGGGTGTGTCAGTGCTGTATAGGGTCAGTAGGGTGTGTGTCAGTGCTGTATAGGGTCTGTAGGGTGTGTGTCAGTGCTGTATAGGGTCTGTAGGGTGTGTGTCGGTGCTGTATGGTCAGTAGGGTGTGTGTCAGTGCTGTATAGGGTCTGTAGGGTGTGTGTCGGTGCTGTATAGGGTCAGTAGGGTGTGTGTCAGTGCTGTATAGGGTCAGTAGGGTGTGTGTCAGTGCTGTATAGGGTCTGTAGGGTGTGTCAGTGCTGTATAGGGTCAGTAGGGTGCGTGTCGGTGCTGTATAGGGTTAGTAGGGTGTGTGTCGGTGCTGTATAGGGTCAGTAGGGTGTGTGTCGGTGCTGTATAGGGTCAGTAGGGTGTGTGTCGGTGCTGTATAGGGTCTGTAGGGTGTGTCAGTGCTGTATAGGGTCAGTAGGGTGTGTGTCGGTGCTGTATAGGGTCAGTAGGGTGTGTGTCGGTGCTGTATAGGGTCAGTAGGGTGTGTGTCGGTGCTGTATAGGGTCAGTAGGGTGTGTGTCAGTGCTGTATAGGGTCTGTAGGGTGTGTGTTAGTGCTGTATACGGTCTGTAGAGTGTGTGTCATTGCTGTATAGGGTCAGTAGGGTGTGTGTCGGTGCTGTATAGGGTCAGTAGGGTGTGTGTCGGTGCTGTATAGGGTCTGTAGGGTGTGTGCCGGTGTTATAGAGGGTCAGTAGGGTGTGTGTCTGTGTGATAGAGTTCTCCAGTATGCAGCGTGGGTATAGAGACAGCCCCAGCCCTGTGCACTAAACACCAGCCCTTCCTTCACTGCCAGGTACTGGGATGAGCAGGTAAGTGCAGCGACCCTTGCCCGCGGGCGTCCCGAGCGGGCCCGCCCTCGCGGCCGTCTCCGAATCCGGGCGGTCGGGCGGCTCTGCGCGCCGTCCAGTCCCCGTTGGGCAGGCCGTGGTACAGTAGCTCTCCGGAGCTCCCCTCCACAGAAATCATGTCGTTGCGGCGTTGTGTCACGGTTACACAGGACAAGCAGTGCTGGCAGGGGATCTGCAATGTAGTGATACTTGAAACACTTCCAGTCGCGATGCTTTGGACATCGATTATTCCCCCGATCGGGAGCAGCTGGAGGTGTGGCGCTGAGGCGGGAGGGGGCGTGGCGTGGGCAGGGACTGCTGCTGCGTGGCAACTGTATCCCTGTGGACGGTTGTTCAGGATTTTACTTCTGCACAGGACGCACACGCCGGCTGGGCGCTGCCAGTAGCTGGTGCACTGACCCTCGGACACATTGACTTCTCCGTTCGCTGACTCTCTGACTCACGACTGCCCTGTGCACTGACTCTCTGACTCACGACTGCCCTGTGCACTGACTCTCTGACTCACGACTGCCCTGTGCACTGACTCACTGACACACTGACTTCTCCGTTCACTGACTCACCGACTCACGACTGCCCTGTGCACTGACTCACTGACACACTGACTTCTCCGTTCACTGACTCACCGACTCACGACTGCCCTGTGCACTGACTCTCGGACACATTGACTTCTCCGTTCACTGACTCACTGACTCACGACTGCCCTGTGCCCTGACTCACTGACTTACGACTGCCCTGTGCACTGACTCATGACTGCCCTGTGCACTGACTCACGACTGCCCTGTGCACTGACGCACTGACTCACGACTGCCCTGTGCACTGACGCACTGACTCACGACTGCCCTGTGCACTGACTCACTGACTTACGACTGCCCTGTGCACTGACTCACGACTGCCCTGTGCACTGACTCACGACTGCCCTGTGCACTGACGCACTGACTCACGACTGCCCTGTGCACTGACTCCCAGACACACTGACACACTGATGGACACCAAGGTGCTGTGTCTTTGTTGGCAGGGACCCCAGACCCCCTGAAAGAGGAGGGTTTGGGCCGGGGGTGATGGTGGACGACTGGGAGTGGACAGAGCCCGTGGTGTGCGCGTCTGTGTCTGGCGCGGGGGCGTGCGCGTGTGTGAGAGAGCGAGCGCGCAATGGCGCGCGGGAGGGGGTGGGTGAACAACTAACCCCCCCTCCCTCTCCTGCTCTCCCCCCCCCCCCCCCACCGCCCCTCCTCCCTCCTCCCTCCTCCCCCCAGCCGATGGAGATCTTCGTGGACGACGAGACCAAGCTCACCCTCCACGGCCTGCAGCAGTACTACGTCAAGCTGAAGGACAACGAGAAGAACCGCAAGCTGTTCGACCTGCTGGACGTGCTGGAGTTCAACCAGGTCAGAGACGCGCCTGGCCCAGCCCTGCAGCCCCGCTGTCTGTGTCCTGTCTGTGTCCTGTAGACCCTCTGTCTGTCTGTGTCCTGTAGACCCTCTGTCTGTGTCCTGTAGACCCTCTGTCTGTCTGTGTCCTGTAGCCCCGCTGTCTATGTCCTGTAGACCCTGTCTGTCTGTGTCCTGTAGACCCTGTCTGTCTGTGTCCTGTAGACCCTCTGTCTGTGTCCTGTAGACCCTCTGTCTGTCTGTGTCCTGTAGACCCTCTGTCTGTGTCCTGTAGACCCTCTGTCTGTCTGTGTCCTGTAGACCCTCTGTCTGTCTGTGTCCTGTAGACCCTCTGTCTGTCTGTGTCCTGTAGACCCTCTGTCTGTGTCCTGTAGACCTGCTGTCTGTCTGTGTCCTGTAGACCTGCTGTCTGTGTCCTGTAGACCCTCTGTCTGTGTCTTGTAGACCCTCTGTCTGTGTCCTGTAGCCCCGCTGTCTGTGTCCTGTAGACCCTGTCTGTCTGTGTCCTGTAGACCCTGTCTGTCTGTGTCCTGTAGACCCTCTGTCTGTGTCCTGTAGACCCTCTGTCTGTCTGTGTCCTGTAGACCCTCTGTCTGTGTCCTGTAGACCCTCTGTCTGTGTCCTGTAGACCCTCTGTCTGTGTCCTGTAGCCCCACTGTCTGTGTCCTGTAGACCCTCTGTCTGTCTGTGTCCTGCAGCCCCGCTGCCTGTCTGTGTCCTGTAGACCCTCTGTCTGTGTCCTGTAGCCCTACTGTCTGTGTCCTGTAGACCCTCTGTCTGTGTCCTGTAGCCCCACTGTCTGTGTCCTGTAGACCCTCTGTCTGTGTCCTGTAGCCCCGCTGCCTGTCTGTGTCCTGTAGACCCTCTGTCTGTGTCCTGTCTGTGTCCTGTAGACCCTCTGTCTGTCTGTGTCCTGTAGACCCTCTGTCTGTCTGTGTCCTGTAGACCCACTGTCTGTCTGTGTCCTGTAGACCCTCTGTCTGTGTCCTGTCTCTCCTCTGAGTGTATGTGAACCTGCTCCCATCTCTCCACAGGTGGTGATCTTTGTGAAGTCGGTCCAGAGGTGTGTTGCCCTGGCTCAGCTGCTGGTGGAGCAGAACTTCCCTGCGATCGCAATCCACAGGGGCATGCCCCAGGAAGAGAGGTAACTGTATTAACCCTCTCTCTCTCAGTGCAGTGTTCATGTACTGGAGTGTCCAGTCAGTGTGTCTGTATGAACCCCTCTCTCTCTCAGTGCAGTGTTCATGTACTGGAGTGTCCAGTCAGTGTGTCTGTATGAACCCCTCTCTCTCTCAGTGCAGTGTTCATGTCCTGGAGTGTCCAGTCAGTGTGTGTGTGTGAACCCCTCTCTCTCTCAGTGCAGTGTTCATGTACTGGAGTGTCCAGTCAGTGTGTCTGTATGAACCCCTCTCTCTCTCAGTGCAGTGTTCATGTACTGGAGTGTCCAGTCAGTGTGTCTGTGTGAACCCCTCTCTCTCTCAGTGCAGTGTTCATGTACTGGAGTGTCCAGTCAGTGTGTCTGTGTGAACCCCTCTCTCTCTCAGTGCAGTGTTCATGTACTGGAGTGTCCAGTCAGTGTGTCTGTGTGAACCCCTCTCTCTCTCAGTGCAGTGTTCATGTACTGGAGTGTCCAGTCAGTGTGTCTGTGTGAACCCCTCTCTCTCTCAGTGCAGTGTTCATGTACTGGAGTGTCCAGTCAGTGTGTGTGTGAACCCCTCTCTCTCTCAGTGCAGTGTTCATGTACTGGAGTGTCCAGTCAGTGTGTCTGTGTGAACCCCTCTCTCTCTCAGTGCAGTGTTCATGTACTGGAGTGTCCAGTCAGTGTGTCTGTATGAACCCCTCTCTCTCTCAGTGCAGTGTTCATGTACTGGAGTGTCCAGTCAGTGTGTCTGTATGAACCCCTCTCTCTCTCAGTGCAGTGTTCATGTACTGGAGTGTCCAGTCAGTGTGTATTATCCCCTCTCTCTCCATGACAGATTGGCTCGCTATCAGCAGTTTAAGGATTTCCAGAGGAGGATCCTGGTGGCCACAAACCTGTTTGGCCGAGGGATGGACATTGAGAGAGTCAATATCGCCTTCAACTACGACATGCCAGAGGACTCCGATACCTACCTGCACAGGGTAACACTGCACACCGTCACACCGGTCCTGCAGACTGGACGCCTGTCTGTGCACCGTCACACCGTTCCTGCAGACTGTACGCCTGTCTGTGCACTGTCACACCGTTCCTGCAGACTGTACGCCTGTCTGTGCACTGTCACACCGGTCCTGTAGACTGTACGCCTGTCTGTGCACCGTCACACCGGTCCTGTAGACTGTACGCCTGTCTGTGCACTGTCACACCGGTCCTGCAGACTGTACGCCTGTCTGTGCACTGTCACACCGGTCCTGCAGACTGTGCGCCTGTCTGTGCACTGTCACACCGGTCCTGCAGACTGTACGCCTGTCTGTGCACTGTCACACCGGTCCTGTAGACTGTACGCCTGTCTGTGCACCGTCACACCGGTCCTGTAGACTGGACGCCTGTCTGTGCACCGTCACACCGGTCCTGTAGACTGTACGCCTGTCTGTGCACCGTCACACCGTTCCTGTAGACTGTGCGCCTGTCTGTGCACCGTCACACCGTTCCTGTAGACTGGACGCCTGTCTGTGCACTGTCACACCGGTCCTGCAGACTGTACGCCTGTCTGTGCACTGTCACACCGGTCCTGTAGACTGTACGCCTGTCTGTGCACTGTCACACCGGTCCTGCAGACTGTACGCCTGTCTGTGCACTGTCACACCGGTCCTGCAGACTGGACGCCTGTCTGTGCACTGTCACACCGGTCCTGTAGACTGGACGCCTGTCTGCTCACTGTACACCGGTCCTGCAGACTGTACGCCTGTCTGCTCACTGTACACCGGTCCTGTAGACTGTACGCCTGTCTGTGCACTGTCACACCGGTCCTGCAGACTGTACGCCTGTCTGTGCACCGTCACACCGGTCCTGTAGACTGTACGCCTGTCTGTGCACTGTCACACCGGTCCTGTAGATTGTACGCCTGTCTGTGCACCGTCACACTGTTCCTGTAGACTGTACGCCTGTCTGTGCACTGTCACACCGGTCCTGTAGACTGGACGCCTGTCTGCTCACTGTACACCGGTCCTGTGGACTGTACGCCTGTCTGTGCACTGTCACACCGTTCCTGTAGACTGGACGCCTGTCTGTGCACTGTCACACCGGTCCTGTAGACTGTACGCCTGTCTGTGCACTGTCACACCGGTCCTGTAGACTGGACGCCTGTCTGCTCACTGTACACCGGTCCTGTGGACTGTACGCCTGTCTGTGCACTGTCACACCGTTCCTGTAGACTGGACGCCTGTCTGAGCACAGTCACACCGGTCCTGTAGACTGTACGCCTGTCTGTGCACTGTCACACCGGTCCTGTAGACTGTACGCCTGTCTGCGCACTGTCACGCCGGTCCTGTAGACTGGACGCCTGTCTGCTCACTGTACACCGGTCCTGCAGACTGTACACCTGTCTGCGCACTGTACACCGGTCCTGTGGACTGTACACCTGTCTGCGCACTGTACACCGGTCCTGTGGACTGGACGCCTGTCTGCGCACTGTACACCGGTCCTGTGGACTGTACGCCTGTCTGCTCACTGTACACCGGTCCTGTAGACTGGATGCCTGTCTGCTCACTGTACACCGGTCCTGTAGACTGTACGCCTGTCTGTGCACTGTCACACCGGTCCTGCAGACTGGACGCCTGTCTGTGCACTGTCACACCGGTCCTGTAGACTGTACGCCTGTCTGTGCACTGTCACACCGGTCCTGCAGACTGTACGCCTGTCTGTGCACTGTCACACCGGTCCTGCAGACTGGACGCCTGTCTGCTCACTGTCACACCGGTCCTGCAGACTGTACGCCTGTCTGTGCACTGTCACACCGGTCCTGCAGACTGTACGCCTGTCTGTGCACTGTCACACCGGTCCTGTAGACGGTACGCCTGTCTGTGCACTGTCACACCGGTCCTGCAGACTGGACGCCTGTCTGTGCACTGTCACACCGGTCCTGCAGACTGGATGCCTGTCTGCTCACTGTACACCGGTCCTGTAGACTGGACGCCTGTCTGCGCACTGTACACCGGTCCTGTGGACTGGACGCCTGTCTGCTCACTGTACACCGGTCCTGTAGACTGTACACCTGTCTGCTCACTGTACACCGGTCCTGTAGACTGGACGCCTGTCTGCGCACTGTCACACCGGTCCTGTAGATTGTACGCCTGTCTGCGCACTGTCACACCGGTCCTGCAGACTGTACGCCTGTCTGTGCACTGTCACACCGGTCCTGTAGACTGGACGCCTGTCTGCTCACTGTACACCGGTCCTGTAGACTGGACGCCTGTCTGCTCACTGTACACCGGTCCTGTAGACTGTACACCTGTCTGCTCACTGTACACCGGTCCTGTGGACTGGACGCCTGTCTGTGCACTGTCACACCGGTCCTGCAGACTGTACACCTGTCTGCTCACTGTACACCGGTCCTGTAGACTGTACGCCTGTCTGTGCACTGTCACACCGGTCCTGTAGACTGGACGCCTGTCTGTGCACTGTCACACCGGTCCTGCAGACTGTACGCCTGTCTGCGCACTGTCACACCGGTCCTGTGGACTGGACGCCTGTCTGTGCACTGTCACACCGGTCCTGTAGACTGGACGCCTGTCTGCTCACTGTACACCGGTCCTGTAGACTGGACGCCTGTCTGCTCACTGTACACCGGTCCTGTAGACTGTACACCTGTCTGCTCACTGTACACCGGTCCTGTGGACTGGACGCCTGCCTGTCCAGTGTAACGCTGCCCGTCTCCCTGTCTCTCCTGGTCTCAGGTGGCCCGGGCCGGCCGGTTTGGCACCAAGGGCCTGGCCATCACCTTCGTGTCGGATGAGAACGACGCCAAGATCCTGAACGACGTGCAGGACCGCTTCGAGGTCAACATCAGCGAGCTGCCCGACGAGATCGACATCTCCTCCTACAGTGAGTGGCGGTGCCCCCTGGTGGGGGGGGGGGGGCGGGGGGGCAGAGGTTGGGGGGGACATTGCCAGGGAGGGGTGAGATGAGAAACAGCTGGGCGAGCTCCTCCAGTCAGGACAGGAGGCTCTTCTGTACACAGAGGGGGGTGGGGGTGGGGAGCTCCCACATGTAGCAGTCAGGAGCGTGTGATCGGGGCGTGTGCGCGTGTTTTCAGGGACCGGGCGCGTCTCCGCTGTTAACGGCTGCCTTCCCTCTGTCTCTCCCTCCGCAGTCGAACAGACCAGATAAAACCAGAGGAAGCGTCTCACCCACCCCCCCGGACCCCGCCAGCGCACAGAGGGGGGGGGGGGCAGAAGAGAGATGTTCCGACCCGACGGGCCGCACCCCCGACCCCCAAAACCGAAGGGGGTCTCTCCATTTTCTTTTTGTAAACAAGCACACCGAGTCCATAATTATACAGGGAATAAAATCCCTTTTTTATTCTCTCTCTCTCTCTCTCTCTCTCCTCGTCCCCCAGCCTCGGTGTGGTCACGGCCATTTTTCCTTTTCTTGAATATAGCGCCGCAAGCCCCTCGTTTTTTTCGACCTGTGTAGGTTCTTGTCGCAGTCCCTCGGAGAGGCCGGCCCGCCCGGTGGGGGGTGTGTGTGTGTGTGTGTGTGTTTGTGGTAGCCAGCCCCAGGGTGGTGCTGTACGGAGGTGGGGGCTGGGGTCCCGACAGCCTGTGACCAATTAAACACGTGTTTGAGTCCCCACTGGACACGGCTCCCTCTCGTTCCTGCTCCTCGGAGCGCTGCCTCTCTCTCTCCTCTGGCCTTCTCTCTCCTCTGGCCTTCTCTCTCCTCTCTCCTCTGTCCTTCTCTCTCTCCTCTCTCGTCTCTCTCTCCTCTGTCCTTCTCTCTCCTCTGTCCTTCTCTGTCCTTCTCTCTCCTCTGTCCTCTGTCCTTCTCTCTCCTCTGTCCTTCTCTGTTCTTCTCTCTCCTCTGTCCTCTGTCCTTCTCTCTCCTCTCTCGTCTCTCTCTCCTCTCTCGTCTTTCTCTCCTCTGTCCTTCTCTCTCCTCTGTCCTTCTCTCTCCTCTCTCGTCTCTCTCTCCTCTGTCCTTCTCTCTCCTCTCTCCCTCTCTCCTCTCTTTCTCTCCTGTACTTCTCTCTCCTCTCTCTCCCTCTCCTGTCCTTCTCTCTCCTCTGTCCTTTCTCTTTCTCTCCTGTCCTTCTCTCTCCTTTGTCTTCCCTCTCTCCTCTCCCTCTCCTCTCTTGTCTCTCTCCTCTCTCCTTTTCTCCTCTCTCTTTCTCTCCTGTCTCCTCTGTCCTCTGTTCGTCTCTGCCCTCTCTCTCCTCTCTCCTCACCGATGAGGAGAACAGTGTATTGATTCTTCTGTGATTACACCAGTAGAGACACATCACGGAGCAGGGAAGCTACTAGGGAAACATCCATTTTAAGAAAAATACAAAAGTCAACAAAAACGATGGCAGGAAAAGTAACAGATCGGACACAGGCTGACGTTAACTCAGGCAGCTCTGGGTACCTCGTCCTGTGTGCGTCTGACCAGGCCAGCAGTACCGCCTGCGGCCACAGGAGGGAGACACTCTTGTCTTCTCTCACAGCGGATCAGCTGTCACACTGCTCACAGACTCCACAGCGCCAGCAGTACCGCCTGCGGCCACCAGAGGGAGACACTCCTGTCTTCTCTCACAGCGGATCAGCTGTCACACTGCTCACAGACTCCACAGCGCCAGCAGTACCGCCTGCGGCCACCAGAGGGAGACACTCCTGTCTTCTCTCACAGCGGATCAGCTGTCACACTGCTCACAGACTCCACAGCGCCGGCAGTACCGCCTGCGGCCACCAGAGGGAGACACTCCTGTCTTCTCTCACAGCGGATCAGCTGTCACACTGCTCACAGACTCCACAGCGCCAGCAGTACCGCCTGCGGCCACAGGAGGGAGACACTCCTGTCTTCTCTCACAGCGGATCAGCTGTCACACTGCTCACAGACTCCACAGCGCCAGCAGTACCGCCTGCGGCCACCAGAGGGAGACACTCCTGTCTTCTCTCACAGCGGATCAGCTGTCACACTGCTCACAGACTCCACAGCGCCGGCAGTACCGCCTGCGGCCACCAGAGGGAGACACTCCTGTCTTCTCTCACAGCGGATCAGCTGTCACACTGCTCACAGACTCCACAGCGCCAGCAGTACCGCCTGCGGCCAACAGAGGGAGACACTCCTGTCTTCTCTCACAGCGGATCAGCTGTCACACTGCTCACAGACTCCACAGCGCCGGCAGTACCGCCTGCGGCCACCAGAGGGAGACACTCCTGTCTTCTCTCACAGCGGATCAGCTGTCACACTGCTCACAGGCTCCACAGCGCCAGCAGTACCGCCTGCGGCCACAGGAGGGAGACACTCCTGTCTTCTCTCACAGCGGGTCAGCTGTCACACTGCTCACAGACTCCACAGCGCCGGCAGTACCGCCTGCGGCCACAGGAGGGAGACACTCCTGTCTTCTCTCACAGCGGATCAGCTGTCACACTGCTCACAGACTCCACAGCGCCGGCAGTACCGACTGCGGCCACCAGAGGGAGACACTCCTGTCTTCTCTCACAGCGGGTCAGCTGTCACACTGCTCACAGGCTCCACAGCGCCAGCAGTACCGCCTGCGGCCACAGGAGGGAGACAACGCGCCCGGGTTTCCGAGGGCTGGTCGAGACGCCGCTAATTTCCACGTGAGAATTTAAAAGCCCGCGTGGAATTGTCAAACGGGCTCCTAGGTCTCGCTTTTCCTACAACGTTAAAAAAAAAACCATCTCTCAAGAGCAGAGGGTGAAAGTCAGTGTGTGTTTTCCGACGTCGGGGGAAGAGCCCCTGTTGTTTGAACTGTGGGGGCGCAGTGGGGCGGGTAGGGGAGGGCGTCTCGTCTTGGGGCCCTGCGGGTGCTCTCCGCTCTGGAGGGGCCTGGAGGAGCAGAGAGGACGATTCCCCACTGGGACGCAGGTCAAACAGGATTCTCACATCTGTGCTCAACGGGAGTGGCTGCTCTGTGGTTAAGGATCTGTGCCTATGAGTGGAAGGTTGCTGTTCAAATCCTACCTCGTTGGGCCCCTGAGCAAGGCCCTTCACCCCAGCTGCTCCAGGGGCACCGTGTAAGTCAAGTTCAAGTTTATTGTCATTACACTCATATTCATGGTATATGGTATAAGGAAATGCTCTTTAGCTAGCTCTCGGACATAAGTAGTACAAAGAGAGAAAAAAACAACAACGACAATACAATTGTGTAGCAAAAGAAAGACGGAGACAACAGGCAGTGTGCAAAAAACAACAACAGACGATGTGCAAAAAAAAAAACAACAACAGGCAGTGTTTAAAACTACAACAAGGTAACAGGTTATGTGCAAAAACATGCCTCAACGGAATGAGATAAAGGGATAGAACTGATAGGGAGTGAGCTTTTGACCTGTATGGGAGAGGGAGATTTTCAACATGTTTTGGGGTTTTTGGGAAGAAAGGAAGAAGGCACTGTGAGGTTCAGATCGTAGGCGAGAGTATAAATGTCTGACCCTGTGCTCTGACCCCCAGCTTCTCTCTCCCCCTGTCTGTGTGTCTCATGGAGAGCCAGCTGGGGTCTGCGAAAAGACACATTCCTAATGCAAGACATTGAATAGGGCTAATAAAGCAAGGTTATTATTATTATTATTATTATTATTATTAGGACGCGCCAGTCGGGTGGGGCTGCACGCTGCGGGCGGTGGAGGTGAGCCCCCCCTTATGGCGTTGGGAGTGGCAGACGAGAGGCCCCTCAGCCCATCTGGCCTGCCTGGTCGCTAGTGGTGGCTTGACCTGTGGATCTCCTAACCTGGCTGCTTTCCACCACAGGGCTGGGCAGCTTGTTCCCCACCCCCACCCCCCTCTGTGTACAGAAGAGCCCCCCTGTCCTGACTGGAGGAGCTCACCCAGCTGTGTCTGGAGAGAAGCCAGGGTATCGGCTTCAACCACGCGGCCGGGCAGCTTGTTCCCCACCCCCACCCCCCTCGGTGTACAGAAGAGCCTCCTGTCCTGACTGGAGGAGCTCACCCAGCTGTGTCTGGAGAGGAGCCAGGGTATCGGCTTCAACCACAGGGCTGGGCAGCTTGTTCCCCACCCCCGCCACCCTCTGTGTACAGAAGAGCCTCCTGTCCTGACTGGAGGAGCTCACCCAGCTGTGTCCTGAGAGGCGCCAGTGGACTGGTCACCCCTGAACGGCAGTGCTGGATGGGGCTTCGGCTCAGACGCGCTGGTCTTAGACGCCTGACTTCAGTCAGCGAAGACCTCAGGGGTCTCATTTTCAAGTCAGGTCTGACCCACAGCGACGTGTTGAGAAGGGAAGAGCTGAGAGAGCTGAGGGGTGTGGCCCTCTAGTAGTGTGGAGGCTGAGGCTGGGGGTGGTTGTGGCTGCTTGGCTGTGGGTTCGAGTCCTGGGCGAGAGCTGAGCTTTGTTTTCAGTACAGTTCTGCCCAACAGTGACATGTTGGGAAGTGAGCAGGCCGAGGAGGTGGTTGAGTGGCCCTGTAGCGTAGAGGGTTAAAGTCCTGGTGGGGGGAGGCTGTGGGTTGTGGGTTCGAGTCCGGGTGGGGTCCTGCTCTGTGTTTCTGACTCGGCTCTTGCCAGCAGTAACGCAGTGATAAGGGAAGAGAGGGGGCTGGGGACTGTGGGACTCTGTGGAGCAGGAGGTTGAGCCCTCATGGGCTGGAGGGACTGGTTGTGGGTTCGAGCCCAGCCTGCGCCCTGTGCCTTCTTTTCAATTCAACTCTTCCCAACCGCAGCAGGTTGAGAAGTAAAGATACTGGGGCTGAGTGCTGTGCGGCCCTGTAGTGGGGAGGTTAAGGTGCTGGCTTCTGGCTGGCTGGTTGTGGGTTCGAGACCCCACCCTGCCTCCTGGGCCTTGTTTTCAATTAATCTCTTACCAACAGTAATGCACTGATAAGTAAAGAGATTGAGGCTCTGGGAGTGTGTGGCCCTGTAGTGTGGAGGTTAAGGCTGGGGATTCCCAACTCTCTGGTTGTGGGTTCAAAACCCACTTGAGTCCTGAGTGTTGTTTTCAATAACATTCTTACTAACAGTAATACACTGATAAGTAAAGAGATTGAGGCTTTCTGAGTGTGTTGTCCTGTAGTGTGGAGGTTAAGTCTGTGCACTTATAGCGCTCTGGTTGTGGGTTCAAAACCCTGTCCTGCCTCTTTTAATTCAATTAATGCTTCAATTAATCTCTTACCAACAGTAATACACTGATAAGTAAAGAGATTGAGGCTCTGTGAGTGTGTGGCCCTGTAGTGTGGAGGTTAAGGCTGTGGACTCCCAGCTCTCTGGTTGTGGGTTCAAGTCCCACTTGAGTCCTGAGCCTTGTTTTCAAATTCTTACCAGCAGTGACACGTTGATAAGTACGAAACGGGGCCGTTGAGGAGTGTGCCTCTCTGGTGTGGTGGTTAAGGCTGTGGACTCCCAGCTCGCTGGTTGTGGGTTCAAGTCCCACTTGAGTCCTGAGCCTTGTTTTCAAATTCTTACCAGCAGTGACACGTTGATAAGTACGAAACGGGGCTGTTGAGGAGTGTGCCTCTCTGGTGTGGAGGTTAAGGCTGTGGACTCCCAGCTCTCTGGTTGCAGGTTCAAGTCCTGCTGAGAGCGGTGTGCTTTCAGTTTAATTCTTCTCGACAGAAACGTGTTGATAAGCTGGGGGAGCTGTAAGGGTGGGTGGGAGGCCCAATAGAGGAGGGGGTAAGACACTGGCCTCCTGACTGCAGGGTCCTGGGTTCGAGTCCAGGCTGGGAGGTGAGCCGGAGAGGGAGATGCAGGGTGAGGAGTGAGCAGGGGTCAGTGGTATGGACAAGTAACTAGATGAGCAGGGAGAGGGGCCTAGGATTTACCTTTTACTGAAAAATTTCAACTGCGTCAAACATTTCAGTAAAAGGTAGATCCCAGGCCCCTCTCCCTGCTCATCTAGTTACTTGTCCATACCACTGACCCCTGCATCTCCCTCTCCGGCACACCTCCCAGCCTGGACTTGAACCCAGGACCCTGCCATCGGGAGGCCAGTGTCTTACCCTCTCCTCTATTGGGCCTCCCACCCACCCTTACAGCTCCCCCAGCTTATCAACACGTTTCTGTCGAGAAGAATTAAACTGAAAGCACACGGCTCTCAGCAGGACTTGAACCTGCAACCAGAGAGCTGGGAGTCCACAGCCTTAACCTCCACACCAGAGAGGCACACATCCCAACAGCCTCGTTTCGTACTTATCAACGTGTCACTGCTGGTAAGAATTTGAAAACAAGGCTCAGGACTCAAGCGGGACTTGAACCCACAACCAGGCCACTGGGAGTCCACAGCCTTAACCTCCACACCAGAGAGGCACACTCCTCAACAGCCCCGTTTCGTACTTATTAACATGTCACTGCTGGTAAGAATTTGAAAACAGCTCAGGACTCAAGTGGGATTTGAACCCACAACCAGAGAGCTGGGAGTCCACAGCCTTAACCTCCACACTACAGGGCCACACACTCACAGAGCCTCAATCTCTTTACTTATCAGTGCGTTACTGTTGGTAAGAGATTGATGGAAAACAACACTGAGGACTCAAGTAGATTTGAACCCACAACCAGGCTGCTGGGAGTCTACAGCCTTAACCTCCACACTACAGGGCCACACATGCAGAGAGCCTCAATCTCTTTACTTATCAGTGCATTATTGTTGGTAAGAGTTTAATGGAAAACTACACTGAGGACTCAAGTGGGATTTGAACCCACAACCATACCGCTGAGAGTCCACAGCCTTAACCTCCACACCAGAGAGGCACACTCCTCAACAGCCCCGTTTCGTACTTATCAACGTGTCACTGCTGGTAAGAATTTGAAAACAAGGCTCAGGACTCAAGTGGGACTTGAACCCACAACCAGAGAGCTGGGAGTCCACAGCCTTAACCTCTACACCAGAGAGGAACACTCCTCAACAGCCCCGTTTCGTACTTATCAACGTTTCACTGCTGGGAAGAATTTGAAAACAAGGCTCAGGACTTGAACCCATAACCAGAGAGCAATAAGCCCACGGCCTTAAACCTCCACACTACAGGGCCACACACTCACAGAGCCTCAATCTCTTTACTTATCAGTGCATTACTGTTGGTAAGAGATTAATTGAAAACAACACTGAGAACTCAAATGGGATTTGAACCCACAACCAGAGAGCTGGGAGTCCACAGCCTTAACCTCCACACTACAGGGCCACACATGCAGAGAGCCTCAATCTCTTTACTTATCAGTGTATTACTGTTGGTAAGAGATTGATGGAAAACAACACTGAGAACTCAAGTGGGACTTGAACCCACAACCAGGCTGCTGGGAGTCTACAGCCTTAACCTCCACACTAGAGAGCTACAGCTACAAACCAACTCTCTGTACTTATCAGTGCATTACTGTTGGTAAGAGATTAATTGAAAACAACACTCAGGACTGAGCCTGTGTTTGAACCCACAACCAGGCAGCTGGGAGTCCACAGCCTTCACCTCCCCCCCTACCAGACCACACAGATTTCACTGCCATCTCTTCACTTATCAGCATGTTAATGTTGGTAAGAAATTAACTGGAAACCAGGTGCAGGTGCCCCCACCTGGATTCGAACCCAGAACCCCTCCCCCACAGACCCCTGGTGCTGCTCAGCCCTGTCTGCTAGAGAGCTACACGAGCTGCTGGCCCAGTGTCTTTACTTATCTCTGTGTTACTGGTCATGAGACTCGCCCACAAACCTCACCCAGCAGGACTTCAACACACATTCCCCCCACACTGCGCTACACAACACACTGTGCTACACAACACAGGGCGTTACACAGTCACACCCCACACTGCGCTACACAACACACCACACACTGTGCTACACAACACAGGGCGTTACACAGTCACACCCCACACTGCGCTACACAACACACTGCGCTACACAACACACTGCGATACACAGCCACAACACACACTGCGCTGTACTACACAGCCACACCCCATACTGCACTACACAACACACTGCGCTACACAACACACCCCACACTGCGCCACACAACACACTGCGCTACACAGCCACACCCCACACTGCGCTACACAACCACAACACACACTGTGCTACACAACACAGGGCGTTACACAGTCACACCCCACACTGCGCTACACAACACACTGCGATACACAGCCACAACACACACTGCGCTGTACTACACAGCCACACCCCATACTGCACTACACAACACACTGCGCCACACAACACACTGCACTACACAGCCACACCCCACACTGCGCTACACAACCACAACACACACTGTGCTACACAACACAGGGCGTTACACAGTCCCACCCCACACTGCGCTACACAACACACCCCACACTGCGCTACACAACACACTGCGCTACACAGCCACACCCCACACTGCGCTACACAACCACAACACACAATGCGCTACACAGCTACAACACACACTGCGCTGCACTACATACTGTGCTACACCCCACACTGCGCTACACAGCCACAACACACACTGTGCTACACAACACAGGGTGTTACACAGTCACACCCCACACTGCGCTACACAACACACTGCGCTACACAGCCACACCCCACACTGCGCTACACAACCACAACACACAATGCGCTACACAGCTACAACACACACTGCCCTGCACTACACACTGTGCTACACAGCCACAACACACACTGTGCTACACAACACAGGGCGTTACACAGTCACACCCCACACTGCGCTACACAACACACTGCGCTGCACTACACAGCCACACCACACACTGCCTCACAGCGAGACCGGGTACAAGCGCTTTTCTTTATGAAACACCGACCGCGACGCGACATGCTGTCACCCGTCACATTGAAACGACTCGAAACGCAGCCCGTCAAAAAGCGGCCACAGTTTATTTATTCCAGGACTCAGACCTCAGACAGATACCTGCGTGCCCCGGCCCGATGCTGCGCGCAAGGCAAGAAAGACCCCTCTGGATGAGCTGCTAGCAAACTGGAGTTTGCCTTCATCATCACACGCCCCGGTAGGAGGTGACGTTCCGCGGCGCGGCCACTTGGCGGCGACATTGCTACACGCGTGGATGAGGCGCTGTGCCCCAGGGGGAGCTCTCGGCCGCTCTCGCCGGGCACAGCGCCCGCGGTTCCGGCTGGAAAGCCCCATCAGCGGCCCCGGCGGGGGGGGGGGGGGGAGAGGAAGAGGAGGAGGAGGAGGAGGAGGAGGAGGGGTTACACCAGCACAGGACTCTGCTCCTCCGGAAACAGCAGGAGGCACACAGGCAGGAAACAGGAAACAGGAAACAGGCCAGGAAGCAGGCTGAGCCCCAGCAGAGCCGCTGCATGTGAAGCCTGATCCACCCCCGCCGTACAACACTTCTGTCTGCCCCAGATCGCCGGGGCCTCTGTCTGTCCCCTCCCTGTCCCTCCTCCGGCCCGCACAGCGTCCCCTCCAGGGCCTCTGTCTGTCCCCTCCCTGTCCCTCCTCCGGCCCGCACAGCGTCCCCTCCAGGCCCAGGGCCTCTGTCTGTCCCCTCCCTGTCCCTCCTCCAGGGCCAGGGCCTCTGTCTGTCCTCTCCCTGTCCCTCCTCCGGCCAGCACAGCGCCCCCTCCAGGGCCTCTGTCTGTCCCCTCCCTGTCCCTCCTCCGGCCCGCACAGCGTCCCCTCCAGGGCCAGGGCCTCTGTCTGTCCCCTCCCTGTCCCTCCTCCAGGGCCAGGGGCTCTGTCTGTCCCCTCCCTGTCCCTCCTCCGGCCCGCACAGCGTCCCCTCCAGGGCCAGGGCCTCCGTCTGTCCCCTCCCTGTCCCTCCTCCGGCCCGCACAGCGTCCCCTCCAGGGCCAGGGCCTCCGTCTGTCCCCTCCCTGTCCCTCCTCCGGCCCGCACAGCGTCCCCTCCAGGGCCAGGGCCTCTGTCTGTCCCCTCCCTGTCCCTCCTCCGGCCCGCACAGCGTCCCCTCCAGGGCCAGGGCCTCTGTCTGTCCCCTCCCTGTCCCTCCTCCGGCCCGCACAGCGTCCCCTCCAGGGCCAGGGCCTCTGTCTGTCCCCTCCCTGTCCCTCCTCCAGGGCCAGGGGCTCTGTCTGTCCCCTCCCTGTCCCTCCTCCGGCCAGCACAGCGCCCCCTCCATTCCCGGGGGGCCGGGCGAGCCCCTCGTTAACCCACCCGGCTCTGTAACTTGCGCGCCGAGCCCCGGGGGAGACCCTCCCTTTGTCCTGGAGGAGGCCGAGCTCCGGGGAGAGACCCCCGAACCCCGGCCCGTCAGCGCCCCCGCGGACAGTGAGCCCCAACTGCCCCACCACCACCACCTCCCCACAACCGGCCAGTCCCCCCCTCCCCCCAGAGCTCCGGGAGCCCAGCTGCTTGCTGGGAGATACCCCCACCCACCCCCCCCCGGACGAAGCGCTCAGGTGGAGGGGTCAGTCACCAGGACATCTTTATTCCAGGAGAATCCTGCCCATTAACAGACACCCCAGGCAGAGCTGAGGGGCTCCCCTGGGGGGGAGGGGGGGACCCCCACTCGCGGGGAAACAGCCGACGAAATTCAAACCAAACGATCCGGAGATCCGGGGCCAAACCAAACCCCCAAAAAAAAGGAAATCGATTAAAAATTAATATAGACTTTTAATATTCCTACATATCGCCGACACCCCCCCCGCCACCCCCAAGACCCCCAAGAGCCCACACGGTGTTCATATATTTATATCAAAATACAAATATATCGGCAGAATCAAACCCTGCAATGGAAACGAGAGGAAAAAAAAAAACACGACAATCAGTGGTTTCCTGTGGAGACTAATCCAGACCCTACTGGTCAGAGGTCCAGTTCCACACCAACGCAGCTGACCGGACTGGGGGCTGGACTAGTGACTCACTGGGATTATAATCAGACTCCAGTGACACTGCCAGAGCAGTCTGAGACTCTCCAGGCTGGACTGGGAGCTGGATGAGTTCTTCACTGGGATTATAATCAGACTCCCAGTGACACTGACAGAGCAGTCTGAGACTCTCCAGGCTGGACTGGACTGGGTGGACTGGGAGCTGGATGAGTTCTTCACTGGGATTATAATCAGACTCCCAGTGACACTGACAGGGCAGTCTGAGACTCTCCAGGCTGGACTGGACTGACTGGACTGGGAGCTGGATGAGTTCTTCACTGGGATTATAATCAGACTCCAGTGACACTGACAGAGCAGTCTGGGACTCTCCAGGCTGGACTGGACTGGGTGGACTGGGAGCTGGACTAGTTCTCCACTGGGATTATAATCAATTATTCGCAGGCAATCTCTGGCTTCCGACGTGCCGACGATGATTATGATGTGGGATCATGTGGTCATCTTCATCTTCATCCCCCACACCCCAAAAACACCCCCCACCCCCATCCCCCGTCACCCTCCTTTAACATCAAGTGGAAAATTAAAACAGTAGCGAAATATTAATATATATTTATATGTGTGTGTGTGTATATAAACAACTCGTTAAAATCTCCGATCTTCGAGTGCGGGGGGGGGCCCCCCTACACCCCCCCCAAAACAAAAGCAGGCCCAGCACGGGTGGGTGGGAGAGCTCCACGGCGGCCCCTGTCAAGCGGGGCGCTGTGCGCTGTGGTGGGTGGGGGGGAGCTGGTTTAGGGTCCGACGGCGCTCTGCAGCTCCTTAACGAGCTCGTTAAGGCCCCCTGCGGCCCAGTCCGTCTCTCTCTCGTTCTCCTGGGGGCGTCGGCAGACTGGGGGGCTTCCCCCGATGGGGGGGGGCGTCCCCACCTGCATGCGCCACCCCCCCCCCCTCCTCCTCCTCCTCCTCCTCCTCCCAGCTCCCCCCCTGCGGACCAGCGGCCCTCTGGTCCGTCTGGGAGCCCCTTGCGGGGCAGGGCGGTGGCGCTGGGGGGGGGGCGGTGCTAGCTCCAGGTGGTGTCGTACCCGCTCCACCCCGGCGGGGGCGCCAGGTAGACCCGGCGGCCGCGGTGCAGGAAGCTGACCACGCCGCGGTAGCCGGCGCGCGGCACGCCGGACTTGAGGTCGTCCATGACGCCCAGCGCCTTGGCCAGGGCCTTGAAGGCGTCGCGGGTGGCGTACTGCACCCGGACGGGCCCGGCGCCCGGCGCCCGGCCCGCCTGCAGCTCCTCGGCCCGCGCCAGGGGGGCGCCGTAGACCCGCCGCTCGAACGCGCGGTCGTACTCCTCCCGCTGCAGGTAGGCCAGGTCCAGCCGCCCGAAGGCCACGTAGCGGGCGTTGAGCTGGATGTCGCGCAGGTACTGGTCGAAGAACTGGCCCAGGCTGACCCCCCGCCGCCCGAAGGTCAGGGTGCGCGACACCTCGGGGCGCACGCAGGCCCGCCCCCGCCGCTGCTCGGGCCGGCGCATCCAGTCGTCCCAGAAGGCGGCGGGCCACTTGGGCGCCAGCTCGGCCCACAGCTCCCGCCGCAGCAGCCAGCCCAGGCCCGGGAAGAAGTCGGTGCGGTGCAGCAGCTCGGGGTCGCCGGCGTCCACCAGCCCCGCCCGGCCGTTGTCGTTCCAGGCCGACACGCACCACAGCGAGGGGTCCTGCTGCAGCAGGGGGTACAGGGCGCGGAAGTACTCGAAGAAGTCGGGGGCCACCTGCGGGAGGAGAGAGAGAGGGGGGGGTGGATGGGATTGGCACTGCTGTCGTCGTGACTGCGCCTTACTCTTGTATAGCGCCTGGCCGGACCCTCCCCTCAGAGCTCTTCCCAGGTCAGGGGGATCCCCTCCAGCCCCCCCAGTGTGCAGCCCCCCCCTGGATGATGCTCCAGTCCGCTCAGCACACAGCAGCTCTCAGTGGGGAGGAGAGCAGAGGGATGGAGCCAGTTCAGAGAGGGGGGGTGATTAGGAGGCCATGATGGGTCAAGACCAGGGGGGGAATCAGGCCAGGACACTGGGGTAACACCCCTACTCTTCTCCAGAGACACCCCGGGATTGTTAATGAGCACAGGGAGTCAGGACCTCGGTTTGACGTCTCATCCGAAGGACAGATTCTCAAAGTTCCTCACCAGAATTACAATTTATCACAACAATTCCTTGCACCTATATTAGCGCGTTTCCGGACTCTCCACTCAGAGCTCTTCCCAGGTCAGGGGGATCCCCTCCAGCCCCCCCCCCCAGTGTGCAGCCCCACCTGGATGATGCTCCAGTCCGCTCAGCACACAGCAGCTCTCAGTGGGGAGGAGAGCAGAGGGATGGGGCCAGTTCAGAGAGGGGGGTGATTAGGAGGCCATGATGGGTCAAGACCAGAATGGGGGGGGGAGAGGGCCCCTACAGTACATTAACACTGCCCCGGGTGAGGGAGAGGGGGTGAATGCAGACACGCCGCTGAAGGGGCCACCTGTCTCCTCCCTCTCTCTCCCGGCCCTGAGTAATCTGATTGGTGTAATCCGGTCAGTCGCTGAAGAGCTAATCGGAGGGGGACAAGCCTGCTCAGCACTGCCGGGATTAGATGACACACCGTCCTGAACGCCTGGAGACGGGGGGGGGCATTTGGTAACTAGAACTGAACTGATCCGAGGAGCTCCCCCCAGCTTGTTCCCCACCCCCGCCCCCCTCTGTGTACAGAAGAGCCTCCTGTCCTGACTGGAGGAGCTCACCCAGCTGTGTCTGGAGAGAAGCCAGGGTATCGGCTTCAACCACAGGGGCTGGGCGGCTTGTTCCCCACCCCCACCCCCCTCTGTGTACAGAAGAGCCCCCTGTCCTGACTGGAGGAGCTCACCCAGCTGTGTCTGGAGAGAAGCCAGGGTATCGGCTTCAACCACAGGGGCTGGGCGGCTTGTTCCCCACCCCCACCCCCCTCTGTGTACAGAAGAGCCCCCCTGTCCCGACTGGAGGAGCTCACCCAGCTGTGTCTGGAGAGAAGCCAGGGTATCGGCTTCAACCACAGGGCTGGGCAGCTTGTTCCCCACCCCCGCCGCCCTCTGCGTACAGGTCGCCCTCCCCCCCCCCCCCCTCACCTCCAGGTCGTCCTCCACCACGATGGCGGCGCTGTGCCCCAGGGTGTCGAAGACCTGGCCCAGCGCCCAGCGGTAGTGCCGGGCGATCCGGTAGTAGCCCTGGAACTTGCGGTGCTCGGGCCGCAGGGGCGGGTCGGACAGGTCGGGCTGGCGCAGGTGGGCCACCCGGTCGCCGTAGGAGGCGATGACCCGGGCGGTCTCGGCGTGGCCGCAGTCCTGGCTCACGACGATGGGGTGCAGCTCGGCCGAGGGCCGGTACTGCAGCAGCTTGTCCAGGCAGCGCCGGACCGTGGGCCGGTCGCAGGCGATGACCAGCACCGGGATCACGGCCGGGGCCGGCGTGGCGGCGGGCCCCGCGGACGCCGGGGGGCCCTCGCCCCTCCTCCCCCCGGCCCGGCGGTCCCACAGGGCCCGGTGGCGCTGGATCTGCTGCAGCAGGAGCTTCTGGGTCTCCAGCTCCTTCTCCACCTCCTCGGCCAGGCGCACCACCTCCCCGGCCAGCCCCCCGGGCCCGGCCCCGCCCCCGGCCCCGCCCCCGCCGGGCTCGGCCCCGCCCCGGCCCGCCCCCAGCCCGCCCAGCGGGGGGCGCCCCCACAGGAAGAGCAGCAGCAGGGCGTTCCAGGCGACGAAGAGGAGGGCGCCGCACAGGATCAGGGAGCCTTTTTTGCGCACCATGGCCGAGGGGAGGGGGGGGTGGGGCGGCGCAGGGGCGAAACGCGCAGGGGAGGGGGGAGAGGAAAGGGGGAGGGGGGGGGGACAGAGGGGAGGGGGAGGAGGGAGAGAGAGGGAGGCCTGGTCTGGCTGCTCCTTAACCTACAGCCATGAACCTGCGAGAGAGAGAGAGAGAGAGAGAGAGAGAGAGAGAGAGAGAGAGAGAGAGAGATGTCACTGTCTGTCGACATTGTGTTAAACACACACACACACTCACACGCAAACACACGCAAACACACGCAAACACACGCAAACACACGCAGAGAACATGCTGGCTCTGTAATGTCCGTCAATGGATAATTGTTGATTGTCTCTGCTTTGGCAAAACCGATCACACCCTTCTGAATCGGGGAGAGAGAGAGACACAGACGGACACAGAGGGACAGAGGCACGCAGACACGCAGAGAGGCACAGACACACAGAGACGCACACAGAGAGAGGCAGAGACGCACAGACACACACAGAGAGAGGCAGAGACGCATAGACACACACAGAGAGTGGCAGAGACGCATAGACACACACAGAGAGAGGCAGAGACGCAGAGACACACACAGGGAGAGGCAGAGACACACACAGGGAGAGGCAGAGACACACACAGGGAGAGGCAGAGACACACACACACACAGGGAGAGGCAGAGACACACACACACAGGGAGAGGGGCCAGGACAGCACACAGAAGCAGATCTCAGACACGCAGCTCAGACAGGCCCCAGACCACGAGCCACTCGGAGACGATCCTCCGCACAAGCCTCACGGGGAGAGAGCTGGCAGGCGCTCAGCAGGGGGTGCCCTAGCCCCCAGGGGTGCGCGTCTCCCCCTCGCCCGAGAGCTTGTTCCAGTACAGCGCCTGGAGCTCATCCGACACCCCCACCAGAACCCAGCGCGGCCGGGCGGCCACAGTTCCCAGCCGCCTGATCATGACCCTTATCTAAAACACATGTTCTACAACACACAAACAACCGAGAGAGAGAGAGAGAGAGAGAGAGAGAGAGAGAGAGAGAGAGAGAGGAGACAGGGGTCAGGGGTCAGGGGTCAGGGGTCAGGGGTCAGGGGTCAGGGAGAGAGAGAGGAAAATACGCAGGATTAGGGAGAGACAGCAGAGAGGACAGGAGGTGACAGAGACAGGGAGACAGGAGGAGAGACAGGAGCAGGCAGGGGTGAGAGACAGGACGAGGGAGACAGGTAACGCGGTGAAACGCACAGGGGGAGGGGAGCTGCGAAGGCTCGGACGGAGCCGTCACGCCCCAGCACCCCTGCCTCCCCGCGCCCCAAGACCAGAGCGTGACCCCCCGCCGGAGCAGGGGTCGGAGGAGAGCTGGGAAAACACCCCTCCCGACAACCCGACCAGCCAGGACTCCCAACCGGAGCGCCTGACACACAATTTTCAATTCAGTTCAAGGTGCTTTACTCTCTCTCACACTCTTGACACTCTCATACACACACTCTCTCTATCGCACACTCTCATACACACACTCTCATACACACACTTACACTCTCTCTATCGCACACTCTCATACACACACTCTCTCTATCGCACACTCTCATACACACACTCTCATACACACACTTACACTCTCTCTATCGCACACTCTCATACACACACTCTCTCTATCGCACACTCTCATACACACACTCTCATACACACACTTACACTCTCTCTATCGCACACTCTCGCACACACACTCTCTCTATCGCACACTCTCTCGTACACTCGCACACTCTCTCTATCGCACACTCTCTCGTACACTCGCACACTCTCATACACACACTCTCGCACACACTTACACTCTCTCTATCGCACACTCTCGCACACACTTACACTCTCTCTATCGCACACTCTCGCACACACACTCTCGCACACACTTACACTCTCTCTATCGCACACACACTCTCGCACACACACTCTCGCACACACACTCTCGCACACACACTTACACTCTCTCGTACACTCTTACACTCTCTCTATCGCACACACTTACACGCTCTCTATCGCACACACTTACACGCTCTCTATCGCACACACTTACACGCTCTCTATCGCATACTCTCTCGCACACACTCACAGCACGCGCGCGCCCGCGGACAGGCACACGGAGCCAGGAAACCCCCGGAACACTTCGCGGAACACCAGACGAGAGGAAAGAACTCCAGGCTCTGTTCTTACAGCGAGACGGCCGAGGGAGAGGAGACACCTTCGTCCAGGCAGGGGAACGGCACGGCCCGCCCGCCCGCCCGCGCGCGAGAGAGAGAGGGAGGGAGACGAAAACAGAGGCAGAGAGAAACTCCGGCGCAGCCAGACCGAGGGAATGCCTCTCACAGAAAATCCCCGCAGGATTGTATTACAAACTCCCCCTCTCCTCCCCCTCCCTCTCCCTCAGTTTCGGAAACGTGTCAGCGCTCAGTAGGCTACCGCAGAGGAAAAGGAGGTCAAAGTGCGCGCGGCAGAAAATACCTTCCCGAACTCTGTTAACCACTTGTGGGAAGTCACGCAAGGCTTTCACAGGGGCAGGGGCAAGAGACAGCCCCCCGAGTGCCTGTGACCTGCGGGTAAAGAGTCACACCCGATTCCGGCGTCCAACAGCGCGAGCAGTGTAAGGAGAGTCACACCTCTATGAACACATGTGAACGACAAAAGGAGAGTCACGCTAGATTCCCCTGGAAACCCGCGGGACGCGTGTCGAGGCGGCGGCACCAGATTCCCTCGCAAAACAGTCTTCAGGCAGAGAGTCGCATCGGATTCCCGTTATGCAGCAGTGTGTAAAGAGAGTCACACCAGATCCCCTTATAAAACAAGATGTCAAGAGTCACACCAGATCCCCCAGTGTGAACAGGGTGTAAAGAGAGTCACATCAGATTCCCGTTACACAACAGGGTGTAAAGAGAGTCACATCAGATTCCCGTTACACAACAGTGTGTAAAGAGAGTCACACCAGATCCCCCAGTGTGAACAGTGTGTAAAGAGAGTCACACCAGATCCCCCAGTGTGAACAGTGTGTAAAGAGAGTCACACCAGATTCCCATTATACAGCAGTGTGTAAAAAGAGTCACACCAGATCCCCTTATAAAACAAGATGTAAAGAGAGTCACACCAGATCCCCCAGTGTGAACAGTGTGTAAAGAGTGTCACACCAGATCCCCTTATAAAACAAGATGTAAAGAGAGTCACACCAGATTCCCCAGTGTGAACAGTGTGTAAAGAGAGTCACACCAGATTCCCCAGTGTGAACAGTGTGTAAAGAGAGGCAGAGCAGATTCCCTTATAAAACAAGATGTAAAAGAGAGTCACACAAGATTCCCTTATAAAATTAAAAAGTGTGGAGTCACACCAGACTTATAAAAGTGTGTGAACAGGGTGTACAGAGTCACACCACCTCCCCTTATAAGGCGCCACGAGTCTCACTGGGGTGGTTTGATCAGGAACAGCAGGGCAGAGGAACTGCAGCTTTCTGGGCAAGAAAACGAGTCTCCATGGGACCTGCTGGTCAGAGAACACCCAGCTCTCTGTCTGGACCGCAGGGCGGCTGAAAACATGAAACAGCGGGAACACAGACAGGCTCAAACGCAGTTTTAAGGGAAACTTTCCAGCTCGGCAGGCTGTAAAACCGACTCGTGCAGGGTATCGCATCTCATCATGCACGTCAGGCAGACGCAGGTGTTCCTTTTAACGGCTTGGAAACACCTGCGGTTTCACCGAAAAAACCCTACCGCGCCAGGATCAGAAACATCCCGCTGCGTTTCAAGACGCGCAAGAACTCTGAAACCGAGGCAACAGCTGCAGAAAAACCTCAAACTCCGTCCTTCTCAACTGCAACCTCACCCTCACACTCCTCCTCCTCCTCAGATCTGTACACGACTGGAGAGACACTCAGTCTGATCACCTCCAGCTTCACCCTCACACTCCTCCTCCTCAGATCTGTACAGGACTGGAGAGACACTCAGTCTGATCACCTCCAGCTTCACCCTCACACTCCTCCTCCTCAGATCTGTACACGACTGGAGAGACACTCAGTCTGATCACCTCCAGCTTCACCCTCACACTCCTCCTCCTCCTCAGATCTGTACAGGACTGGAGAGACACTCAGTCTGATCACCTCCAGCTTCACCCTCACACTCCTCCTCCTCCTCAGATCTGTACAGGACTGGAGAGACACTCAGTCTGATCACCTCCAGCTTCACCCTCACACTCCTCCTCCTCCTCAGATCTGTACAGGACTGGAGAGACACTCAGTCTGATCACCTCCAGCTTCACCCTCACACTCCTCCTCCTCAGATCTGTACAGGACTGGAGAGACACTCAGTCCAGCTCCTGTGCTGTACAGACAGGACAGACAGGATAAACCAGTTCTCTCCAAACAGGTAAAGAGAAAAGGAACACGAGAACTTCACTAAGTTCCCTTTTTGAGAACACAATAACGAGAAAACTGAGACCGGTGGGAAAAAGCGTATACAGCCGATGGGACCCTGCGTGTGTGTGTCCGTGTTACTGCGAAAGAGTGTGTTGGGTGTGTGTGTTTGTGAGACGATAGTGTGACAGTGTGTTGGAGAGAGTGTGTGTGTGTGACTCAGAGCATGCTGGAGTGAGAGTTCGTCAGAATGAGTGTAGCAGTGTCAGAAAGGGTTAAGGTGTGTGTGTGTGTCAGACTTCGAGTGCATCAGAGTGCCAGAACAGGTGTGGTATGATCAGTGAGCCGTGATCCGTGACCGGGTCAATATTTGCATTGTAGAGTCAGAACAAAGCCTGAGGTAACACAAAACAGCACTAGAGACACTACACTCATACCTGTACATAGACACCTGGTGTCCAGACTGAACAGCTGCTCCAATATGTCCAGACAGGTAAGTGTGTACAGTGTGTCCAGTGAGAGTCTGGACAGGTGTTTCTGTACAGTGTGTCCAGTGAGAGTGTGGACAGGCGAGTGTGTACAGTGTGTCCAGTGAGAGTGTGGACAGGCGAGTGTGTACAGTGTGTCCAGTGAGAGTGTGGACAGGCGAGTGTGTACAGTGTGTCCAATGAGAGTCTGGACAGGCGAGTGTGTACAGTGTGTCCAGTAAGAGTGTGGACAGGCGAGTGTGTCCAGTGTGTACAGTGAGAGTGTGGACAGGCGAGTGTGTACAGTGTGTCCAATGAGAGTCTGGACAGGCGAGTGTGTACAGTGTGTCCAGTAAGAGTCTGGACAGGCGAGTGTGTACAGTGTGTCCAGTGAGAGTATGGACAGGCGAGTGTGTACAGTGTGTCCAATGAGAGTCTGGACAGGCGAGTGTGTACAGTGTGTCCAGTAAGAGTCTGGACAGGCGAGTGTGTACAGTGTGTCCAGTAAGAGTCTGGACAGGCGAGTGTGTACAGTGTCTGTACACCGAGTATCACACACAGCGGCACAAGACAGTACACGGTGACCACACACACACACACACCCCTTACATGCAGCAAACTCCACACCCGTGTCCGTGCTGCCCGGGACCGCACCGAACCGAGCGATCGCACCTGGGACACACTGCTGCTGTCCGGCCGCCGTCTCCGCTGTCCAACTCTCCGGGTCCGCTACCCGCGTGTCAGCACCTCCCCATCGCCGCCGGCCCCCCTCCTGCTCCCGCTCCCCGTCCGATCTCCCGCTCTCTCCGGCTTCCCGACGGCTACCGGGGATCCGCCATTGACTCTCCGGCAGAAAAAAAACATCCGACGGCGACCCGACGGGCAGGAGGGAACGTCTTTACCCCCCAGAGGGCGACCGTCTCTTGCCCTCTCCCGGTTTAGGCCACAGAGACGAACTCAAGTACCGGAGCGGGAGGGGAGGGTGGAGAGGGAAGGGAAAAAAAAAAAAGAGCAGAACTCCACAGCCGCCCAGGCTCGCTCGCAAACACACACACACACTCCCTCCTCTCCGCCACAACACCACTTCCGGACTGCCTGGAACGGGAAGTCCCGCCCCCCCCGCGGCCCCAGCGCTTCCTCCCAGCAACCCCCCGGCCTCCTGAGCGTCTCCCCTAGCAACTGTAGCGCGGCGCGTCAGAGCCGCCGAGGGGGGAGTTGGCCTGCTGTGATTGGGCGATGGCAGAGGAGGCGGGGACAGGAGCAGGGACTTGGACACGCCCCCCCTCCTCCTCCTCCTGCTCAGCAGAACACAGAGCTGCTCCGGCTAGGAGCTTGATTTTCACATCGATTACAAAATAAAACATTTTATGACGTTAGTTAGATGCGACGCCATTTGAATTTCACGTTTAACATTGTAGCGGGAGAAAAGGCTGTATTTGCAGGTGGATGCTGCACACTGGTGGTGGTGGAGGAGATCCCCATTACCTGTAAAGCGCTTTGAGTGGAGTGTCCAGAAAAGCGCTATATAAGTGTCAGCAATTCTTCTTATTATTTGCGTTCGAACTCCACGAAAGTGCGTTATCGGCGCCATCAGCCTGGCAAAGCCAGCTTGTTCCCAACAACACAAACCGGAGGACTGGAGCGGAACATCACAGAGACGTGCGACTATACACAGAGGGGGGTGGGGGTGGGGAACAAGCTGCCCAGCCCTGTGGTTGAAGCCGATACCCCGACTTCTCTCTCCAGACACAGCTGGGTGAGCTCCTCCAGTCAGGACAGGAGGCTCTACTGTACACAGAGGGTGGCGGGGGTGGGGAACAAGCTGCCCAGCCCTGTGGTTGAAGCCGATACCCTGAGGCTTCTCTCCAGACACAGCTGGGTGAGCTCCTCCAGTCAGGACAGGAGGCTCTTCTGTACACAGAGGGTGGCGGGGGTGGGGGTTAATTCACTGGACTTTCCCACAGCTGGGCTCTCGGCGCCAGGAGAAACGGCTTAGCTCTGGGCGGCCCACCCCCAGACCCCGGTACTCTGCACGTTTCCTCTCCAGCCCCAGTCTTAACCCCGGCCCGTGACGGTCTGAACGGGGGGGGCCGACCAGAGCCCCTCCCAGAACGGGGGGCCCTTCCTGCAGTGCCATCTGTACCCCTCCCCCAGGAGCGCCCCCAATCGATACAGGTTTGTGAATGTTTTATTTTCAAGTACCAGTACAGGAGGCTTGGAGGACAAGAAACAGACTTTTCTTTTGAAGGGGACGTCCGCTTCCGATCAATATCTCTCGACGTCAAATCGCCGTCAGAACCCAACAGCAAGAGATCCTTCGGCCTTCGAGACGAGAGTCTCAATTATCTGAAGGGTCACTTGTTGTAAAAAGCGCTCCCCCCGTTCCTTAGTCTCTGTCTCCCTCTTGTGGGCTGCCGCGGTATTGCAGCCGCCCGGGGAGAATTTCTCTCGCCGCCTGGTGGTCGGACCCGGGTACTGCAGCTAAACACTGTGCCGTCTCGTCAAGTTTTCTTTACGTCTCTGTCTGGATGCGCCGCAGCGCCGCTAGCTGGTCGTCGATGCTCTGCAGCTCCACTCGCAGGGCGGACACCTGTGGAGGAGAGTCGTGGGCTGGGTTAAAAAGGAGCATTTCATCCCCGTTGCTGAGCAGGGTCAGTGTGTCCTGTGATGGACTGGTGTCCTGTCCAGGGTGTGTGAGTGTGTGTGTCCTGTGATGGACTGGTGTCCTGTCCAGGGTGTGTGAGTGTGTGTGTGTGTGTCCTGTGATGGACTGGTGTCCTGTCCAGGGTGTGTGTGAGTGTGTGTGTCCTGTGATGGACTGCTGTCCTGTCCAGGGTGTGTGAGTGTGTGTGTGTGTGTCCTGTGATGGACTGGTGTCCTGTCCAGTGTGTCGAGTGTGTGAGTGTGTCCTGTGATGGACTGGTGTTCTGTCCTGTGTGTGTGTGTGTCCTGTGATGGACTGGCGTCCTGTCCAGGGTGTGTGTGTGTGTGTGTGTGTGTGTGTGTGTGTGTGTGTGTGTGTGTGTGTGTGTGTGTGTGTCCTGTGATGGACTGGTGTTCTGTCCTGTGTGTGTGTGTGTCCTGTGATGGACTGGTGTCCTGTCCAGGGTGTGTGAGTGTGTGTGTGTGTGTGTGTCCTGTGATGGACTGGTGTCCTGTCCAGGGTGTGTGAGTGTCTGTGTGTGTGTCCTGTGATGGACTGGTGTCCTGTCCAGGGTGTGTGAGTGTGTGTGTGTCCTGTGATGGACTGGTGTCCTGTCCAGGGTGTGTGAGTGTGTGTGTGTGTCCTGTGATGGACTGGTGTCCTGTCCAGCGTGTGTGAGTGTCTGTGTGTGTGTCCTGTGATGGACTGGTGTCCTGTCCAGGGTGTGTGAGTGTGTGTGTGTGTCCTGTGATGGACTGCTGTCCTGTCCAGGGTGTGTGAGTGTGTGTGTGTCCTATGATGGACTGGTGTCCTGTCCAGGGTGTGTGTGTGTGTGTGTGTGTGTGTGTGTGTGTGTGTGTGTGTGTGTGTGTGTCCTGTGATGGACTGCTGTCCTGTCCAGGGTGTGTGAGTGTGAGTGTGTGTGTCCTGTGATGGACTGGTGTCCTGTCCAGGGTGTGTGAGTGTGTGTGTGTGTCCTGTGATGGACTGGTGTCCTGTCCAGGGTGTGTGAGTGTGTGTGTGTGTGTCCTGTGATGGGCTGGTGTCCTGTCCAGGGTGTGTGAGAGTGTGTGTGTGTCCTGTGATGGACTGGTGTCCTGTCCAGGGTGTGTGAGTGTGTGTGTGTGTCCTGTGATGGACTGCTGTCCTGTCCAGCGTGTGAGAGCTCAGCCTGTGAGCAAGAACAGTGTTAATTAATCGCAGCGTGTCATATGCCACAATACGGTCAGAGAGTCACTGTGTCGTTCCCGGTCCCCGCCAGTGTGTAGTTCACTGCGTCGGTGAGTCATGGCGTCAGTGTGAATCCAGTCCGCGCGTCACCCCGTCTGGGCGTCAGGTGTCTCACCCGGCGGGCCTGCTCCTCCCTCACTCTCTCGGGCACCCTCTGCTCGTACCCTCGGACCCGGGACCGGCCCAGGGCCTCCTCCAGGCGGGCCGCCACCTTCTCCCTCCGCCGAGACAGGGAGACGCTCTGCTGCGGCACGTCCACGCTGCCCTGGGAGACAGAGACGCGCGGTCACCACCCAGCGGGGGGGATTAGGGCTCGCACCCGAGGCCGAGGCTGTTACCTGGACGCGCAGGTGCACCTGACAGCGGGCGTTGACCACGCCCACGGCGCAGCCGGGTGGGGGGGCGGCTCCCTCCGCTGGCCGCAGGAGGTGCAGCGCCCCGGCGCGCGACAGGGTCCGAGCCGGAGAGAGGAACTCCTGCAGCACCGCGGACAGGCCCGGGTCCGAGCACAGCACCCACACTGCAACGGGACACGGGGAGACGTCACCTCAGGGACGCACGGATTCACTGACACAGCTCCCACGCTGCAACGGGACACGGGGAGACGTCACCTCAGTGACGCACGGATTCACTGACACAGCACCCACGCTGCAACGGGACACGGGGAGACGTCACCTCAGTGACGCACGGATTCACTGACACAGCACCCACGCTGCAACTGGACACGGGGAGACGTCACCTCAGTGACGCACGGATTCACTGACACAGCACCCACGCTGCAACGGGACACGGGGAGACGTCACCTCAGTGACGCACGGATTCACTGACACAGCACCCACGCTGCAACGGGACACGGGGAGACGTCACCTCAGTGACGCACGGATTCACTGACACAGCACCCACGCTGCAACGGGACACGGGGAGACGTCACCTCAGTGACGCACGGATTCACTGACACAGCACCCACGCTGCAACGGGACACGGGGAGACGTCACCTCAGTGACGCACGGATTCACTGACACAGCACCCACACTGCAACGGGACACGGGGAGACGTCACCTCAGTGACGCACGGATTCACTGACACAGCACCCACACTGCATGTGGGACACGGGGAGACGTCACCTCAGTGACGCACGGATTCACTGACACAGCACCCACGCTGCAACGGGACACGGGGAGACGTCACCTCAGTGACGCACGGATTCACTGACACAGCACCCACACTGCAACGGGACACGGGGAGACGTCACCTCAGTGACGCATGGATTCACTGACACAGCTCCCACGCTGCAACGGGACCCTGACTCACGTCACCTCAGTGACACACTGAGACAGCTCCCACGCTGCAACGGGACCCAGAGTCACGTCACCTCAGTGACACACTGACACAGCTCCCACGCTGCAACGGGACCCAGAGTCACGTCACCTCAGTGACACACTGACACAGCTCCCACGCTGCGACGGGACCCAGAGTCACGTCACCTCAGTGACACACTGACACAGCTCCCACGCTGCGACGGGACCCAGAGTCACGCCACCTCAGTGACACACTGACACAGCACCCACACTGCAACAGGACACACAGTCACGCCACCTCAGTGACACACTGACACAGCTCCCACGCTGCGACGGGACCCAGAGTCACGTCACCTCGGTGACACACTGACACAGCTCCCACGCTGCGACGGGACCCAGAGTCACGTCACCTCAGTGACACACTGAGACAGCTCCCACGCTGCAACGGGACCCAGAGTCACGTCACCTCAGTGACACACTGACACAGCTCCCACGCTGCAACGGGACCCAGAGTCACGTCACCTCAGTGACACACTGACACAGCTCCCACGCTGCGACGGGACCCAGAGTCACGCCACCTCAGTGACACACTGACACAGCACCCACACTGCAACAGGACACACAGTCACGCCACCTCAGTGACACACTGACACAGCTCCCACACTGCGACGGGACCCAGAGTCACGTCACCTCGGTGACACACTGACACAGCTCCCACACTGCGACGGGACCCAGAGTCACGTCACCTCGGTGACACACTGACACAGCTCCCACGCTGCAACAGGACCCAGAGTCACGTCACCTCGGTGACACACTGACACAGCTCCCACGCTGCAACAGGACACACAGTCACGTCACCTCAGTGACACACTGACTCACTGACCCACTGAATTGGCACCTAAATTGCGAAAGGACACACAGACACACTCACACCAGGGCCAGTTTTCCCAGAAAGCCCACTAACCCACCAGCCTGTCTTTGAACTGAGGGGAAGAAAACTCACTGTCGGGCCGGGCCTTGCTGAGCTGGTACCGGGCGCGCAGGGACCGGGCCACGCGCACCACTTCCTGTACGGACAGGAAGTCGGCCTCCTCCTGCGGGAACCGCCAGTGGTCCTGGGAGAAAAGACAGGGAGGGCCTCCGGTCATTCCGAGCTCGCTTCTCGTCGGAGCTGGCGGCTCAGCGGCTCAGGGCCCGCTGGAAGGGTCCGCCGGTTCGTATCCCGCGGCCGGCAGAGGAATCCTACTCCGCTGGGGCCCCCGAGCGAGGCCCTCCACCCCAGCTGCTCCAGGGGCGCCGTATAAAATGGCCGACCCTGCGCTCTGACCCCCAGCTTCTCTCTCCCCCTGCCTGTGTGTCTCATGGAGAGCCAGCTGGGGTCTGAGAGACCACCCCCCCCCAACTACTCAAGACACGCCCCTCCCACAGAGCCTAAACACACCCCCACCACACAAGACACGCCCCTCCCACAGAGCCTAAACACACCCCCACCACACAAGACACGCCCCTCCCACAGAGCCTAAACACACCCCCACTACACAGGACACGCCCCTCACTCGAGCCTAAACACACCCCCACTACACAGGACACGCCCCCCACGAGCCTAAACACACCCCCACTACACAGGACACGCCCCTCCCACAGAGCCTAAACACACCCCCACTACACAGGACACGCCCTCTCCCACAGAGCCTAAACACACCCCCACCACACAGGACACGCCCCTCCCACAGAGCCTAAACACACCCCCACCACACAAGACACGCCCCTCCCACAGAGCCTAAACACACCCCCACCACACAAGACACGCCCCTCCCACTAGCCTAAACACACCCCCACCACACAAGACACGCCCCCTCCCACGAGCCTAAACACACCCCCACCACACAAGACACGCCCCTCCCACAGAGCCTAAACCCACCCCCTCCACCCAGGACACGCCCCTCCCACTAGCCTAAACACACCCCCACCACACAAGACACGCCCCCTCCCACGAGCCTAAACACACCCCCACCACACAAGACACGCCCCTCCCACAGAGCCTAAACCCACCCCCTCCACCCAGGACACGCCCCCTCCCACTAGCCTAAACACACCCCCTCCACCCAGGACACGCCCCTCCCACTAACCTAAACACACCCCCTCCACCCAGGACACGCCCCTTCCACTAACCTAAACACACCCCCTCCACCCAGGACACGCCCCCCACGAGCCTAAACACACCCCCACCACCCAGGACACGCCCCCCACGAGCCTAAACACACCCCCACCACACAAGACACGCCCCTCCCACAAGCCTAAACACACCCCCACCACACAGGACACGCCCCCTCCCACGAGCCTAAACTAACCCCCACCACACAGGACACGCCCCTCCCACGAGCCTAAACACACCCCCACCACACAGGACACGCCCCCCACGAGCCTAAACACACCCCCACCACACAGGACACGCCCCCCACGAGCCTAAACACACCCCCACCACACAGGACACGCCCCCCACGAGCCTAAACACACCCCCTCCACACAGGACACGCCCCTCCCACTTACCTAAACACACCCCCACCACACAAGACAGGCCCGTCCCACAGAGCCTAAACACACCCCCACCACACAGGACACGCCCCTCCCACGAGCCTAAACACACCCCCACCACACAGGACACGCCCCTCCCACTTTCCTAAACACACCCCCACCACACAGGACACGCCACTTCCACTAACCTAATGCCCTGACATTTCAGGACACACCTGTCTCACAAACGCCCCCTAAGGCCACCAGGACACACCCCGTTTGCGAGGAGACCCACCCCCCCCGACACACCAAGACACGCCCCCCCCCCCCTCCTCCTCCCTCCCTCACACACCAGAGCACACTGTGAGCTCCAGGAGTGTCTGACAGCGCCCCTCCCCCCCCCGCAGGCAGGAGACGAACCCGCGCTCACCAGGGTGTCGGCTCGGGGGTAGGGGGCCACGCAGACGCTGGGCGGCTGGGGGGCGAGGGGGGGCAGCCGGTGCCACAGCTCCTCGGAGAGGTAGGGCATGAGGGGAGACAGGAGGGCCAGGCCCTGTCGGACACACTGGTACAGCACCTGCCTGGCACCCAGACTGGCGTCGTCTGACTGGGGCAACACGGGCTTGATGCACTCCTGAGGGGCGACAGAGAGAGAGGGGTTCACACAGACACACTGACTGGACACTCCAGGACATGAACACTGCACTGAGAGAGAGAGAGGGGTTCATACAGACACACTGACTGGACACTCCAGGACATGAACACTGCACTGAGAGAGAGAGAGGGGTTCACACAGACACACTGAATGGACACTCCAGGACATGAACACTGCACTGAGAGAGAGAGGGGTTCACACAGACACACTGACTGGACACTCCAGTACATGAACACTGCACTGAGAGAGAGAGAGGGGTTCATACAGACACACTGACTGGACACTCCAGTACATGAACACTGCACTGAGAGAGAGAGAGGTTCATACACACACACTGACTGGACACTCCAGTACATGAACACTGCACTGAGAGAGAGAGGGGTTCATACAGACACACTGACTGGACACTCCAGGACATGAACACTGCACTGAGAGAGAGAGGGGTTCATACACACACACTGACTGGACACTCCAGTACATGAACACTGCACTGAGAGAGAGAGAGGGGTTCACACAGACACACTGACTGGACACTCCAGGACATGAACACTGCACTGAGAGAGAGAGAGGGGTTCACACAGACACACTGACTGACTGGACACTCCAGTACATGAACACTGCACTGAGAGAGAGAGAGGGGTTCACACAGACACACTGAATGGACACTCCAGGACATGAACACTGCACTGAGAGAGAGAGGGGTTCACACAGACACACTGACTGGACACTCCAGTACATGAACACTGCACTGAGAGAGAGAGAGGGGTTCATACAGACACACTGACTGGACACTCCAGTACATGAACACTGCACTGAGAGAGAGAGAGGTTCATACACACACACTGACTGGACACTCCAGTACATGAACACTGCACTGAGAGAGAGAGGGGTTCATACAGACACACTGACTGGACACTCCAGGACATGAACACTGCACTGAGAGAGAGAGGGGTTCATACACACACACTGACTGGACACTCCAGTACATGAACACTGCACTGAGAGAGAGAGAGGGGTTCATACAGACACACTGACTGGACACTCCAGTACATGAACACTGCACTGAGAGAGAGAGGGGTTCATACACACACACTGACTGGACACTCCAGTACATGAACACTGCACTGAGAGAGAGAGGGGTTCACACACACACACTGACTGGACACTCCAGTACATGAACACTGCACTGAGAGAGAGAGGGGTTCATACAGACACACTGACTGGACACTCCAGTACATGAACACTGCACTGAGAGAGAGAGAGGGGTTCACACACACACTGACTGGACACTCCAGTACATGAACACTGCACTGAGAGAGAGAGGGGTTCATACAGACACACTGACTGGACACTCCAGTACATGAACACTGCACTGAGAGAGAGAGGGGTTCATACACACACACTGACTGGACACTCCAGTACATGAACACTGCACTGAGAGAGAGAGGGGTTCATACACACACACTGACTGGACACTCCAGTACATGAACACTGCACTGAGAGAGAGAGGGGTTCACACAGACACACTGACTGGACACTCCAGTACATGAACACTGCACTGAGAGAGAGAGGGGTTCACACAGACACACTGACTGGACACTCCAGTACATGAACACTGCACTGAGAGAGAGAGGGGTTCACACAGACACACTGACTGGACACTCCAGTACATGAACACTGCACTGAGAGAGAGAGGGGTTCATACAGACACACTGACTGGACACTCCAGGACATGAACACTGCACTGAGAGAGAGAGGGGTTCATACAGACACACTGACTGGACACTCCAGTACATGAACACTGCACTGAGAGAGAGAGGGGTTCATACAGACACACTGACTGGACACTCCAGTACATGAACACTGCACTGAGAGAGAGAGGGGTTCACACAGACACACTGACTGGACACTCCAGTACATGAACACTGCACTGAGAGAGAGAGGGGTTCACACAGACACACTGACTGGACACTCCAGTACATGAACACTGCACTGAGAGAGAGAGGGGTTCACACAGACACACTGACTGGACACTCCGGGACATGAAGGTTATTTCAGTACCAGGTAGACGTCGCACAGGGAGTGCAGCCAGTAGCTGTGGACGGCCGCGGTGACCGCGTGCAGGTCGAACCCCTGGAAGCCCCGGTCACACTGCTGGGCCGTCGTGTGCAGCCGGCCACACACCCAGCGGTCAATACTGCTGACCGGACGGACCTGGGCCGACGGGGACAGGGAGAGGGGTCAAGAGGGCGATCCGGGCGAGCGGCCAGCCTGTCGGGGCGGTCGGTCGGGGTCAGCCGGCGGGCACCTCTCTCGGGTCCAGGGGGGTGAAGCCCTCTCCCAGGGCTCCCAGTGTGAACCTGACGGCGTTCCAGATCTTGTTGCAGAAGTGCCTGGTGCTGAGGAGCTGGGACACGGACAGACTGATGTCGTCCCCTGGGGAGGAGGGAGAGCGGGGGAGAGAGAGAGAGAGAGAGAGCAGGGTCAAGACAGACTGCGGGCGGCGCAACACCCGGCACAGAGAGGAGCACACTGCAACACCCGGCACAAACTGGAGTGCACTCCAACACCCAGCACACTCCAACACACAGCCACCCGGCACAGAGAGGAGCACACTCCAACACCCAGCCACCCGGCACAGAGAGGAGCACACTCCAACACCCAGCACAAACTGGAGCACACTCCAACACCCAGCCACCCAGCACAAACTGGAGCACACTCCAACACCCAGCACAAACTGGAGCACACTCCAACACCCAGCACAAACAGGAGCACACTCCAACACCCAGCACAAACAGGAGCACACTCCAACACACAGCCACCCGGCACAAACAGGAGCACACTCCAACACCCGGCACAAACAGGAGCACACTCCAACACACAGCCACCCAGCACAAACAGGAGCGCACTCCAACACCCGGCACAAACAGGAGCACACTCCAACACCCAGCCACCCAGCACAAACAGGAGCGCACTCCAACACCCGGCACAAACAGGAGCACACTCCAACACCCAGCCACCCAGCACAAACAGGAGCACACTCCAACACCCGGCACAAACTGGAGCACACTCCAACACCCAGCACACTCCAACACCCGGCACAAACTGGAGCACACTCCAACACCCAGCTACCCGGCACAAACAGGCGCACACTCCAACACCCAGCCACCCGACACAAATAGGAGCACACTCCAACACCCAGCCACCCAGCACAAACTGGAGCACACTCCAACACCCGGCACAAACTGGAGCACACTCCAACACCCGGCACAAACTGGAGCACACTCCAACACACAGCCACCCACCACAAAGAGGAGCACACTCCAACACCCAGCCACCCGGCACAGAGAGGAGCACACTCCAACACCCAGCACAAACTGGAGCACACTCCAACACCCAGCCACCCAGCACAAACTGGAGCACACTCCAACACCCGGCACAAACAGGAGCACACTCCAACACCTGGCACAAACAGGAGCACACTCCAACACACAGCCACCCGGCACAAACAGGAGCGCACTCCAACACCCGGCACAAACAGGAGCGCACTCCAACACCCGGCACAAACAGGAGCACACTCCAACACCCAGCCACCCAGCACAAACAGGAGCACACTCCAACACCCGGCACAAACTGGAGCACACTCCAACACCCAGCTACCCGGCACAAACAGGCGCACACTCCAACACCCAGCCACCCAGCACAAACTGGAGCACACTCCAACACCCGGCACAAACTGGAGCACACTCCAACACACAGCCACCCACCACAAAGAGGAGCACACTCCAACACCCAGCCACCCGGCACAGAGAGGAGCACACTCCAACACCCGGCACAAACTGGAGCACACTCCAACACCCAGCACACTCCAACACCCGGCACAAACTGGAGCACACTCCAACACCCAGCCACCCAGCACAAACAGGAGCACACTCCAACACCCAGCATAAACTGGAGCAGAGTCCAACACCCAGCACAAACAGGAGCACACTCCAACACCTAGAACAAACAGGAGCACACTCCAACACCCGACACAAACAGGAGCACACTCTAACACCCAGCCACCCGGCACAAACAGGAGCGCACTCCAACACCCGGCACAAACTGGAGCACACTCCAACACCCAGCAACCCGGCACAGAGAGGAGCACACTCCAACACACAGCCACCCAGCACAAACAGGAGCACACTCCAACACCCAGCCACCCAGCACAAACAGGAGCACACTCCAACACCCGGCACAAACTGGAGCACACTCCAACACCCGCCACCCGCTGCGCTGGGGGGTCGGCCGAGTCTCTCACCCTGGGCTTTGTAGGAACAGAGGGCGAACCTCAGGGCGTCGGTGCCACACTCGGGGATCCCGCCGGGGAAATCGCGCTTCTGGGGGTGCAGAGAGAGAGGGAGAGAGCGAGGTGAGGACCTGCAGCCTGTCTGTCCGTCGGCGTTTGGATGTATTCAGGCAGCTTTCCCTCCAAGCCACTGGGCTGCTTGCTCCCCACCCCCACCCCCCTCTGTGTACAGTAGAGCCTCCTGTCCTGACTGGAGGAGCTCACCCAGCTGTGTCCTGAGAGAAGCCGGGGTATCGGCTTCAACCACAGGGCTGGGCAGCTTGTTCCCCACCCCCACCCCCCTCTGTGTACAGAAGAGCCTCCTGTCCTGACTGGAGGAGCTCACCCAGCTGTGTCTGGAGAGAAGCCGGGGTATCGGCTTCAATCACAGGGCTGGGCGGCTTGTTCCCCACCCCCACCCCCCTCTGTGTACAGAAGAGTCTCCTCAGAGCTCTCAGGGATAGTGTGCACGCGGAGGAAGAGGGCGAGAGACAGACAGCTTCCTGGAGATGCAGGGGGACACAGAGGGACACAGGGGGGATGCAGAGGGACACAGGAGTCGGGAGGACAGAGAGTGAGACAGAGGCGCCTGACCTGTCCCTCCACAGCCACCTGAACTTCCCTGGGGTCCAGGTTGCCCTCGGTCACCTTCTGGTGTAGCTCCTGTGTGAGGAGACAGAGGGGGTGAGTCCCAGCACGCTGACGCACTGGCGCACTGGGGGATGTACTGTCTGACACTCTGACTCACTGACACACTAACACAGCGATTCACTGTCTGACACACTGACACAGCGATTCACTGTCTGACACACTGACTCACTGACACACTAACACAGCGATTCACTGTCTGACACACTGACACAGCGATACACTGTCTGACACTCTGACTCACTGACACACTAACACAGCGATTCACTGTCTGACACACTGACACAGCGATACACTGTCTGACACTCTGACTCACTGACACACTAACACAGCGATTCACTGTCTGACACACTGACTCACTGACACACTAACACAGCGATTCACTGTCTGACACACTGACACTCTGACACAGCAATACACTGTCTGACACACTGACTCACTGACACACTAACACAGCGATTCACTGTCTGACACACTGACACAGCGATACACTGTCTGACACACTGACTCACTGACACACTAACACAGCGATTCACTGTCTGACACACTGACACAGCGATACACTGTCTGACACACTGACACTCTGACACACTGACACACTGACACAGCGATACACTGTCTGACACTCTGACTCACTGACACACTAACACAGCGATTCACTGTCTGACACGCTTGGCTCACACACTGACACCCTGGCCACCCTGGGCTCACACACTGACACCCTGGCCACCCTGGGCTCACACACTGACACACTGGGCTCACACACTGACACACTGGGCTCACACACTGACACGCTGGGCTCACACACTGACACCCTGGGCTCACACACTGACACGCTGGGCTCACACACTGACACCCTGGGCTCACACACTGACACCCTGGGCTCACACACTGACACCCTGGGCTCACACACTGACACCCTGGCCACGCTGGGCTCACACACTGACACGCTGGGCTCACACACTGACACCCTGGGCTCACACACTGACACCCTGGGCTCACACACTGACACCCTGGCCACGCTGGGCTCACACACTGACACGCTGGGCTCACACACTGACACCCTGGGCTCACACACTGACACGCTGGGCTCACACACTGACACGCTGGGCTCACACACTGACACGCTGGGCTCACACACTGACACGCTGGGCTCACACACTGACACCCTGGGCTCACACACTGACACCCTGGCCACCCTGGGCTCACACACTGACACCCTGGCCACCCTGGGCTCACACACTGACACCCTGGCCACCCTGGGCTCACACACTGACACCCTGGGCTCACACACTGACACCCTGGGCTCACACACTGACACCCTGGGCTCACACACTGACACCCTGGCCACGCTGGGCTCACACACTGACACGCTGGGCTCACACACTGACACGCTGGGCTCACACACTGACACCCTGGGCTCACACACTGACACCCTGGGCTCACACACTGACACGCTGAGCTCACACACTGACACCCTGGGCTCACACACTGACACCCTGGGCTCACACACTGACACCCTGGCCACCCTGGGCTCACACACTGACACGCTGGCCACGCTGGGCTCACACACTGACACACTGACACCCTGGCCACCCTGGGCTCACACACTGACACGCTGGGCTCACACACTGACACGCTGGGCTCACACACTGACACCCTGGGCTCACACACTGACACGCTGGGCTCACACACTGACACGCTGGGCTCACACACTGACACGCTGGGCTCACACACTGACACGCTGGGCTCACACACTGACACGCTGAGCTCACACACTGACACCCTGGGCTCACACACTGACACCCTGGGCTCACACACTGACACCCTGGCCACCCTGGGCTCACACACTGACACGCTGGGCTCACACACTGACACACTGACACACTGACACCCTGGGCAGGGGAGAGCAGCGTGTCCGGTCCCAGACCTGCAGGGAGACCCCGGAGATGACGTCCAGGGGGTCGATGACGTTTCCCAGAGACTTGCTCATCTTGCGGCCGTGGGCGTCTCTCACCATGGAGTGAAGGGAGATCTGGAGCCGGGCGCGAGAGAGGGAGTCAGGGCCCGACTATCGGACGCACCAGGGGCCGGCCCCACGGAGCTGCCTCTGTCTCGTACCCGTGTTACTGCAGTAAGCAGGACCTTATACTCGCTGTCTGTGCACAAGAGCACAGGACTGGTCTCGGAGTCAGAGTATTATTCCATTTGGTAGAGCTCACCCAGCTGTGTCTGGAGAGGAGCCAGGGTATCGGCTTCAACCACAGGGCTGGGCGGCTTGTTCCCCACCCCCACCCCCCTCTGTGTACAGTAGAGCCCCCTGTCCTGACTGGAGGAGCTCACCCAGCTGTGTCTGGAGAGGAGCCAGGGTATCGGCTTTGTTCCCCACCCCCACCCCCCTCTGTGTACAGTAGAGCCCCCTGTCCTGACTGGAGGAGCTCACCCAGCTGTGTCTGGAGAGAAGCCAGGGTATCGGCTTCAACCACAGGGCTGGGCAGCTTGTTCCCCACCCCCACCCCCCTCTGTGTACAGTAGGGCCTCCTGTCCTGACTGGAGGAGCTCACCCAGCTGTGTCTGGAGCGAAGCCAGGGTATCGGCTTCAACCACAGGGCTGGGCGGCTTGTTCCCCACCCCCGCCACTCTCTGTGTACAGTAGAGCCTCCTGTCCTGACTGGAGGAGCTCACCCAGCTGTCCCCACCAGGTGGGGCCGCTGGTGCAGAATGATTACTGTGTGCACTGTGTAGGGAGCGCAGTGGGACCCATCCTATATGTAAGGTTCTTTGAGATCCTTTGGGATAAAAGGCGCTATATCACTGAAACAACTTATATCCTGCTTTCCTGGTGACGAGCCCCTGCTCACCTGCCTGAAGGGTAGCTCTCCCGTCAGCTCCCTTCCCAGCATCACCATGCGCGCCACCCAGAAGAAGATGAGGTCACTTCCGGTCTCCAGGAGGCTGTTGGGATAGAACTCCCGCAGGTCTGGGGTCTGCGGACAGGAAGTGATGTCAGTGAGGTCCTGGCAGGAAACGCACCCCTCAGGCCTTTTTGGATGTGCTACTCGCAGTCACAACCTTAACACCTAGACTCATACCCATAACAGCCATGACCACACCCACAGTCACCATAACCACACCCACAAGCCCATATATAACCTCACCACAGTCACACCCAAAACACATACAGCCACACCCATACTAGCTACGACCACACCCACAATCACAATAACCACACCCACAAGCCCATATATAACCTCACCACAGTCACACCTATAACACATAGCCACACCCATAGTATCCATGACCACACCCACAGCCAGTATAACCACACCCCCAGTCCATTTATAACCACACCCATTACACATATAGCCACACCCATGTAGCCATGACCACACCCACAATCACAATAACCACACCCACAAGCCCATATATAACCACACCCATAGTCACACGCATAACACATAGCCACACCCATAGTATCCATGACCACACCCACAGACAGTATAACCACACCCACAAGCCCATATATAACCTCACCCAGTCACACGCATAACACATATAGCCACACCCATACTAGACATGACTACACCCACAGACAGTATAACCACACCCAGAAGCCTATCTATAACCACACCCCCAGCCCATATATAACCTCACCACAGTCACACCCATAACACATAGCCACACCCATACTAGACATGACCACACCCACAGACAGTATAACCACACGTCCAGTCCATTTATAACCACACCCATAACACATATAGCCACACCCATACTAGACATGACCACACCCACAATCACAATAACCACACCCACAAGCCCATATATAACATCACCCAGAGTCACACCCATAACACATAGCCACACCCATACTAGCCATGACCACACCCACAACCAGTATAACCACACCCCCATCCCATCTTTAACCACACCCATAACACATATAACCACACCCATAGTAGCCATGACCACACCCACAATCACAATAACCACACCCACAAGCCCATATATAACCACACCCATAGTCACACCAATAACACATAGCCACACCCATACTAGCTACGACCACACCCACAGACAGTATAACCACACCCACAAGCCCATATATAACCTCACCCATAGTCACACCCATAACACATAGCCACACCCATACTAGCCATGACCACACCCACAACCAGTATAACCACACCCAGAAGCCTATCTATAACCACACCCCCAGCCCATATATAACCTCACCCACAGTCACACCCATAACACATAGCCACACCCATACTAGACATGACCACACCCACAGCCAGTATAACCACACGTCCAGTCCATTTATAACCACACCCATTACACATATAGCCACACCCATGTAGCCATGACCACACCCACAAGCTCATCTATAACCACACCCACAAGCCCATCTATGCCCACACCCACAGTCACACCCATAACACATATAGCCACACCCACAATCACTATAACCACACCCACAGTCACACCCATAACACATATAGCCACACCCACAATCACTATAACCACACCCACAGTCACACATATAGCCTCGTCCACAATCACTATAACCACACCCACAGTCACACCCATAACATGCATAGCCACACCCACAATCACTATAACCACACCCACAGTCACACCCATAACATGCATAGCCACACCCACAATCACCATAACCACACCCACAGTCACACCCATAACATACATAGCCACACACACAATAACTATAACCACACCCACAGTCACACCCATATAGCCACACCCACAATCACAATAACCACACCCACAGTCACACCCATATAGCCACACCCACAATCACTATAACCACACCCACAGTCACACCCATAACATACATAGCCACACCCACAATAACTATAACCACACCCACAGTCACACCCATATAGCCACACCCACAATCACAATAACCACACCCACAGTCACACCCATATAGCCACACCCACAATCACAATAACCACACCCACAGTCACACCCATATAGCCACACCCACAATCACTATAACCACACCCACAGTCACACCCATAACACATATAGCCACACCCACACACCTGCTCGGGCCACCCCAGCATGGCGAAAGGAAACAGCGCCGAGGAGAACCACGTGTCCAGGACATCAGGATCTGAAGGCAACAGAGGGACGGGAGAGACGTTTCACTCGCGGTGTTGAGGGTTAGAGGTTCCCTCAGGCTGGAGTGACCTCAGCTCCAGATCGCTGGGACTCCTGATATACCATGCCTTTTTTAATTCTTCACTAATACTGTAGAGACACTCAGTCTGATCACCTCCAGCTTCACCCTCACACTCCTCCTCCTCAGATCTGTACAGGACTGGAGAGACACTCAGTCTGATCACCTCCAGCTTCACCCTCACACTCCTCCTCCTCAGATCTGTACAGGACTGGAGAGACACTCAGTCTGATCACCTCCAGCCTCACCCTCACACTCCTCCTCCTCCTCAGATCTGTACAGGACTGGAGAGACACTCAGTCTGATCACCTCCAGCTTCACCCTCACACTCCTCCTCCTCCTCAGATCTGTACAGGACTGGAGAGACACTCAGTCTGATCACCTCCAGCCTCACCCTCACACTCCTCCTCCTCCTCAGATCTGTACAGGACTGGAGAGACACTCAGTCTGATCGCCTCCAGCTTCACCCTCACACTCCTCCTCATAGTTGATTATTATTCAGGGCAAGCACCAGGGGTTCTAAGGGGGTCTTGCCTTGAGTTAGGGTGATCTCTTCCTCGGCGATCCCGAACTTCTGGGCTGCTGACCTTCTGACCTCTTCTGCGCTCCGCCCACACATCCACAGGGCGTCGCTGCCCTCCTGGTCAGACACGAGTTTTGGGGCACACTGTCAGTCCAGGGGCGCCCACACAGTGACGCGGGTTGGGGGACAGACTGACAGACAGATGGACAGATGGGGGGGTTGGACACGCAGAAGGAGAGACACTCAGAAGGACAGAGCAGGGGGTCAGACACTCAGAAGGACAGAGCAGGTGGACAGACACTCAGAAGGACAGAGCAGGGGGTCAGACACTCAGAAGGACAGAGCAGGGGGTCAGACACAGAGGGACAGAGCAGGGGGTCAGACACTCAAAAGGACAGAGCAGGGGGTCAGACACTCAGAAGGACAGAGCAGGTGGACAGACACTCAGAAGGACAGAGCAGGGGGTCAGACACAGAGGGACAGAGCAGGTGGACAGACACTCAAAAGGACAGAGCAGGTGGACAGACACTCAGAAGGACAGAGCAGGTGGACAGACACTCAGAAGGACAGATGGGGGGGGGGGTTGGACACACAGAGGGACAGAGCAGGGGGTCAGACACTCAGAAGGACAGAGCAGGGGGTCAGACACTCAGAAGGACAGAGCAGGGGGTCAGACAAAAGGAACAGATGGGGGGGGGGGTGGACACACAGAGGGACAGAGCAGGGGGTCAGACAGATCAGGCAGGCAGGCAGGCAAACGCGGACACACCTCCTTCTGGTCATCTGACCCCGGGAAAGCCACCTGATAGGCTGGAATCTGGTGGCCCCACCACAGCTGCCTGGAGACGCACCAATCACTGAGAAGACAGGGGGGAGAGAGGGGCGGGGCCGACTGATGAAGAAGCCATGTGACCCCAGGCGGAGAACCTGCGTCGGCGCTTCGTCCTCGTCAGCGAGCGAGCGAACGGTTCTGCTCCCAGCGCAGACTGACCATCGGCCCCCCGTCTCTGCTCACCTGACGCCGGACAGCCAGGTCCTCCAGGTCTTCTTGTGGAAACCGGGAGTGATGTCCAGCTCCCCGTCCTCCACCGCCTGGGACAGACCGGACAGCACGCAAGATGGGCTCACCGACACAGTGACCACATGTGCGGACTGAGCACACACAATCTGCCATTTTATCAGCCTGTATCTCTGTCAGTCTGTCTGTCAGTCTGACCTGTGTGGATCTCTGTCAGCCTCACCTGTGTGGATCTCTGTCAGTCTGTCTGTCAGTCTGACCTGTGTGGATCTCTGTCAGTCTGTCTGTCAGTCTGACCTGTGTGGATCTCTGTCAGTCTGTCTGTCAGTCTGACCTGTGTGGATCTCTGTCAGTCTCACCTGTGTGGATCTCTGTCAGTCTGTCTGTCAGTCTGACCTGTGTGGATCTCTGTCAGTCTGTCTGTCAGTCTCCCCTGTGTGGATCTCTGTCAGTCTGTCTGTCAGCCTCACCTGTGTGGATCTCTGTCAGTCTGTCTGTCAGCCTCACCTGTGTGGATCTCTGTCAGTCTGTCTGTCAGTCTCACCTGTGTGGATCTCTGTCAGTCTGTCTGTCAGTCTGACCTGTGTGGATCTCTGTCAGTCTGTCTGTCAGTCTCCCCTGTGTGGATCTCTGTCAGTCTGTCTGTCAGTCTGACCTGTGTGGATCTCTGTCAGTCTGTCTGTCAGTCTGACCTGTGTGGATCTCTGTCAGTCTCACCTGTGTGGATCTCTGTCAGTCTGTCTGTCAGTCTCCCCTGTGTGGATCTCTGTCAGTCTGTCTGTCAGCCTCACCTGTGTGGATCTCTGTCAGTCTGTCTGTCAGTCTCACCTGTGTGGATCTCTGTCAGTCTCCCCTGTGTGGATCTCTGTCAGTCTGTCTGTCAGCCTCACCTGTGTGGATCTCTGTCAGTCTGTCTGTCAGTCTCACCTGTGTGGATCTCTGTCAGTCTGTCTGTCAGTCTCACCTGTGTGGATCTCTGTCAGTCTCCCCTGTGTGGATCTCTGTCAGTCTGTCAGTCTCCCCTGTGTGGATCTCTGTCAGTCTGTCTGTCAGTCTCCCCTGTGTGGATCTCTGTCAGTCTGTCTGTCAGTCTGACCTGTGTGGATCTCTGTCAGTCTGACCTGTGTGGATCTCTGTCAGCCTCACCTGTGTGGATCTCTGTCAGTCTGACCTGTGTGGATCTCTGTCAGTCTCACCTGTGTGGATCTCTGTCAGCCTCACCTGTGTGGATCTCTGTCAGTCTGACCTGTGTGGATCTCTGTCAGTCTGACCTGTGTGGATCTGTCAGTCTGTCTGTCAGTCTGACCTGTGTGGATCTCTGTCAGTCTCCCCTGTGTGGATCTCTGTCAGTCTGACCTGTGTGGATCTCTGTCAGTCTCCCCTGTGTGGATCTCTGTCAGTCTGTCTGTCAGTCTGACCTGTGTGGATCTCTGTCAGTCTCCCCTGTGTGGATCTCTGTCAGTCTCACCTGTGTGGATCTCTGTCAGTCTGTCTGTCAGTCTGACCTGTGTGGATCTCTGTCAGTCTGTCTGTCAGTCTGACCTGTGTGGATCTCTGTCAGTCTCACCTGTGTGGATCTCTGTCAGTCTCACCTGAATGGCTCTCTGTCAGTCTGTCTGTCAGTCTCACCTGTGTGGATCTCTGTCAGTCTCCCCTGTGTGGATCTCTGTCAGTCTGTCTGTCAGCCTCACCTGTGTGGATCTCTGTCAGTCTGTCTGTCAGTCTCACCTGTGTGGATCTCTGTCAGTCTGTCTGTCAGTCTGACCTGTGTGGATCTCTGTCAGTCTGTCTGTCAGTCTCCCCTGTGTGGATCTCTGTCAGTCTGTCTGTCAGTCTGACCTGTGTGGATCTCTGTCAGTCTGACCTGTGTGGATCTCTGTCAGTCTCACCTGTGTGGATCTCTGTCAGTCTCACCTGTGTGGATCTCTGTCAGTCTCACCTGTGTGGATCTCTGTCAGTCTGACCTGTGTGGATCTCTGTCAGTCTCACCTGTGTGGATCTCTGTCAGTCTGACCTGTGTGGATCTCTGTCAGTCTGACCTGTGTGGATCTCTGTCAGTCTCACCTGTGTGGATCTCTGTCAGCCTCACCTGAATGGCTCTCTGTGCCATCTGCTCACAGCGCACAAACCACTGGCTCTTCAGCAGGGGCTCCACAACATCGCCTGAACGACTGAGCGAGAGAAAACGACAAGGAGAGAGAGAACGATGACCCTTATCAACAGCTCTCCGTTGTTCTCCGCCCAGAAGTGCAAGGATCTACGCCGAGGGTGTTGTCGCTGTGGGGGGGGGTTACCTGCACACTGGCAGCACCATGGGGTGCTCTTCGGTGCCCCTGTACAGCCCCCTCTCCTTCAGGGCTGACACCACCCTGTCCCTGGCCTCGAACCTCTTCACTCCCTGAGAGAGAGAGAGAGAGAGAGAGAGAGAGAGAGAGAGAGAGAGAGAGAGAGAGAGAGAGAGGGGGGGGGGGGGGGGCGGTTAATACAGACACGCCCACAGTCCTCACACCGCGTGTGTATCGGCGTGCTCGCGGGCGGCAGATCGCCATCGGACCGGAAGGCGTTATGGGGGTGATCGGGTCGGTCCAGTCCGTCACTGGGGTACAGCCCCCCTCTGTCGCCGACATATTTACAGCTCACTGTCTCAGGAAGGCATTATGGGGGTGATCGGGTCGGTCCAGTCCGTCACTGGGGTACAGCGCCCCCTCTGTCGCTGACATATTTACAGCTCGCTGTCTCAGGAAGGCGTTATGGGGGTGATCAGGTCGGTCCAGTCCGTCACTGGGGTACAGCCCCCCTCTGTCGCTGACATATTTACAGCTCGCTGTCTGACCGGAAGGCGTTATGGGGGTGATCAGGTCGGTCCAGTCCGTCACTGGGGTACAGCCCCCCTCTGTCGCTGACATATTTACAGCTCGCTGTCTGACTGGAAGGCGTTATGGGGGTGATCGGGTCGGTCCAGTCTAACACTGGGGTACAGCCCCCCTCTGTCGCTGACATATTTACAGCTCGCTGTCTGACCGGAAGGCGTTATGGGGGTGATCAGGTCGGTCCAGTCCGTCACTGGGGTACAGCGCCCCCTCTATCGCCGACATATTTACAGCTCGCTGTCTGACCGGAAGGCGTTATGGGGGTGATCAGGTCGGTCCAGTCCGTCACTGGGGTACAGCCCCCCTCTGTCGCTGACATATTTACAGCTCGCTGTCTGACTGGAAGGCGTTATGGGGGTGATCGGGTCGGTCCAGTCCGTCACTGGGGTACAGCGCCCCCTCTATCGCCGACATATTTACAGCTCGCTGTCTGACCGGAAGGCGTTATGGGGGTGATCAGGTCGGTCCAGTCCGTCACTGGGGTACAGCGCCCCCTCTATCGCCGACATATTTACAGCTCGCTGTCTGACCGGAAGGCGTTATGGGGGTGATCAGGTCGGTCCAGTCCGTCACTGGGGTACAGCCCCCCTCTGTCGCTGACATATTTACAGCTCGCTGTCTGACTGGAAGGCGTTATGGGGGTGATCGGGTCGGTCCAGTCTAACACTGGGGTACAGCCCCCCTCTGTCGCTGACATATTTACAGCTCGCTGTCTGACAGGAAGGCGTTATGGGGGTGATCGGGTCGGTCCAGTCCGTCACTGGGGTACAGCCCCCCTCTGTCGCTGACATATTTACAGCTCGCTGTCTGACTGGAAGGCGTTATGGGGGTGATCGCGTCGGCCCAGTCCGTCACTGGGGTACAGCGCCCCCTCTGTCGCTGACATATTTACAGCTCGCTGTCTGACTGGAAGGCGTTATGGGGGTGATCGGGTCGGTCCAGTCCGTCACTGGGGTACAGCCCCCCTCTGTCGCTGACATATTTACAGCTCGCTGTCTCAGGAAGGCGTTATGGGGGTGATCAGGTCAGCCCAGTCTAACACTGGGGTACAGCCCCCCTCTGTCGCTGACATATTTACAGCTCGCTGTCTGACCGGAAGGCGTTATGGGGGTGATCAGGTCAGCCCAGTCTAACACTGGCGTACAGCCCCCCTCTGTCGCTGACATATTTACAGCTCGCTGTCTCAGGAAGGCGTTATGGGGGTGATCAGGTCAGCCCAGTCTAACACTGGGGTACAGCCCCCCCTCTGTCGCTGACATATTTACAGCTCGCTGTCTGACTGGAAGGCATTATGGGGGTGATCGGGTCGGTCCAGTCCGTCACTGGGGTACAGCCCCCCTCTGTCGCTGACATATTTACAGCTCACTGTCTCAGGAAGGCGTTATGGGGGTGATCGGGTCGGTCCAGTCCGTCACTGGGGTACAGCCCCCCCTCTGTCGCTGACATATTTACAGCTCGCTGTCGGACTGGAAGGCGTTATGGGGGTGATCAGGTCAGCCCAGTCTAACACTGGGGTACAGCCCCCCCTCTGTCGCTGACATATTTACAGCTCGCTGTCTCAGGAAGGCGTTATGGGGGTGATCAGGTCAGCCCAGTCTAACACTGGGGTACAGCCCCCCCTCTGTCGCTGACATATTTACAGCTCGCTGTCTGACTGGAAGGCGTTATGGGGGTGATCGGGTCGGCCCAGTCCGTCACTGGGGTACAGCCCCCCTCTGTCGCTGACATATTTACAGCTCGCTGTCTGACTGGAAGGCGTTATGGGGGTGATCGCGTCGGCCCAGTCCGTCACTGGGGTACAGCCCCCCTCTGTCGCTGACATATTTACAGCTCGCTGTCGGACCGGAAGGCGTTATGGGGGTGATCGGGTCGGTCCAGTCCGTCACTGGGGTACAGCCCCCCCTCTGTCGCTGACATATTTACAGCTCGCTGTCGGACTGGAAGGCGTTATGGGGGTGATCAGGTCAGCCCAGTCTAACACTGGGGTACAGCCCCCCCTCTGTCGCTGACATATTTACAGCTCGCTGTCTGACTGGAAGGCGTTATGGGGGTGATCGGGTCGGCCCAGTCCGTCGCTGGGGTACAGCCCCCCTCTGTCGTTGACATATTTACAGCTCGCTGTCTGACTGGAAGGCGTTATGGGGGTGATCGGGTCGGTCCAGTCCGTCACTGGGGTACAGCCCCCCTCTGTCGCTGACATATTTACAGCTCGCTGTCTGACTGGAAGGCGTTATGGGGGTGATCGCGTCGGCCCAGTCCGTCACTGGGGTACAGCCCCCCTCTGTCGCTGACATATTTACAGCTCGCTGTCGGACCGGAAGGCGTTATGGGGGTGATCGGGTCGGTCCGGTCCGTCACTGGGGTTATGAGCCCACCTGCAGCCACGCGCCACACAGCTCCGTCATGGTGCCGTCACCTCCGATGACGGAGAGCAGGGGCAGGGAGGGGTGTCTCAGGGAGACCCCGAAGTCCACGTAGTCGTGGGCGGGGGTGACCTTCACCGCCCCTGAGAGAGAGAGAGGGAGAGGGAGAGGGAGAGGGAGAGGGAGAGGGAGAGGGAGAGGGAGAGGGAGAGGGAGAAGGAGAAGGAGAAGGAGGAGAAGGAGAAGGAGAAGGAGAAGGAGAAGGAGAGGGAGAGGGAGAGGGAGAAGGAGAGGGAGAGGGAGAGGGAGAGGGAGAGGGAGAGGGAGAGGGAGAGGGAGAAGGAGGAGAAGGAGAAGGAGGAGAAGGAGAGGGAGAGGGAGAAGGAGAAGGAGAAGGAGAAGGAGGAGAAGGAGAAGGAGGAGAAGGAGGGAGGGAGAGGGAGAGGGAGAGGGAGAGGGAGAAGGAGAAGGAGAAGGAGGAGAAGGAGAAGGAGAAGGAGGAGAAGGAGAAGGAGAAGGAGAAGGAGAAGGAGAAGGAGAAGAAGGAGGAGAAGAAGGAGGAGAAGAAGGAGAAGGAGAAGGAGAAGGAGAAGGAGAAGGAGAAGGAGAAGGAGAGGGAGAGGGAGAGGGAGAGGGAGAGGGAGAGGGAGAGGGAGAGGGAGAGGGAGAGGGAGAGGGAGAGGGAGAGGGAGAGGGAGAAGGAGAGGGAGAAGGAGAAGGAGAAGGAGAAGGAGAAGGAGAAGGAGGGAGGGAGAGGGAGAAAGGGGGAGAGAGGGGGGGTTAGACAAACGCTCGTCCCCGAATTCCCACATCCAGACCCAGAATTCCCCCGCCTGCCGGAGAGCAGGAGAGCTCCCGGTCCGACAGGAGGGAGGGGCGCACCTGTGCCCAGCTGGGCATCGACCAGGGGGTCCGGGAGGATGGGCAGCAGGCGTCCGCTGAAGGGGTGTCTGCACTCGCGGCCCTGGACAGACTGGGAGGGAGGGAGAGAGAGAGAGAGAGAGAGGGGCTGACACACTGACCCACTGACCAACAGGCCCTCCGGAGAGAGTGACCGACCAGCGACCGACTGCCTGCCGAGGCGGGGAGCTCGAATTCTGGGGTGACTGACCTGGTATCGGGGGTCATCGGGGTGCACGAGAATGGCCACGTCTCCCAACATGGTCTCTGGACGCGTCGTGGACACAGGGATCTCCCCATCTGAGAGGGACAGGGGCGATTGCAGAGACACCAAACCACAGTGACGTTATCACCGCGCTGAGAGGGAGGAGAACCCCTCAGTCATAGACACACCCCACAGGACAGGAGACACAGTGAGAGAGAGAGAGGAGATCACAGAGAATATCCCTCAGTCATAGACACACACCACAGGACAGGAGACACAGTGAGAGAGAGAGAGGAGATCACAGAGAATATCCCTCAGTCATAAACACACAACAGGACAGGAGACACAGTGAGAGAGAGGAGATCACAGAGAATATCCCTCAGTCATAAACACACAACAGAAGAGGAGACACAGTGAGAGAGAGGAGATCACAGAGAATATCCCTCAGTCATAAACACACAACAGAAGAGGAGACACAGTGAGAGAGAGGAGATCACAGAGAATATCCCTCAGTCATAGACACACACCACAGGACAGGAGACACAGTGAGAGAGAGAGAGGAGATCACAGAGAATATCCCTCAGTCATAAACACACACCACAGGACAGGAGACACAGTGAGAGAGAGGAGATCACAGATAATATCCCTCAGTCATAAACACACACCACAGGACAGGAGACACAGTGAGAGAGGGGAGATCACAGAGAATCCCTCAGTAATTAACACACAAAACAGGACAGGAGACACAGTGAGAGGAGATTACAGAGAATCCCTCAGTCATAGACACACACAACAGGACAGGAGACGCAGAGAGAGAGAGGAGATCACAGAGCATCCCTCAGTCATAAACACACACAACAGGACAGGAGACACACTGAGAGGAGATCTGAGAGTCCCTCAGTCATAAACACACACAACAGGACAGGAGACACAGTGAGAGGAGATCACAGCAAATCCCTCAGTCATAAATACACACAACAGGACAGGAGGCACAGTGAGAGTGAGTGAGAGGAGATCACAGAGAATCCCTCAGTCATAAACACACACAACAGGACAGGAGACACAGTGAGAGAGAGGAGGTATTACACCGCAGCAGTGCAGGAGAATACTGACCCTGCCCCTCTAAGGGGTAGGCGAAAGTCACCATGGTCCCGAATTCGACCTTGTCCTCGTATCCCGGGACGGAGAGGAGCGTCCGGCCCGTCAGCTGGACGCTGTCCACCTGCAGCGCAAACAGTCCCGGGTTCGAGTCACAGATCGGTCCAGAAGCGGGTTTCGGGCGCGCGTGGCAGCGATGCAGGTGGACGAGAACGGGCCCGCAGAGTGAGCAGTCGCCGCCCGTGCGTCTGGTTCGCCGGGGAAGGCAGCAGCAGACCCGGCTAATGCGTCGGTTCGGACCGCCGCGGACGCTCCGGATCCGGCGGAGTGCTTGCAGGCTCGTTACACATTAAAGGGGCCTGACAGGAGGGAGCAGCAACGCCTGCCTGCTGCCCGTGCGTCTGGTTCGCCGCGGAAGGCAGCAGCAGACCCGGCTAATGCGTCAATTCGGACGGGCCGCGCGCAGGGCCTGGAGCGGGCCCAGACGAGTGAGCAGGGACCCGGGGCGAGGGGCGGGGGGGGGGGCGGGGCGTCTCTCACCTCGATGTCGGAGATGGCGGAGCGCAGCGCGCAGGACCAGTTGACCAACCGCTGGCTGCGGTAGATGAGACCCGCCTGGTGCAGCTGGAGGAAGGCCTCAGTCACAGCGTGGGAGAAGGACTGGGGGGGGGGGGAGAGGGAGAGAGAGAGGAGAGAGAGGGAGGAGAGAGGAGAGAGAGAGAGAACTCAAATTCAGAAATCTAGTCCCAGAGTTCCCACACCTGCCAGAATCACAACGGGTCCCAATCCTACTGGGAGAGGGAGGAGGGAACTCAGCTGAACTGGCAGCCCAGTATGTGATCTCCTGTCCCAGCCTGAGGAACAGTGAGTCTGTCTCTCAATAATAATAATAATCCAGTGTGTGATCTCCTGTCCCAGCCTGAGGAACAGACAGTGAGCCCGTCTCTCAATAATAATAATACAGTGTGTGACCTCCTGTCCCAGCCTGAGGAACAGACAGTGAGCCCGTCTCTCAATAATAATAATACAGTGTGTGACCTCCTGTCCCAGCCTGAGGAACAGTGAGCCTGTCTCTCAATAATAATAATCCAGTGTGTGATCTCCTGTCCCAGCCTGAGGAACAGTGAGCCTGTCTCTCAATAATAATAATCCAGTGTGTGATCTCCTGTCCCAGCCTGAGGAACAGTGAGCCTGTCTCTCAATAATAATAATCCAGTGTGTGATCTCCTGTCCCAGCCTGAGGAACAGACAGTGAGCCTGTCTCTCAATAATAATAATACAGTGTGTGATCTCCTGTCCCAGCCTGAGGAACAGTGAGTCTGTCTCTCAATAATAATAATACAGTGTGTGACCTCCTGTCCCAGCCTGAGGAACAGACAGTGAGCCTGTCTCTCAATAATAATAATAATAATAATAATAATAATAATAATAATAATAATAATAATAAAGTGTGTGATCTCCTGTCCCAGCCTGAGGAACAGTGAGCCTGTCTCTCAATAATAATAATACAGTGTGTGACCTCCTGTCCCAGCCTGAGGAACAGACAGTGAGCCTGTCTCTCAATAATAATAATACAGTGTGTGATCTCCTGTCCCAGCCTGAGGAACAGACAGTGAGCCTGTCTCTCAATAATAATAATACAGTGTGTGATCTCCTGTCCCAGCCTGAGGAGCAGACAGTGAGCCTGACTCTCAATCATAATAATACAGTGTGTGATCTCCTGTCCCAGCCTGAGGAACAGACAGTGAGCCTGTCTCTCAATAATAATAATACAGTGTGTGATCTCCTGTCCCAGCCTGAGGAACAGACAGTGAGCCTGTCTCTCAATAATAATAATACAGTGTGTGACCTCCTGTCCCAGCCTGAGGAACAGACAGTGAGCCTGTCTCTCAATAATAATAATACAGTGTGTGATCTCCTGTCCCAGCCTGAGGAACAGACAGTGAGCCTGTCTCTCAATAATAATAATACAGTGTGTGATCTCCTGTCCCAGCCTGAGGAGCAGTGAGTCTGTCTCCCAATAATAATAATCCAGTGTGTGATCTCCTGTCCCAGCCTGAGGAACAGACAGTGAGCCTGTCTCTCAATAATAATAATCCAGTGTGTGATCTCCTGTCCCAGCCTGAGGAGCAGTGAGTCTGTCTCCCAATAATAATAATCCAGTGTGTGATCTCCTGTCCCAGCCTGAGGAACAGACAGTGAGCCCGTCTCTCAATAATAATAATACAGTGTGTGATCTCCTGTCCCAGCCTGAGGAACAGTGAGCCTGTCTCTCAATAATAATAATACAGTGTGTGACCTCCTGTCCCAGCCTGAGGAACAGACAGTGAGCCTGTCTCTCAATAATAATAATACAGTGTGTGATCTCCTGTCCCAGCCTGAGGAACAGACAGTGAGCCTGTCTCTCAATAATAATAATACAGTGTGTGATCTCCTGTCCCAGCCTGAGGAGCAGACAGTGAGCCTGACTCTCAATCATAATAATACAGTGTGTGATCTCCTGTCCCAGCCTGAGGAACAGACAGTGAGCCTGTCTCTCAATAATAATAATACAGTGTGTGATCTCCTGTCCCAGCCTGAGGAACAGACAGTGAGCCTGTCTCTCAATAATAATAATACAGTGTGTGACCTCCTGTCCCAGCCTGAGGAACAGTGAGCCTGTCTCTCAATAATAATAATACAGTGTGTGATCTCCTGTCCCAGCCTGAGGAACAGACAGTGAGCCTGTCTCTCAATAATAATAATACAGTGTGTGATCTCCTGTCCCAGCCTGAGGAGCAGTGAGTCTGTCTCCCAATAATAATAATCCAGTGTGTGATCTCCTGTCCCAGCCTGAGGAACAGACAGTGAGCCTGTCTCTCAATAATAATAATCCAGTGTGTGATCTCCTGTCCCAGCCTGAGGAACAGTGAGCCTGTCTCTCAATAATAATAATCCAGTGTGTGATCTCCTGTCCCAGCCTGAGGAACAGACAGTGAGCCCGTCTCTCAATAATAATAATACAGTGTGTGATCTCCTGTCACAGCCTGAGGAACAGTGAGTCTGTCTCTCAATAATAATAATACAGTGTGTGATATCCTGTCCCAGCTTGAGGAACAGTGAGTCTGTCTCTCAATAATAATAATACAGTGTGTGATCTCCTGTCCCAGCCTGAGGAACAGTGAGCCTGTCTCTCAATAATAATAATACAGTGTGTGATCTCCTGTCCCATCCTGAGGAACAGTGAGCCCGTCTCTCAATAATAATAATACAGTGTGTGATCTCCTGTCCCATCCTGAGGAACAGTGAGCCTGTCTCTCAATAATAATAATACAGTGTGTGATCTCCTGTCCCAGCCTGAGGAACAGTGAGCCTGTCTCTCAATAATAATAATCCAGTGTGTGATCTCCTGTCCCAGCCTGAGGAACAGACAGTGAGCCCGTCTCTCAATAATAATAATACAGTGTGTGATCTCCTGTCACAGCCTGAGGAACAGTGAGTCTGTCTCTCAATAATAATAATACAGTGTGTGATATCCTGTCCCAGCTTGAGGAACAGTGAGTCTGTCTCTCAATAATAATAATACAGTGTGTGATCTCCTGTCCCAGCCTGAGGAACAGTGAGCCTGTCTCTCAATAATAATAATACAGTGTGTGATCTCCTGTCCCATCCTGAGGAACAGTGAGCCCGTCTCTCAATAATAATAATACAGTGTGTGATCTCCTGTCCCATCCTGAGGAACAGTGAGCCTGTCTCTCAATAATAATAATACAGTGTGTGATCTCCTGTCCCAGCCTGAGGAACAGACAGTGAGCCTGTCTCTCAATCATAATAATACAGTGTGTGATCTCCTGTCCCAGCCTGAGGAACAGACAGTGAGCCTGTCTCTCAATAATAATAATACAGTGTGTGATCTCCTGTCCCAGCCTGAGGAACAGACAGTGAGCCTGTCTCTCAATAATAATAATACAGTGTGTGACCTCCTGTCCCAGCCTGAGGAACAGACAGTGAGCCTGTCTCTCAATAATAATAATACAGTGTGTGATCTCCTGTCCCAGCCTGAGGAACAGACAGTGAGCCTGTCTCTCAATAATAATAATACAGTGTGTGATCTCCTGTCCCAGCCTGAGGAACAGACAGTGAGCCCGTCTCTCAATAATAATAATCCAGTGTGTGATCTCCTGTCCCAGCCTGAGGAACAGACAGTGAGCCTGTCTCTCAATAATAATAATCCAGTGTGTGATCTCCTGTCCCAGCCTGAGGAACAGTGAGCCAGTCTCTCAATAATAATAATAATACAGTGTGTGATCTCCTGTCCCAGCCTGAGGAACAGACAGTGAGCCTGTCTCTCAATAATAATAATACAGTGTGTGATCTCCTGTCCCAGCCTGAGGAACAGACAGTGAGCCCGTCTCTCAATAATAATAATACAGTGTGTGATCTCCTGTCCCAGCCTGAGGAACAGACAGTGAGCCTGTCTCTCAATAATAATAATCCAGTGTGTGATCTCCTGTCCCAGCCTGAGGAACAGTGAGCCAGTCTCTCAATAATAATAATAATACAGTGTGTGATCTCCTGTCCCAGCCTGAGGAGCAGTGAGTCTGTCTCCCAATAGTGCTCCATCTGTCTACAGTATATGTACAGTAAATATTTTATGACGTGTCTCTGTTGTAAATGTCTGTAATATGTCTGCAGATTTTATATTAATGTTATTTACCTGGTCCATGGTGAAACGGGCTCGGCTCCAGTCCAGCGACGCCCCCATCCTGCGCAACTGGTGATAGATCTCATCTCCCTTCCTGTGAAATACACAGACAGGGACCCCTGAGCGCGCAAACAGGAATCAAAGAGCAAGAGCTGTCAGGGTGCAAAACAGGAGGCTCTTCTGTACACAGAGGGTGGTGGGAGTGGGGACCGTGCTCTCCAGCCCCAGTGTTGAAACCGATACGAGGAAGAGCCACAGAGACTTGGAAGAAAGGAAGAGGACCACATTGAGGGACAGCAGGCAGAAAGAGGAGAGAACGAGAGAGAACGAGAGAACAAGAGAGAGAGAGAGAGAGAGAGAGAGCTCAGACTCACTCGTTCTTCCAGGCCCAGACCTCCTGCAGGAAGTGATCTCGGCTCATGTCCGTCCTGAGTAGACCCCTCTCTCTCAGCAGCTTCTTCTCCACCACCACCTGCGAGACACAGGGAGAGCCGGGCTGTACACTCACCCGACACACACACACACTCACCTGACACTGCACTCACTCACCTGACACACACACACACTCATCTGACACTGCACTCACAGACACTCACCTGACACACACACACACTCATCTGACACTGCACTCACACACCTGACACAGACACATACCCTGACACAGACACACACACTCACCTGACACAGACACAGACAGACACACGCACACCTGACACAGACACACACTCTCACCTGGCACACGCACACGCACTCACCTGACACAGACACAGACAGACAGACACTCACCTGACACAGACACACGCACTCACCTGACAAACACAAACCCGACAAGACACAGACACACGCACTCACCTGACACAGACACAGACAGACAGACACACACCTGACACAGACACACGCACTCACCTGACACAGACACAAACAGGCACACACACACCTGACACAGACACACGCACTCACCTGACACAGACACAGACAGACAGACACTCACCTGACACAGACACACACTCATCTGACACTGCACTCACACACCTGACACAGACACATACCCTGACACAGACACACACACTCACCTGACACAGACACAGACAGACACACACACACCTGACACAGACACAGACAGACACACACACCTGACACAGACACACGCACTCCCTTGACACACACACACCTGACACAGACACACACACACCTGACACAGACACAACAGCTGATGACGTTACACAGAGCGGACTTTATTAGCACTTCACCCTGAACCCAGTCCCGTTTCTAGCCCCCTGCGCTGTTAAACACACTGACCTGAGTGGCGATCCCAGCGTGATCACAGCCTGGGACCCACAGCACCCTGTAGCCCTGCATCCTCCTCCTGGAACAGCAACACACAGACACAATAACACACTGAGAACACACTGAGAACATCCTGTAGCCCTGCACCCTCCTCCTGGAGCAGCAACACACAGACACACTGACACACAAACACACTGAGAACACACTGTAGCCCTGCACCCTCCTCCTTGAACAGCAACACACAGACACAATAACACACAAACACACTGTAGCCCTGCACCCTCCTCCTGGAACAGCAACACACAGACACAATAACACACTGAGAACACACTGTAGCCCTCCACCCTCCTCCTGGAACAGCAACACACAGACACACTGACACACTGACACACAGGCACACTGACACACTGACACAATAACACACTGAGAACACACTGTAGCCCTGCACCCTCCTCCTGGAGCAGCAACACACAGACACAATAACACACAAACACACTGAGAACACCCTGTAGCCCTGCATCCTCCTCCTGGAACAGCAACACACTGACCCACTGACACACTGACACAGTGACACACAGACACAGTGACACAGTGACACACAGACACTCCAATCTGGCCCTGATCTGAGCCCTGCCTCACCAGCGGGCCAGGGCGTCCTCGAGGGCCACCGTGAGGGCGTGGCCCAGGTGCAGGGAGCCCGTGACGTTGGGCGGGGGGATGCACATGGAGAACGACCGGCCCAGCGCCTGGGGCAGCCGGCCCTGCAAGGGGAGAGCAGAGCAGAGCCATCAGCAGCCTCGACGGCGACATACACAGTATGAGATAATACCAACTACAGCAGCAGCAACCACAGTGATACTGTATATATAAATAACAATACTGTATATAGAAATCATCATAATACCAACTACAGCGGCAGCAGCCACAGTGATACTGAATATATAAATAACAATACTGTATATAGAAATCATCATAATACCAACTACAGCAGCAGCAACCACAGTGATACTGTATATATAAATAACAATACTGTATATAGAAATCATCATAATACCAACTACAGCAGCAGCAACCACAGTGATACTGTATATATAAATAACAATACTGTATATAGAAATCATCATAATACCAACTACAGCAGCAGCAGCCACAGTGATACTGAATATATAAATAACAATACTGTATATAGAAATCATCATAATACCAACTACAGCAGCAGCAGCCACAGTGATACTGTATATATAAATAACAATACTGTATATAGAAATCATCATAATACCAACTACAGCAGCAGCAGCCACAGTGATACTGTATATATAAATAACAATACTGTATATAGAAATCATCATAATACCAACTACAGCAGCAGCAGCCACAGTGATACTGTATATATAAATAACAATACTGTATATAGAAATCATCATAATACCAACTACAGCGGCAGCAGCCACAGTGATACTGAATATATAAATAACAATACTGTATATAGAAATCATCATAATACCAACTACAGCAGCAACCACAGTGATACTGTATATATAAATAACAATACTGTATATAGAAATCATCATAATACCAACTACAGCAGCAGCAGCCACAGTGATACTGAATATATAAATAACAATACTGTATATAGAAATCATCATAATACCAACTACAGCGGCAGCAGCCACAGTGATACTGTATATATAAATAACAATACTGTATATAGAAATCATCATAATACCAACTACAGCAGCAGCAACCACAGTGATACTGAATATATAAATAACAATACTGTACATAGAAATCATCATAATACCAACTACAGCGGCAGCAGCCACAGTGATACTGTATATATAAATAACAATACTGTATATAGAAATCATCATAATACCAACTACAGCGGCAGCAACCACAGTGATACTGTATATATAAATAACAATACTGTATATAGAAATCATCATAATACCAACTACAGCAGCAGCAACCACAGTGATACTGTATATATAAATAACAATACTGTATATAGAAATCATCATAATACCAACTACAGCAGCAACCACAGTGATACTGTATATATAAATAACAATACTGTATATAGAAATCATCATAATACCAACTACAGCAGCAACCACAGTGATACTGTATATATAAATAACAATACTGTATATATAAATAATAATAATACCAACTACAGCAGCAGCAACCACAGTAATACTGTATATATAAAGAATAATAATAATACTGTATGTATAAATAATAATAATAATAATACTCTATATATTATTAATAATAATACTGTATATATAATAATAACTACAGCAGCAACCCTGATAACACTATATATATAAATAATAATAATAATACTGTATATATATAAATAATAATAACAACTACAGCAGCAATAATAATAATACTGTATATATAATAATAAAAACAGCAGCAAGAATAATAATAATAATAATAATAATAATAATAATAATAATAGTAAGAACAATATTAAAAACGACAGCAGCAATAATAATACAATTAAGTAACAGTAATAATAATGCCCTACCACACGCTACTGTAAACAAGCAGCGAGAGGAAGAGGAAACTTCATTTCCACTCACACCCTTCCTCGTCCACCCCTCTCTGAATCCCGCCCCTCCTCCTCCTCCTCACCTGGTACTCCGGGGTGAAGAAGCCCTCTCTCTCCCACCACTGGTACCAGCAGGCCTCCACGTACTGGGGGCTGTAGGCCGGGGGCAGGGGGCCGGAGGTGTCTGAGAGAGGGGCAGAGGGGCCCGTCGTCAGAGAGCACACAGGGACACAGGGACTCGGTAGACTCTCACACACTGTCACACACTCTCACTCTCTCACGCTGTCACACACACGGTCACACACTCACATGCTCACTCGCTGTCACACACTCTCAATCTCACACCCTCACACTGTCACACACACCCTCACTCTCTCATGCTGTCACACACACTCAATCTCTCACACACTCACACACACACTGTCACACACTCTCAATCTCACACCCTCACACTGTCACACACACCCTCACTCTCTCACGCTGTCACACACACCCTCACTCTCTCACACAATCACACACACACTGTCACACACTCTCAATCTCACACCCTCACACTGTCACACACACCCTCACTCTCTCACGCTGTCACACACACACTCTCTCACACTCGCTCACACACTCACTCTCACACACACCCTCACACTGTCACACACACTCTCACTCTCTCACGCTGTCACACACACTCAATCTCTCACACACTCACACACACACTCTCTCTCTCACACGCTGTCACACACACCCTCACTCTCTCACGCTGTCACACACACCCTCACTCTCTCACGCTGTCACACACACTCACTCTCACACACACTCTCATGCTGTCACACACACCCTCACTCTCTCACACACTCTCATGCTGTCACACACACCCTCACTCTCTCACACACTCTCACGCTGTCACACACTCTCTCACGCTGTCACACACACTCTCACTCTCTCTCTCTCTCTCTCCCTCTCTCCCTCTCTCACACTCTCACACTCTCACACTCTCACACTCTCACACTCTCCTCACCCTTCCTCTCCCCGGGCGGCGTGGGCGCGGTGTAGACCATCCTCTCCTTCTCCTTCCACTGCGGCCCCGACGCCCCGGCGCCCTGGCAGGAGACAGCACCGCCCAGAGGCAGGATCAGAGCCGCTCCCGGACGACAGTGGACTCCCGGCCCAGCAGAGCGGGGCGACTCCAGCACCTCCAGAGGGACGCACCCCACGGGGCGAGAGCGTACAGGGCTCAGGGCAGGAGGCGCTTCTGTACGCAGAGGGGGGCGGGGGTGGGGAACAGGCTGCCCAGCCCTGTGGTTGAAGCCGATACCCTGGCTCCTCTCCAGACACAGCTGGGTGAGCTCCTCCAGTCAGGACAGGAGGCTCTTCTGTACACAGAGGGGGGTGGGGGTGGGGAACAAGCTGCCCAGCCCTGTGGTTGAAGCCGATACCCTGGCTCCTCTCCAGACACAGCTGGGCGAGCTCCTCCAGTCAGGACAGGGGGCTCTACTGTACACAGAGGGTGGCGGGGGTGGGGAACAAGACAGCCCTGTGGGCAATGAGCCCCTCCCCTCCCTCCCTCCCTCCCTCCCTCCCTCCCTCGCTGGCTCACCGTGGCGCAGTCTGCCAGGACGGCCCGCTCCCTCTCCCGCCTCCTCTTCTGCTTCTCCGCCCGGCCTCGGTCCGGGGCGGGCGCGGCCCGGGAGGTCGGCAGGTCGTGGGCCGGCCGCCCCCACAGCGCCCCCAGGGGGACGCGGCGAGCTGGGCGCCACATCGCCGTCCGCTGCGATCAGACGGGAAGAGCGTCAGTCCGGAGGCACCGATCGGGTCAGAACACCAGAACAGCTCAGAGGGAGGCACAGACACCTGACCTGACTGCTATCCATCGGCTTTCTTACAGCTCAGATCACAGGGGAGCGGAGTCTGTCCCAGCATGCAACAGGCACAAGGCAGGGCTCACCCTGGACACCAGTCCATCACAGGACACACACACACACTCACACACCCTGGACAGGACACCAGTCCATCACAGCACACTCACACACACTCACACACCCTGGACAGGACACCAGTCCATCACAGGACACACACACACACTCACACACCCTGGACAGGACAGCAGTCCATCACAGGACACACACACACACACACACACACACACACACACCCTGGACAGGACAGCAGTCCATCACAGGACACTCACACACACTCACACACCCTGGACAGGACACCAGTCCATCACAGGACACACACACACTCACACACCCTGGACAGGACAGCAGTCCATCACAGGACACAGACACACACTCACACACCCTGGACAGGACAGCAGTCCATCACAGGACACACACACTCACACACCCTGGACAGGACAGCAGTCCATCACAGGACACACACACACTCGCACACCCTGGACAGGACACCAGTCCATCACAGGACACACACACACACCCTGGACAGGACACCAGTCCATCACAGGACACACACACACACTGGACAGGACACCAGCCCATCACAGGACACACACACACAACCTGGACAGGACACCAGCCCATCACAGGACACACACACTCACAAACGTTTTTGGACTGTGGGAGGAAACCCACACAAACTCTGGGAGAACACGCAAACCCCCACAGGTCCCAGCCTGAACCCAGGACCCCAGAGCTCTGGGGCAGCGCTGCTGACCACTCTATCCCCTGGCCTGCTTGGAGAATCAGAAAACTGGCCACAAAGATCTCATCCAGCTGTGTCTTTGTAAAGAGGTGTCTCCTGGTCTCGGTTTTAACCCCCCGTCCACATAGGCTACGGACAATACAGACATTACACAACACAATAGAGAAGGCAAACATATATCCTGCACTAGAAATAAGAGAGAAACACTTTTTTTTTCTTTCCAGAATAACCCTAATCACGACACGGTTCTCATGTGGGACTATAAATACGGGAGGCGATTCTGTACACAGAGGGGGGCGGGGGTGGGGAACAAGCTGCCCAGCCCTGCGGCTGAAGCCGATCACCCCGGCTTCTCTCCGGACACAACGTGAAAACATCCCTGCATCTCTCCAGCGGGCGGGCGGGACAGGCGAAATGCCCGTCTCTCGTCTGGAACCCGGTCTGGTGTCCTCTTTCGCGACCGCCCACGACACTGGTGGAGCCCGTACGCTAAGCGGGACCCACGGGCAAGGAGAACCGTTCCGCGGAGCCGAGGGGACAGAAGAGCAGGAGAATACGGAAACCTTCAACGCCTGACAAGGACAGAACTCGCACCTGGCCTTCAGAAACCGCCGCAGCGGGCCGCCATGTTCCGGAAGTCCGAGTTGAAAACGCCGACTTCCTACTTCCGCCTGAGGGAGAGGAAGGGGGGGGGCTGCGCGCCCCTCCCCCCCCCCCCCGCGGCCGTGCGAGCGCCCCCTGCCGCCTCGGAGGCCAGGCGCGGCGGGGCGGGTCCGCGAATTTGATCCAATTGATGAATTTCCCAGTGATCACAGCTGTTGCCACTGCGATAAGGCGATCGAAACGTATCCGCACGAAACATTCCCTTGGCTGTCGGGCGGAAAAGGAATCTTTGGTGCATTTATTTGTTAGGTGTAGGTTTGTGAAGTTGTTTTGGACGGATTTACAGAGTTTTGTTTGCAGGCAGTTAAAGGTGTTTTTTTAGCATTTATTTATAGTCAATTTATTAATCATTCTTGGTAAATTTCACATCCATAAATCCAAATGGTCTAATAATCCTCCCCTTTTTAGTTCTTTTGAGGTGGAGCTGAAACACTATTTAAATTCTATTAAAAATGTGAGAAATAATAAAGCACGGAAAACATATGATATATCTAAAAAATACAAGTTAATCATATAACTTACTTATTACCTCTGGCGGTTAACTGTTTATTTTTCCTGTTTGTGTTTATTTTCTTGTACCTAATTTGATCCTCTGATTGTATTTGTATTTGTAAATTCTTTACAAATTTAATAAAAAATTCTTTAAAAAAAAAACATTCCCCTTGGCTGTAAGAACTACAACTCCCATGAGCGCCGTGCGCGGCTTCCCAGTCCGGGGAGCCTTTTTTTTTTTAAAGTTTATTTTCTCAAAAATGACCCCAAAACACGGTAGGGTTTCCAGAGATATTACCCCTTCGGGTTTCCAGCAAGCGGGTAGCGATGATCCCACCCCCCGAACCCGTCCATTTTTACTTTGGAAACTTTTCCTCGGCTGCTACGGCGCATTTTCAACACGACCCAACACATAAACCAGGTTTTTTTTTTAAAAAAAAAAAAACATCGCCGTGGCAAGACACGCTTAAACCCACGGCAGCGGGACCCGGGTGCTTATCTTGGCACGAAACTTTTAAGAGACGTTTAAGTCAACTCCCTGATAACGTATACGGCCCCCTGACCAACGGCAGGCTTTTTCAAACGGCTATAATAAACACCTGAACCTTACACTGCGGAACAGTGGCGTCGCAAAACACGAAATACAAGCCTTTTTTTAAAAAAAAAAACAGCTTAATACTTAAAACGTGATACAGGTGTACTGGTCTTACCTACAAGCCAGCAGCCATATCCCCCTGAAGCTCCCACTGGAGCCCAGCAGGTGTGTGAGCCCGGCCAGTACCTGGAGGGGAGACTCCTGGGAAAAACTGAGGCTGCTGCTGCTGGGAGAGGTGTGAGTGGGGGCCAGCAGGGGGCGCTCTCACCCTGCGGTCTGTGGGGGTCCTGATGCCCCAGTATAGTGACGGGGGACACTGGACTGTAAACAGGCGCCGTCAAACCGAGGTCCTGACTCTCTGTGCTCATTAACAATCCCGGGGTGTCTCTGGAGAAGAGTAGGGGTGTTACCCCAGTGTCCTGGCCAAATTTCCCACTGGCCCTTCCCAATCATGGCCTCCTAATCACCCCCCCCCCCCTCTCTGAACTGGCTCCATCCCTCTGCTCTCCTCCCCACTGAGAGCTGCTGTGTGCTGAGCGGACTGGAGCATCATCCAGGTGGGGGCTGCACACTGGGGGGGCTGGAGGGGATCCCCCTGACCCGGGAAGAGCTCTGAGGGGAGGGTCCGGCAAGGCGCTATATAGAGAGTGTTAGGAATTATTATTATTATTATTATTATTATTATTATTATTATTATTATTATTACAAAATGAGACAAAAGCTCGGAAGAGGTATTTACAGGTCGGGAGCACCCGCCGGCTCAACTCACCAGGTCGCCCGGTTCGGCATTTATTAGGCTTAATTGCTTTTTGGGGAGCTAACCTCTAGGTTTTATCGGTGAAGTAATAGGTCGTAATATCAAAGAAAGGGGGTGCTAACTACAGCACAAGGCTGGATCTCCGAGCACGTTTGAATCCGTGCCATACAGTATGGGGGTTCAGGCACGACACTCCAAAACTTCACTGATAAATGTCCCTGTTTTTGTGGAAACCTCCCCCCCTTTGGAAATTCATTGATGAGTTTGATGACCGGACCGGAAAGACTCCTATCCAGCCTGTTCATCATAGCGCGCCCACATCGTCAGGGGTTACACGTGACGAAATCAACTCAACTTCTGAAATAACGTCCGCTTTCATATTTCCGCAGACCGAAATCGTCTGCAGATACGCCTCTGCGCCCATGTTTTAAACTGCTCCGACACAGGGGTCTTCCCGGGCCACCTCGTCTTGATGTATATCAATAACGCGCCGTTATAATCATTAACCAATTATTACGAACGGTATTTTAATATTGTTTGCGACGGGGGCTGAAACCTCACATAACATCTCTTTTTGTGTGTGTGTGGATGACGACAAGTGTTAAACGTGTTAAACACGTTGTTTAACAGTGTTAAACAAGTGTTAAACAGAAAATAGTCTGATATTTTATCGTACCGTTTCACAGAAAATTGGGGAAAAAAGAGCAGTTATTTCTAGTCAATGTATTAGTCATTCTGGGTGAATTTCAAACCCATAAATCACAAGGGTCTAGTAATCCTCCCCCTTTCGGTACTTCTGAGGTGGAGCTGAAACACTCTTGAAATGCTCTAAAAACTTTGAGAAATAACAAAGCGAGGAAGACATTCGAAGAGATGCAACCAATACAAGTAAATCACATCATTCACTTCGTGACCTCGGTAAAATGCTTGTTTTTTTTCTGTTTGTGGTTTTTTTTTTTCTCTTGTACCTGTTTTCCATCCTCTGGTTGTAGTTGTATGGGAACATTCTTTATACGTTGAATAATTGTTTTTTTAAGTGTTAACCTTCCTGGTGAACGACTGACGCGCCGGCTGCTATTGGCTGGCACTGTTAAAAATGCAGCTGTAAAAAAAAAACAAGAATGCGGTGACATTTGTAGTACCGTCACCAGTGACCCCAGACTCTGAGCGTCCTCACAGACGGTCCGCCCTGAGTCCGGCTGAGCTCTCCTCCTCCTCCTCCTTCACCCCGGAGTCATGAAGCCCTCCGCGCTGTTTCTTCTCTGCTGCGGCGAGCTGGCCTGGGCGGGTGAGGGTTTTATTAATAAAGGAACGAGTTTCGAAGTCTCTCTTTCGCTTTCTGTTTGACCTCCGGCGCCCGTCTCCTGTGCGCGGTGGAGCCAGAGACCCCGAGCGCGATTCCCGGCGATATTAAAATTTTAAAGTCGCGCCGGGAGATCTCACCGTGTCCGTGAAACCAACGCGTCACGGCCCCCTTTCGGCCGTTTTGTTAAGTGGGGGTGGACGACGTACGAGGGGTTTGCAAACAGAAGCCTGTTCAAGCGCCAGTCTGCCGCAAAAAAACACTCCTCGGGCAATATTACAAAAACCCAATGGCCACGTTCCGACATGTCCTGGTTTCTTTTACGCGAGTCCGCGCTTGATTTTAAAAAAAACAAACAAATAGTCCACTCCTAAAATGATGAATCGATGATGATCAATCATCAGGTTTCACCTGCATATCCCCCTCGCAGGAGATACAAGCGCCGCTTTGTGCCCTGTTCAAAAATAAACACGATCCACTTGCCCACTCGGTACGCTGCAACACTGGCTCACGGCTCTAGGGGGACGTATTTGTTTTGTTTTGTTTTTTTTTGCGATATAGCCAGATTTCTGCTCCGGTTAAAAGAGGCTCCGGGATGTTTACAATCAATTCAGCAGATACGGAGGGGCATCTCTCCTTGTGATCGTTCAGATCTCTCACAGCAGGCAGTGTTGGGCTCCGAGTATTGGAGGCGAAATTCATCCGGTGCGTAAACTAGTAAGGAAGACGGGTCATGGCAGATCTGAGATGAACGGTCTTGGCCTGTCACAAGTCACTCTCCACAGGGGGAGGGTGGACACTGTCCAGCTCACTCTCCTGTCCTTGTCCTGTCCCCAGACTCTCACTGCCTGTGGGGCCTCTGGACTCTACAGACAGGACAGGCCCAGAGTTAGCGGTCAGGGGGAGGGTGGACACTGTCCAGCTCACTCTCCTGTCCTTGTCCTGTCCCCAGACTCTCACTGCCTGTGGGGCCCCTGGACTCTACAGACAGGACAGGCCCAGAGTTAGCGGTCAGGGGGAGGGTGGACACTGTCCAGCTCACTCTCCTGTCCTTGTCCTGTCCCCAGACTCTCACTCCCTGTGGTACTTCCTGACTCTCACAACCGGACCGAGCCAGTTCCCGGAGTTCGTGGTTGTAGGGATGGTGGACGATGTCCAGGTGGAATACTACGACAGCGACGTCGGGAAGATGATCTCTCGACGACACTGGCGCCCGGACGCTGAGGTCGAGGAAGCAGACAGCAAGGTTACTGCAGCGAAGCATTACCACAACAGCATGAGAAACAAGCTGCAGCTCCTGATGTCTCACCTGAACCACACAGGAGGTGAGTGTATTACCCCCACGAGACTGAAATCTCCCTCCCTCCCTCCACACAGGATCAGGAAGAGCACCTGGGGCTCAAGTTCAAGTTCATTGTCATTATACTCACATACAGGTAGATGGTATATATTGCTATTTAGCGAGCTCTCAGACGATAAGTAGTACAAAACAACAACGATACAATTGTAGCAGAAAAGAAAGACAGAGACAACAGGCAGTGTGCAACACGACAACAGGCAGTGTGCAACACGACAACAGGCAGAGTGCAAAACGACAACAGGCAGTGTGCAACACGACAACAGGCAGTGTGCAAAAACGACAACAGGCAGAGTGCAAAAACGACAACAGGCAGAGTGCAAAACGACAACAGGCAGAGTGCAAAAACAACAACAGGCAGTGTGCAACACGACAACAGGCAGTGCAACACGACAACAGGCAGTGTGCAAAAACGACAACAGGCAGAGTGCAAAACAACATCAAATGGGCAAAAACAGGCATCAACAGAATGAGATAAAGGATAGAAATGATGGGGACTGAGCTTTTTGACATGTGAGGTAGAGGTGGATTTCAATGCGTGTTTGAGTTTTTGGTCAGAAAGAAGGCACTGTGAGGTTCAGATCGTAGGTGAGAGGTGAGAGCTCATCTGATATTTCTGCTTACTTCTGCTCTGATGATAAAAGGGCAGATTCTGCTGTGACAAAATTGAACCCAAGCAGAATCTCCGAGGTGGTGTTGGGACATTGTCCGGCTCTGACTGAAACCCAGGACCTGTAGCTGATCTGAGGGCTGGACTGGACTGGACTGGCTACTCAGAGGCTGAGTCCTGACCCTGGATCTCACAGTCCTGGTGTTTGTTCCAGCCCAGCTCTCAGTTTCAATTCACTTCAATTCGAGGTGCTTTATTAGCATGACCGATGGGTACAATCAGTGTTGCCAAAGCAAATGAAAGTAATGATATTTACATTAAACAAAACCAAAAATAGAAGTAAAATAAAATCTACAGACATATTACAGACATTTACAACAAAGACATATTATAAAATATTGACATGTACTGTAGGCGGCTGGAGCATTACTGGGAGACAGACTCACTGTTCCTCAGGCTGTGACAGGAGATCACATACTGGGCTGCCAGTTACTCAGTCAGACCCTTAACTGATTGAACTACAGGACCAATCTGAGCTGTGCAGCTGTCTTCAGCCCTTAAATGTGTTTTAACTACTGTAGTTCATCAGCCAGACCCAATCCCGAACTTAAAGTAGAAAGTAAATGTGCAGATCTTGCAGTCAAGAAGCTTGTTGGGTCAGTTAGGGCTTTGATGGATCAATCAGGCAATCTGGGTGTTGCAGGACACCGGACCTACCAGAGGATCGCTGGCTGCGAGCTGGACGATGACGGTTCGGCCCGGTTCGGTCGCTGGGACGCCTACGACAGCCGGGACGCCCTGGTCTACAACACGCAGAGCTACAGCTGGAGTCTTCTCATCCCACAAGTAGTCATTGACAAGGCGCTCTTTCAGGTCAATAAAATTAGGGCAGATACATTCTACCAGCCTCTGTGTGTGAGGATCCTGAAGAGCTACCTGCAGCAGGAGAGGAGCAGGCTGATGAGGAGAGGTCAGCCTCTTGAGTTTTTGTGTTTGTCTCCTCTACAGGCGTCCTAAAACATTCAGACTTGACATTCACTCTGTAGCCCTCAGCCAGCGTCAGTCTACTGTCCCAGCGCAGTCAGCCTCTGATCGATCGATTGATGATCTAGAAGCAGACAGCAAAGTGGACCAGATAGTGCAAACACCCTTTTTCACTGCCTGTTTTCTGGCTGTGGTCACGCCCAGCGGTCAGTGCAATCAGGCTGTCAGCGATGTGAAAGACATGCAAAGTGTTTCTGCAGGCTAAACCCTGTCATACACAGAAACCTCAGGGCTTTACAGCTCAGCATCTAGATCTTAGAGGAAATCTGAAATATAACCGGTAACAGATACAGTGTAGCCAGAGCAGGAGTTGGATGACAGCTAAAATAAGTGCAGTTAAAATCTTTTTCCTTCTGAAGACAGTCAAAATACCTGCAAGCAAGGTATTACAGTTGTTGCTTTCTGGCATAAAAGATTGACTTTCTACACAAATTAATTCTCTAATTCCCCCCACACTACAGTCAAGCCCAGGGTCCGGGTCTTCCAGAAGACATCCGCCCTCTCTGGGGGGACGGAGGTGACCTGCCTGGCCACCGGCTTCTACCCCCGGGCCCTGGAGCTGACCCTGCTGAGAGACGGGCTTCCCGTCCCGGAGCAGGAGCTGACAGGGGGGGAGGTGCTGCCCAACGGAGACGGGACCTACCAGCTGAGGAAGAGCCTGGCGCTCAGCGAGGAAGAGGAGGAGCGCCGAGAGAGACATCGCTACACCTGCAGGGTCCAGCACAGCGGTCTGGACAACAGGCTGGAGGTGGACTGGGGTGAGAGAGAGAGAGAGAGACTGGAGACCTGAGAGCAGGGCAGTCTGCAGGAGGAGACAGGGCGAGAGAGAGAGACAGGATACAGAGGATATTAAACCACACACCAGAAACAGTCACAGACACACATTCCCAACTAGAGCTCATGGAGTCGGGCTCATTCTTCACTCTGCTGTGTTGACAGAACCGGAACCCGACCTGGACACTGGGCTGATCGCTGGGGTGGTGATCGGGGTCCTGATTGTGGCTCTGGTGCTGCCTGTCGCCGCCTGTGTCCTCTGGAGGAAGAAAGGACGAGGTGAGAGAGGGAGAGAGGTGTGGAGATCAGTGTGTACAGCAGGAGAAAACGTCATGACCTTCTGCAGGAGTCACTCAGTCTGCAGGGAATCAGAGCTGCTCTCTGTGAATGAACACAGGTGGAAATTCACCTGACAGCCCTTTAGACACAGCACAGCTCAGAGCAGAGCAGAGTGCTGCTGTCTCACTGACGCCGAACTGTGTTTTTACATCCTAGGAGCCCAGAGTCCTGCCTGTAGGAGCTCTGACGTCAAGTACACTGCGGGCCAGGGTGAGTGTGAGATCAACTGACTGGAGGGATGTGATGACATATAAGTTATCTGGTGTGGTACTCGTCTGGCAGTTTATTACAGTAAGATAGACACAAAGAGTGGTGGGGGTGTGGAACAACATTTCCAGCCATGCTGTTGAACCCGATGCTCTTTGACCTCTCTGTGACCTCTGACCTCTCCCTCGGGTGTCTTCCAGGACAAGAACAGAGCGAGTCGTCATCAAACAGCTCTGGTCCCTAGAGAGGCCGTATGGACCGAGAGAGGAACTCTGCAGAGTGTGGACTGAGATCTCGCAGGGCCTGAATCCTTGATGATCTTGTCTTTCGCTGTGGACCTGTCCAGGGTGTGTGAGTGTGTGTGTGTGTCCTGTGATGGACTGGTGTCCTGTCCAGGGTGTGTGTGAGTGTGTGTGTGTCCTGTGATGGACTGGTGTCCTGTCCAGGGTGTGTGTGTGTGTTTGTGTCCTGTGATGGACTGGTGTCCTGTCCAGGGTGTGTGAGTGTGTGTGTGTCCTGTGATGGACTGGTGTCCTGTCCAGGGTGTGTGAGTGTGTGTGTGTGTCCTGTGATGGACTGGTGTCCTGTCCAGGGTGTGTGAGTGTGTGTGTGTGTCCTGTGATGGACTGCTGTCCTGTCCAGGGTGTGTGTGTGTGTCCTGTGATGGACTGGTGTCCTGTCCAGGGTGTGTGAGTGTGTGTGTGTGTGTGTCCTGTGATGGACTGGTGATGGACAGGACACCAGTCCATCACAGGACACACACACACACTCACGCACCCTGGACAGGACACCAGTCCATCCCATGTGCTGGTGGGTTAGCGCCTGTGATGATTATGATTAACCCGCTGCTGGTGCTGGTCAGCTAACGACGAGCAGCCTTCCCACTGGACGGGCCGCTAAAGAGAGTCAGTTGCGGCGGACCAGACTCTGGCGTGTGGACAACCTGCGGTCGGATGTCGGAGCGACCGTTTGACGTCCCGCCCTTTCGAAGATAGACGGAAGATGTCGATCACTGTTTGCACGCCTGCGCACTGCGGCCCCCCCCCGGCCCCCCACCCGCGCTAGCCTCACCGTGTTCTCGCGAGAGGGGGCGCGCGCGAGGGCCTCGGTTTGAAAGCCAAAATAATAAGAATCATCATGATCATCAACTTTATTTTATATAGCGCCTTCACAGCGCTTGACAGGACGACCACAACACTAAATAAGAAGACTACAGCAGATCAAACACAATGACAGCACACAGAGGAGACCGGGGGTGGTGGCACTAGGAGAAGCAGAGGGGTGAAGGATGAGACCAGTTCAGGAGAGGCTCTTCTGAAGAAGAGGGTTTGGAGTCTGGATCTGAAGGAGCTGAGAGAAGGGGCCTCTCTGATATCCTGGGGCAGAGAGTTCCAGAGCTTGAGGGGCGCAGCAGGAGAAGGCCCTGTCGCCCCCCAGAGTGTAGACGGGCTGGGGGGACAGACAGGAGAGCAGAGTCAGAGGAGCGAAGGTTGTGAGGTGGGGAGTAGGGCGATGATAGCTCAGACAGGTACTGAGGCGCCCAGCCACGCAGAGCCCTATAGGTGAGCAGGAGGATTTTAAAAGTCCACACGGAATTTGACCGGAAGCCAGTGCAGGGACTCCAGGACAGGAGTAATGTGAACACCTGCACCAGACCTGGTCAGGATTCTGGCTGCTGAGGTTTGGACCTACTGGAGTTTGTTCAGAGTAGATTTAGATACCCCCAGCGAGTAGAGCACTACAGCAGTCCATCCGGGAGAACACAAATGTGTTGACACTCCACAGAAGCCTCTGTTTTAATGAGAAACCGCGCAAGTCAGGATATAACGAGAACGCAGTGGGGGGTAGAAGTCTTTTTTATGAAACTGAACTCCTGGGAAATGCTGTTGAGAGTCGCCCCGTGTGAAAGAATAGGATCTGCTTGTTGTTTTGTTTCAGGTTTCTGTTATGAATGTGTTGGTTTTAGGATGAAAACCGACTGAACTCCACGTGGAGGGGGAGATCTGCAGATGGACTTCAGTCTGTGTTGGAGAATAAGCTCAGTGATGATCTTATTAGATTAGTGTGGCACGGAGGGGTGATCATGACAGATATTCATATTGATCCCACATCCATCACTGTACATTTACAGGAACCTGCAGTAAATCGCTGTGTGGTGTCTGAATGGACACACCTCTTCACTCCTGAGGCGCACGTGGTTTGATTCCTGGCTCTGGATATTTATGGACATCGTGTTAACGCCCTGGGAAGTGTTTCCCTTCCCCTGCTCCTCTCCCGGTGCTGTAGCTGCTGGTTCAGCCCTGTCGAGCCGGCAGTCAGGTCGCTGACGGGAGACCCTGAGCGGGACGTGGTGCTGTGACGGAGAGGGGCTGTGTTTCCCCACTGTGGCCGCCAGGGGGAGCCGGTGTCTCCAGACGCCCTGCGTCGTGTCCAGAAACGGGCTCGAATTGCGCCTCAGGGTTCAAGTTCTGTCATTCCAGCCGTCTACAAGTACACAGTGGGACGGAATATCGTTCCTCCTGCTCCACGGTGCTAATACAGGCAGGGCTCATACTGCAAGGCGCAGATAGTGCACATTACAAGGCAAATACATGATACCCTCCGCTCAAGACACGGGGGGGATTTAAACCCTGTTTCTGGGATTGGAGACAGGCTGGGCTCCTCTCTGAGTCTCCGTTACACCGCTTTGCCCGGTTGAAGACCTGGACTCGGGGAAGAGGGGAATTATTTGTCAGTAACTGTTTAGTTTCTGATGATTCTAAGGAAATAAAACTTGTTGTTTTTGTTTTCCCCCCTGAAACGTTTCTCCTGTTTATGACTCTGCCTGCTCAACACGGCGTCGCCGACATCGAGGTGCTTACAGAGCCAGCACCTCACCCGTTCAGTATCAGGGGGCGACTTGTTCGTGTCTGTGCCTTTGTGCAAAACTGCCGCTACGACTGCGTGTTTATCTCATATGAGGCACGGCTTTTATTTTCCCCCAGCATGTGCTTGAAATTAATTTGGAAAAACTTTTCCCGTGTCTTTCGCTGATACATCGCTTCACAAAGATGGCTCTGCTGTCCGGGACGCGCGGTAAGGTGCAGGAAGTGAATTTCTGTGAAGCGGCGGAGGTGTTTCTGCCCGGTAACTGCTGACTCGCCCCTCCTGCTGCCTGGGACTGGTGAGCAAGTGACAAGACCAGGGAGCCGAGGACTAGCTGCTGCGTGATCAAAAGGACGCATTTCAGGGACACAAATATTTCAGCACTGAGTCCGGCTGAGCTCTCCTCCTCCTCCACCCCGGAGTCATGAAGCCCTCCGCGCTGTTTCTTCTCTGCTGCTGCGAGCTGGTCTGCGCGGGTGAGGGACGTGTTTTATTTCTTAAAGAAACGAGTTTCGAAGTCTCTCTTTCGCTTTCTGTCCGACTCCCAGCGCCCGGCCCTGTGCGCGGTGGAGCCAGAGACCCTGAGCGCGATTCCTGACACAATTAATACTATAATGCTGATGTGAAATGAACACGTTCCTGCTCTTCTCAGTCGTTTTCGAAGTCTTTCTGTGACTTTTTTCCTGCTGTCTGAAAACAAGTTGTTTGTAGAGCGGTGAGCCGGGGGTGCGCTCGTCCGTCAGCACAGAGCAACAGAAATGGGCTCTTCCTGATTTCCATGTGCCCTGGAGAAACATCATCAGTCTCCAGTCTCCAGTGACTGGTGGGTTAGCTGACGGTCCACCTGTCCGGGTGTGGACATCGATCACAAACTCATGGAAGCGCTCCTTTGCTTATTGACCACTAGGTGGCGCCCGTTTGCGAAACCGCCCGTCTAAAACTAAAATACAGCTGTATTTTTTAGAGTCCGCACCACATTTATAGTTCAAAAAGTTAGTGGTCAGGGGGAGGGTGGACACTGTCCAGCTCACTCTCCTGTCCTTGTCCTGTCCCCAGACTCTCACTGCCTGTGGGGCCTCTGGACTCTACAGACAGGACAGGCCCAGAGTTAGTGGTCAGGGGGAGGGTGGACACTGTCCAGCTCACTCTCCTGTCCTTGTGTCCCCAGACTCTCACTCCCTGTGGTACTTCCTGACTCTCACAACCGGACCGAGCCAGTTCCCGGAGTTCGTGGTTGTAGGGATGGTGGACGATGTCCAGGTGGAATACTACGACAGCGACATCGGGAAGGTGATCTCTCGTCGACACTGGCGCCCGGACGCTGAGGTCGAGGAAGCAGACAACAAGGAGTTTGCAGCGAAGGATTTTGACTTCAGCATGAGAAACAAGCTGCAGCTCCTGATGTCTCACCTGAACCACACAGGAGGTGAGTGTATTACCCTCACGAGACTGAAATCTCCCTCCCTCCCTCCACACAGGATCTGAAGGAGCACCTGGGGCTCATCTGACATTTCTCTTTCCTTCTGCTCAGATGAGACTGCACCAAAGGACAATTTCTACTGTAAAAAATCTCTCAGTCCAGACTAAAACCTGACCTGTAGCTGATCTGAGGGCTGGACTGGACTGGACTGGCTGCTCAGAGGTCCTGACCCTGGATCTCACAGTCCTGGTGTTTGTTTCAGCCCAGCTCTCAGTTACTCAGTCAGACCCTTAACTGACTGAACTACAGGACCAATCTGAGCTCTGCAGCTGTCTTCAGCCCTTAACTGTGTTTTAACTACTGTAGTTCATCAGCCAGACCCATTCCCAAAACTTCTGAATAGAAAGTAAATGTGCAGATCTTGCAGTCAAGAAGCTTGTTGGGTCAGTTAGGGCTTTGATGGATCAATCAGGCAATCTGGGTGTTGCAGGACACCGGACCTACCAGGGGATCGTCGGCTGTGAGCTGGACGATGACGGGTCGGCCCGGTTCAGTCGCTGGGACGCCTACGATGGCCGGGACGCGATGAACTACAACATGAAGAGCTATAGCTGGAGTATTCTCATCCCAGGTGTAGTGATGGACAAGGCACGGCTGCAAGTAAATAAATTAATGACGGATACATTCTACCAGCCCCTGTGTGTGAGGATCCTGAAGAGCTACCTGCAGCAGGAGAGGAGCAGGCTGATGAGGAGAGGTCAGCCTCTTGAGTTTTTGTGTTTGTCTCCTCTACAGGCGTCCTAAAACATTCAGACTTGACATTCACTCTGTAGCCCTCAGCCAGCGTCAGTCTACTGTCCCAGCGCAGTCAGCCTCTGATCCATGAAAGACATGCAAAGTGTTTCTGCAGGCTAAACCCTGTCATACACAGAAACCTCAGGGCATTACAGCTCAGCATCTAGATCTTAGAGGAAATCTGAAATATAACCGGTAACAGATACAGTGTAGCCAGAGCAGGAGTTGGATGACAGCTAAAATAAGTGCAGTTAAAATCTTTTTCCTTCTAAAGACAGTCAAAATACCTGCAAGCAAGGTATTACAGTAGTTGCTTTCTGGCATAAAAGATTGACTTTCTACACAAATTAATTCTCTAACCCCCCACACTGCAGTCAAGCCCAGGGTCCGGGTCTTCCAGAAGACATCCGCCCTCTCTGGGGGGACGGAGGTGACCTGCCTGGCCACCGGCTTCTACCCCCGGGCCCTGGAGCTGACCCTGCTGAGAGACGGGCGTCCCGTCCCGGAGCAGGAGCTGACCGGGGGGGAGGTGCTGCCCAACGGAGACGGGACCTACCAGCTGAGGAAGAGCCTGGCGCTCAGCAAGGAAGAGGAGGAGCGCCGAGAGAGACATCGCTACACCTGCAGGGTCCAGCACAGCGGTCTGGACAACGGGCTGGACATCAAGTGGGGTGAGAGAGAGAGAGAGACTGAGATTTGTTTATTTAGAAAACTTTACTCCAGCATGAACCTAACACCCCTTCACTGTCTGCTTACAGCGTGATGGTAGTTATGGTGCATAAGAAATAATGCGCTAATGTAGGGGCCAGAATAATATCTTGAGAGACAAATCTGTGTATTTTGAAACCATTCTCAAGCGGGAAACAGTGGACAAACGCAGGTCATGAAATTCAAAATAGCTGAGAATCTGTTAGGCTTGTATTGAGCCTTAACCTTCACTAGAAATGACCAACAGGAATTCCTGAAACAGGAATAGGAGACAAAGTGTGTGTAAGAGAGATTCGTTCCAGCTGGATCAGTATCCTCTGTTGTTGTTTTAGGGCTGCAGTGATACTTAAAAACTGTGTTTGGCTCAGCAGGGTCTAAATGAACACTGTGATGGAAAACTGCATGAATTGAAACCTTTGTTAATTCAAGATAGAACACAGGATATTAAAACAGAAAAGAAAAGAGATATTAAGATGTTCCCAACGAGAGCTCATGGAGTCGGGCTCATTCTTCCCTCTGCTGTGTTGACAGAACCGGAACCTGATCTGGACACTGGGCTGATCGCTGGGGTGGTGATCGGGGTCCTGATTGTGGCTCTGGTGCTGCCCGTCGCCGCCTGTGTCCTCTGGAGGAAGAAAGGACGAGGTGAGAGAGGGAGAGAGGTGTGGAGATCAGTGTGTACAGCAGGAGAAAACGTCATGACCTTCTGCAGGAGTCACTCAGTCTGCAGGGAATCAGAGCTGCTCTCTGTGAATGTACACAGGTGGTAATTCACCTGACAGCCCTTTAGACACAGCACAGCTCAGAGCAGAGCAGAGCGCCGCTGTCTCACTGACGCCGATCTGTGTTTTTACATCCTAGGAGCCCAGAGTCCTGCCTGTAGGAGCTCTGATGTCAAGTACACTGCGGGCCAGGGTGAGTGTGAGATCAACTGACTGGAGGGATGTGATGACATATAAGTTATCTGGTGTGGTACTCGTCTGACAGTTTATTACAGTAAGATAGACACAAAGAGTGGTGGGGGTGTGGAGCAACATTTCCAGCCATGTTGTTGAACCCGATGCTCTTTGACCTCTCTGTGACCTCTGACCTCTCCCTGTGGTGTCTTCCAGAACGAGAACAGAGCGAGTCGTCATCAAACAGCTCTGGTCCCTAGAGAGGCCGTACGGACCGACAGGGGAGTTCTGCAGAGTGTGGACAGAGATCTCGCAGGGCCTGAATCACTTTTAACAGAATTAATCACTGTGGTTCTCTTTGGCCATTTTCTGTGATCATTTTATTAGCAACATCAGACAAGTAGAATGTATTTGACCTGAACAAACTGCGGTGAAACTGGAAGTGGCAGTCGTACCCACCGTGTGGTATGACAGCATAGTGGTCAGCATTACTGGGGTTCAGAGTTCAATTCCTGTTGTACTGTCTGTGTGGAGTTTGCATGTTCTCTCACGATAGCGTGGCTTTCCTCTGGTTGGCCCAGTTTCCTCCCACACTCCACAGACAAGCTGGTGGGTGAAATGGCTTCTGGGAAGATTGACCGGGGTGTGAGAGAGAGAGAGTGTGTGTGTGTCTGTGATGCTCCTCTCGGGTGCTGGTTCGTTTCCTGTTCTATGCATTACAGAGTAGAGGTGTTTCCCCACATTGACCACCAAGTGGCGCTGGTGTCTCTAAGATCAGATCACTTTATCGGCCCTATACAATGTCTTGCATGAGGAATCTGTCTCTTCGCAGAGCCCAGCTGGCTCTCCATGAGACACACAGACAGGGGGAGAGAGAAGCTGGGGGTCAGAGCGCAGGGTCAGACATTTATACAGCGCCCCTGGAGCAGCTGGGGTGAAGAGCCTCGCTCAGGGGCCCAGCGGAGTAGGATTCCTCTGCCGGCCGCGGGATACGAACCGGCAGCCTTTCAGCCCCAGGCGCAGATTGAAACAGTTCTGTCCTTGAGCAGTCTGATCTGTCTGGGCTCTTGTATTGTATAGACACACAGAGACCCGCAGTAGATTTAGTGGAGCCTGGGCCAGTTTAAGGTCTGGAGTCGGGGACTCACACTCTAAACAGTATGGAAATAGTCTGTGAACAGTGATGTCTCTTGTAATGGCTGTTTAGTTTGTGAATATTCTCAATAAAGCTAGATTTTGTTGAAGGTCTGTCTCATTTTCCTTCTTCTGTACCACGCATGTGACCACGCTCGCAGTCCTCCCAGCCTGTAGGGGGCGATGTATTAATTTATGACATTATTTCAGACATTGGCGTCTCCCCTGCGTCTTAAACCGTACCATGTACTATTTATTTGTTCGACTGTTTGAATTTGTTTACCTTGTTAATGTTTGTGTATTGAGTTTATTTGCATACCCCTTATTATTTGTAGTAGAAGTATTTTTAGTATTATTCCCACAGTTTAAACCTTTTAATGTTTGCAGATTCTAAAAAGTATCACGAGTCAATCCGGTTAAACTGAATGTGATCAAGTTGCTTCGCTGCTCTGATAGTATATGCAGTTGTCCAGTAGGTGGCAGTATTTGCCCCTTTAACAATGCAGCTTTCGGACAAAACAAACGGCTTTGTTCGCCATACATATTCTCTAAATATCTCAGGAGTGTCATGCATCCGTTAGACAGCACTTTCACCGAGTCAAAAGCTGTAGAAGCCCTGTGGTTGAAGCCGATACCCCGGCTTCTCTCCAGACACAGCTGGGTGAGCTCCTCTAGTCAGGACAGGGGGCTCTACTGTACACAGAGGGGGGTGGGGGTGGGGAACAAGCTGCCCAGCCCTGTGGTTGAAGCCGATACCCTGGCTTCTCTCCAGACACAGCTGGGTGAGCTCCTCCAGTCAGGACAGGAGGCTCTTCTGTACACAGAGGGGGGTGGGGGTGGGGAACAAGCTGCCCAGCCCTGTGGGTGAAGCCGATACCCCGGCTCCTCTCCAGACACAGCTGGGTGAGCTCCTCCAGTCAGGACAGGAGGCTCTACTGTACACAGAGGGGGGTGGGGGTGGGGAACAAGCTGCCCAGCCCCTGTGGTTGAAGCCGATACCCCGGCTTCTCTCCAGACACAGCTGGGTGAGCTCCTCCAGTCAGGACAGGAGGCTCTTCTGTACACAGAGAGTGGCGGGGGTGGGGAACAATCCGCCCAGCCCTGTGGTTGAAGCCGATACCCTGGCTCCTCTCCAGACACAGCTGGGTGTTCAGCGTCGTTTTTTATTTTAAATCCCAACCTGAAATCAGGGGGGTGGAGCGGGCGTATTGGTCACCGCTGGAGCGCGCCGTCACCCATAAGGCACGTCCGACGAGCGGCACAGACTGGCGCTGCAGAATAAAGGAGATCGAAACTCGGGTGCGAGCGCGATTACCCCCAGATATTTATGAGTTTTATTTTATTTTATTTTTATTTTTTTTTGCGTGTGAACTGGGTGGCTGCTGTTCTCATGAGGGCTGTTTGTCCCCTCCTTGGGCAGTTTCCGGGGTGCTGCGCAATTGCGCAAATCGCCCCCAATGCAGTCTACGCGCGCCCCCACACCCAGTGCACCGAAATCCTGAAAGGGGATTCTTAGTACGGCTGAGAACCTGGCGGCTCGGGGCTGGGTTTATCTAACCGGACTGAAACATTTCCTCACCTTGGCGGGTGGATGAAAACACGGCGAGAACACGTTTCCCTGTCACGTTGGCGCGGTTCGGTTTCCGGCTGAACTGGCGCCGAGCCGAGAACAATTCTCCTAAGCTGACGGGATGTTTTGACCCCAGAACTTGTTTATTCTCCGTTTATTGTGGCTACTGTAGGTACCCCGCTGTTGGAGGAACCTGCTCCGATAGTCACCTGATTCCTCACAGGACACACACACACACTCCGACACCCTGGACAGGACACCAGTCCATCACAGGACACACACACACACACACTCACACGCCCTGGACAGGACACCAGTCCATCACAGGACACACACACACTCACACACCCTGGACAGGACACCAGTCCATCACAGGACACACACACACACACTCACACGCCCTGGACAGGACACCAGTCCATCACAGGACACACACACACTCACACACCCTGGACAGGACACCAGTCCATCACAGGACACACACACTCACTCACACACCCTGGACAGGACACCAGTCCCTCACAGGACACACACTCACACACCCTGGACAGGACACCAGTCCATCACAGGACACACACACACTCACACACCCTGGACAGGACACCAGTCCATCACAGGACACACACACACACTCACACACCCTGGACAGGACAGCAGTCCATCACAGGACACACACACTCACACACCCTGGACAGGACAGCAGTCCATCACAGGACACACACACACTCTCACACACCCTGGACAGGACACCAGTCCATCACAGGACACACACACACACTCACACACCCTGGACAGGACACCAGTCCATCACAGGACACACACACACTCACACACCCTGGACAGGACACCAGTCCCTCACAGGACACACACACACACACTCCGACACCCTGGACAGGACACCAGTCCATCACAGGACACACACACTCACACACCCTGGACAGGACACCAGTCCATCACAGGACACACACACACACTCACACACCCTGGACAGGACACCAGTCCATCACAGGACACACACACACACTCACACACCCTGGACAGGACAGCAGTCCATCACAGGACACACACACTCACACACCCTGGACAGGACAGCAGTCCATCACAGGACACACACACACTCTCACACACCCTGGACAGGACACCAGTCCATCACAGGACACACACACACACTCACACACCCTGGACAGGACACCAGTCCATCACAGGACACACACACACTCAGACACCCTGGACAGGACACCAGTCCATCACAGGACACACACACACTCACACACCCTGGACAGGACAGCAGTCCATCACAGGACACACACACACTCTCACACACCCTGGACAGGACACCAGTCCATCACAGGACACACACACACACTCACACACCCTGGACAGGACAGCAGTCCATCACAGGACACACACACACTCTCACACACCCTGGACAGGACACCAGTCCATCACAGGACACACACACACACTCACACACCCTGGACAGGACAGCAGTCCATCACAGGACACACACACACACTCACACACCCTGGACAGGACAGCAGTCCATCACAGGACACACACACACACTCACACACCCTGGACAGGACACCAGTCCATCACAGGACACACACACACACTCACACACCCTGGACAGGACAGCAGTCCATCACAGGACACACACACACACTCACACACCCTGGACAGGACAGCAGTCCATCACAGGACACACACACTCACACACCCTGGACAGGACACCAGTCCATCACAGGACACACACACACTCTCACACACCCTGGACAGGACACCAGTCCATCACAGGACACACACTCACACACACACACACCCTGGACAGGACACCAGTCCATCACAGGACACACACACACACTCACACACCCTGGACAGGACACCAGTCCATCACAGGACACACACACACACACACACACACACCCTGGACAGGACACACACACACTCACACACCCTGGACAGGACAGCAGTCCATCACAGGAGACACACACACACTCACACACCCTGGACAGGACACCAGTCCATCCCATGTGCTGGTGGGTTAGCGCCTGTGATGATTATGATTAACCCGCTGCTGGTGCTGGTCAGCTAACGACGAGCAGCCTTCCCACTGGACGGGCCGCTAAAGAGATCGGGACCGTGGAATCGCCCCCGCCTGCTGGAACACTGCATTTTTGACGCGATCGTCATCGGCGAACAGTGGAGGGTTTTGGAGACACTTTTCGGCTCGGAACTCGAGTTCCTCTGCTCAGAGCTGCCCTGGCGGGGGCCGCAGTGTGCTGGTTTTGCTTTATCCTCTGCAGGAGACTGAGGTCGGCCAGGGGAGACGTTCTGCTTCTCACGTATCTCGACCACAACGCCGGGCTGGGTTTCAGCTGGCCTGCGCTTCACAGAGAGCACGTGTCTGTTCCAATTGCTTCTCAACCGGGTGTAGGCGGTCACGATCTTGGGTCCAGAAAGGCCGAGTTTTGTCAACATGTGAGTAACCTCCCTTTGCGAACTCTGGTCTTCTTCTGGAAAACAGGAGTGTCTGGTTGATTGTTGTGGTAATCATTAAACTGACTTGTTAGTAATAATTGCTCACGCTTCTATAGCGCCTTGCTGGACCCCTCCACTCAGAGCTCTTACCAGGTCAGGGGGATCCCCTCCAGCCCCCCCAGTGCGCAGCCCCCACCTGGGTGATGCTCCAGTCCGCTCAGCACACAGCAGCTCTCAGTGGGGAGGAGAGCAGAGGGATGGAGCCAGTTCAGAGAGGGGGGGGTGATGAGGAGGCCATGATGGGTCAAGACCAGGGGGGAATCAGGCCAGGACACTGGGGTAACACCCCTACTAAAAAGATCATTTTATCGGCCCTATACAATGTCTTGCATGAGGAATGTGTCTTTTTTCAGACCCCAGCTGGCTCTCCAGGAGACACACAGACAGGGGGAGAGAAGCTGGGGGTCAGAGCACAGGGTCGGCCATTTATAAGGCACCCCTGGAGAAGTTGGGGTGAACGGCCTCGCTCGGGGGTCCCAGCGGAGTAGGATTCCTCTGCCAGCCGTGGGATTCGAACCGGCAACCTCCCGGCCCCAGGCGCAGATCCTGAGCCACAGAGCCACCACTCTGCCCCATCACCCTGGAATATCTTTTACAGTCCAGTGTCCCCCGTCACTATACTGGGGCATCAGGACCCACACAGACCGCAGGGTGAGAGCGCCCCCTGCTGGCCCCACTCACACCTCTCCCAGCAGCAGCCTCAGCTTGGCTTGGCTTGTAGCACCCCCACTAATATCCAGGGCTGCTGTACATCCAGTGAAGAAACTACAACAAAATATCTGGAGCCTGGCTTCACAGTAGGAATGAGGACTTTTCCTGTCTGGAACAATATTTTGCCAAACAACATTTTTCTCCATTGTCGTAAAATACATCTTTTGGACTTCAAGTAGACACACTTGGCGAGGTGCCCGTAACAGAGGTCATACTTTACTTTCTCAAACTTTGACAGGGACCAGCTGACTTCTCGGGTTGCACCCTGAACATGCTATAAATATGGCAGCAGTGTGTTTTTGTGTAACAAAGTAACAGCTTTGTCCCTCATTGTGGGTTAGCAGAGGGGGCGTGCTAATTAGGAGTTTCGTGAGCAGGTTACTATACAGGAGAGTTATTGGGTCACTTTTGTTTTGAGGTTTTCTCGTTTGCTTTAGTCGATATTTCCTTGAAAATGAATGTTCTCTTTGCAGTGTGTGTCACCGGGCTCGTGCTCACCACAGGTGTAGCTGAAGGCAGAGGTGAGTCAATTAGACTTAACAGCTCAGTGTTCACTCACAGATCATATGAAGGGTTTATAAAGTAATAGGCTTATTCCACCTGTTCCTTTGCAGCCTACGCATGCTGACATACGCTCTTTGGCTTGTGTATTATATATAAACAGGGTTGTGTGGGATCTATATCACACGGCTTGTGTATTATATATAACCAGCGTTGTCTGGGTTCTGTATCTCATGGCTTGTGTATTATATATAACCAGCGTTGTCTGGGTTCTGTATCTCATGGCTTGTATATTATATATAACCAGCATTGTATGGGTTCTGTATCACATTGGCTCGTATGTAATATGTAATCAGGGTGCTATGGGATCTATATCACATTGGCTTGTATGTACTATGTAATGAGGGTGCCATGAGATCTATATCACATTGGCTCATATGTTATATATAATCTAGGTCTTGTGGGATCTATATCACATTGGCTCGTATGTTATATATAATCTAGGTCTTGTGGGATCTATATCACATTGGCTTGTATGTAATATGTAATCAGGGTGCTATGAGATCTATATCACATTGGTAATGAGTATTATATATACAGTAAAAAGGGTCATATGAGATCTATAGCACTTTGGTGTGTATATTATATATATCGTCAGCTTTGTATGCGATACACATCCCATTGACTTGTATATTATGTATAATCAGAGTCATACGCTCTTTGCTCTGTCTCTCGTCCCTGCTGCTCGTGCTCAGATCCTCAGGAATCCTGCAAACGGCAGACTCCTGACATCCTGTGTCTCCCGTTGGACTCCTCTGCTCCAGTGATTGTGCGCTTCGACCCCAGAGGTGGAGGGAGGTCAGAGGACATGTGCGTGGTGGAGAACTACGCACTGCGAAACTGCAAAGATCCCGAGTACAAGTGTCGCATCCTGGTGCAGGGTTCGAGACTCTGTGTGATCCTGGCCGGGGAGGAGGGTAAATTCTCCATTGTGAATGGGTTTACCAGAAAGACAATCTCTACTGCTCGAACCCCAAAGAGAGGTGAGCGCTTGATCTCATGATCTACTGAATTTGTTCTCTCTAGGTCTCCCTTCATCAGCCTGTCCTCACCCTGTCTGATTGTCTCCACCCATCTTTCTAGCATTCTGATTGATCAGTGATTGCTGGTTATTGATCAGTCAGTGTGATTGAGGCTGGGCTCACTGCTGCTGTATCAGTGTTGTGACTCTGTACTGTCACTCTGATTGATCAGTCAGTGTGATTCAGACTGGGCTCACTGCTGCTGTATCAGTGTTGTGACTCTGTACTGTCACTCTGATTGATCAGTCAGTGTGATTGAGGCTGGGCTCACTGCTGCTGTATCAGTGTTGTGACTCTGTACTCACTCTGATTGATCAGTCAGTGTGATTCAGACTGGGCTCACTGCTGCTGTATCAGTGTTGTGACTCTGTACTGTCACTCTGATTGATCAGTCAGTGTGATTCAGACTGGGCTCACTGCAGGTGTATCAGTGTTGTGACAGTACTGCAGCTCGTACCTCTGGCCTGGCTGGGTTACTGGCTGTTGTTATTGGATGAGGAGGGAGGCAGGAATGCTGTGGTTGAAACGAGTGTTTTGTTTCCTGCCACCACGAACTGATGTCTTACAGATGTGTTTTGAAGCTGTGGTGTGTGTGTGTGTGAGAGAGAGAGAGAGAGCAGTGACTTTGTGTGTGAGCTGTGATTCTCTGTGTTGTCTGGTAGCGGAGGTGATTATGTGTGTGTTGTGTGTGTTGTGTGTGATGAGTGTGATTTATTTCTCTGTCCTACACAACCCTGGGCTGCCTGGACTGTAACTTCTGTCTCTCTTTCTAATCTACCACACTGATGCCCCAGGCCAGACCTGCAGTGAACCAGACCCAGAATTGTTCTGGACCTGCTGTGGCGCTGGGACAGAACCGAAATCCGGACCTGAGCCGAGGGGAAAGGCCGGAATCTGGACCCAAGCTCCGGCAGAGACCCAGAACCAGACCCGGACTGGAGCTGCGCTGGATCAGAATGAGGCTTTCTAATAAGCTGAGACTGTGGTGTTGCTACACCGGCAGGGGGCGCCGGTGTCCGGTCCTTAATGAACCCATTCCTGCAGTTCTCGCGGGGTCTCAGTCTCGGTCCCATCAGCGGTACCGGTACCGGGCCCTGGGTCTTCATCTCCCACAATTCCTCGGGGTTGAGTCAGATTCAGGACACCTGCAGCTCTTGCATCACCACCAACTCTCATAAGGGAGGGGGGTGTAGGAGTGTAGTGTGGTTCTCTGTGTCTTGGGGCAGTGAAAATCTGAAGACGTTTTTCCCCACATATCCTCTCCGAGTGGGAAAACACACGGAGTCAACAAAGCAAATTATGTTGGATGATCTCCGGATCTGGTCTCCAGAATCTGGGATTGGAAATTTTGCATCCCCCTAATTCCCAATCTTAGGCATCTTAATCCCTGTGTTCAGGCCTGATGAGACCCTAGCCGATCCTGCAGGACTGAGTCTGTGGAGGACCAAGGTTAGCAACAGCACTCTCAGATCATTTTACTGAGCGGAAAGTGTATCTTCAGCTGAAACGCTCGAATCCTGCTGTAGATTCGATAGACATATACACATTGTATCCTACAGAATACTGCATTATACAGCATTTACTGCACTGCTAAATATGTACTATATATCTTACAGATGTGCTGCATATGGAAAGTGCATCTTAAGCTAATGTGTATCCTGCTCTAGATGGGTGTATTTTATAGACGATTATATCCTATAGCTCTCCTGTACTCTATATACGAACTGCATTCTATACATGTATCCTGTATATGTACTGTAGTTCAACTGTATCCTGTAGATGCTCTACAGTTCAGCTGTATCCTGTAGATGTACTGTAGTTCAACTGTATCCTGTAGATGTACTGTAGTTCAACTGTATCCTGTAGATGAACTACAGTTCAACTGTATCCTGTAGATGTACTGTAGTTCAAAGTATCTGACACAAAAGCTCTTGTCACAGCCCAGGTGCTGTAGGACTGGATTCTCACTGGGGACACAGTACTGAGAGATCAGCCTGTTTCCCCATGAGCCTCTGGGACGCTCAGGTGGCAGATCTTCCCCACAGTCGCACTACAGATCCCTCTGTCATGTCAGCCCAGTAAAGCACAGGACTAATCGACAGGACAGCCGATCACTGGAGAAGGAAGGCCTTCAGCCTGAGTGTGTCTCCACTGTAAACAGATACTTAATTGATCGGAAATTGCAGAATCCTCTCGAATCTTTCAACTTGAAGCCCTGAAGTATCGGAGCATTAAAAGTTCTCACGTTGGTTGATTTTGCACGTTTCTATGTAAGATCATTTCGAAAAAGGTGAAACAGCCTTTGGGAGAGTCTGATCTCAGGAACCTCCACAGAGACGGTGCTGTATTTCGGGAAAAAGCCAATAAAAGCTGAGTTCACACGACACCTGCTCTGACGAGTCCGCTCTGTGTACAAATCCTCAGTTCTGGGGACAACCAGAATCGGAGGGGTTCGATCTGAGGGGGCAGATCGATACAGCTGATCAGTCCCGTGTTTCGTCAATCAAGCAGTCGACCGACGACGTCTCACTCTGCACGACAAGCCATTTGGCTATGCAGGCCTCAGTTTTTTCTGGAACAATTTTCCTGTTCTCTCTCTCTCGCTCTCTCTCAATTTTCAATTCAATTCGAGGTGCTTTATTAGCATGACCGATGGGTACAATCAGTGTTGCCAAAGCAAATGAAAGTAATGATATTTACATTAAACACAACAAAAAATAGAAGTAAAATAAAATCTACAGACATATTACAGACATTTACAACAAAGGCATATTATAAAATATTGACATATACTGAAGGCGGCTGGAGCATTACTGGGAGACAGACTCACTCTTCCTCAGGCTGGGACAGGAGATCACACACTGGATTATTATTATTGAGAGACAGGCTCACTGTCTGTTCCTCAGGCTGGGACAGGAGATCACACACAGTATTATTATTATTGAGAGACGGGCTCACTGTTCCTCAGGCTGGGACAGGAGATCACACACTGTATTATTGTTATTGAGAGACAGGCTCACTGTTCCTCAGGCTGGGACAGGAGATCACACACTGTATTATTATTATTGAGAGACAGACTCACTGTCTGTTCCTCAGGCTGGGACAGGAGATCACACACTGTATTATTATTGAGAGACAGGCTCACTGTCTGTTCCTCAGGCTGGGACAGGAGATCACACACTGTATTATAATTATTAAGAGACAGGCTCACTGTCTGTTCCTGAGGCTGGGACAGGAGATCACACACTGTATTATTATTATTGAGAGACAGGCTCACTGTCTGTTCCTCAGGCTGGGACAGGAGGTCACACACTGTATTATTATTATTGAGAGACAGGCTCACTGTTCCTCAGGCTGGGACAGGAGATCACACACTGTATTATTATTATTGAGAGACGGGCTCACTGTCTGTTCCTCAGGCTGGGACAGGAGATCACACACTGTATTATTATTATTATTGAGAGACAGGCTCACTGTCTGTTCCTCAGGCTGGGACAGGAGATCACACACTGTATTATTATTATTGAGAGACAGACTCACTGTCTGTTCCTCAGGCTGGGACAGGAGATCACACACTGTATTATTGTTATTGAGAGACAGGCTCACTGTTCCTCAGGCTGGGACAGGAGATCACACACTGTATTATTATTATTGAGAGACAGACTCACTGTCTGTTCCTCAGGCTGGGACAGGAGATCACACACTGTATTATTATTGTGAGACAGGCTCACTGTCTGTTCCTCAGGCTGGGACAGGAGATCACACACTGTATTATAATTATTAAGAGACAGGCTCACTGTCTGTTCCTGAGGCTGGGACAGGAGATCACACACTGTATTATTATTATTGAGAGACAGGCTCACTGTCTGTTCCTCAGGCTGGGACAGGAGGTCACACACTGTATTATTATTATTGAGAGACAGGCTCACTGTTCCTCAGGCTGGGACAGGAGATCACACACTGTATTATTATTATTATTGAGAGACAGGCTCACTGTCTGTTCCTCAGGCTGGGACAGGAGATCACACACTGTATTATTATTATTGAGAGACAGACTCACTGTCTGTTCCTCAGGCGTGGACAGGAAATCACACACTGTATTATTATTATTGAGAGACAGGCTCACTGTCTGTTCCTCAGGCTGGGACAGGAGGTCACACACTGTATTATTATTATTGAGAGACAGGCTCACTGTCTGTTCATCAGGCTGGGACAGGAGGTCACACACTGTATTATTATTATTGAGAGACAGGCTCACTGTCTGTTCCTCAGGCTGGGACAGGAGATCACACACTGGGCTGCCAGTTCAGCTGAGTTCCCTCCTCCCTCTCCCAGTAGGATTGGGACCTGTTGTGATTCTGGCAGGTGTGGGAACTGGGATTAGATTTCTGAATTTTGGGAAGAATGTTTCTCTAATCCCAGAGTATCTGTCACTCTCTCTCTCTGTCCTGGCGTTCCTCTTCTGTGAAACCACATCCCGCCGTGACTCACCCCTGTATTTATGGAGTAAAGAAGTTGATTAACCGAGCAGATTGACTGCCAGCCCGTCCATGGTGTACGACGCCTTTCGCACGTTGCTCCGCAGGAAGACAGGAGCGGACTTCGCCGAAGGGAGTCCCTGCGGAACGGTGACGTTTCGTCCTCTCAAGCGGAGGACACACTGTTCTCGCGTCAGTAAACTGACCTTTTTACGGTTCCAAAATTCATCATATTGCAACGGGGACTCAGGCGGGCGCCCTTGCCGCATTAGGTCGGCCTCCCACCGTCGGGGGCTCGAACCCGGGACTCCCGTTTCTCTCTGCAGCGACCTAGCCCCGTGAGCCAAAGAGAGATCTCTCTACAGCCCAGTAGCTGTGGTCCTGCTATCACAGGGAAGGGCGGTGATGTCACCGCTCTGGTACGCCGGCTCTTAGACAGTGCCTGTCGGCCGTAAGCGTTACAATATATATATATATTTTTTTTCATGTAAGGAAACTTTCTTCAGGGCCACCTGCAGATTCGTCTCGACCTAAAGCCTTTATTTCCTCACCCCGTGTCGGCTAATGCGTATTCGTTTGCCCGCGGCGTGTCTCCTACACGGGGAAGGGTATCTGCCGCGGCCGAGCTTTCGGGTAGCGTCTGGTTTACCCTGTGGGCTCGGTCCGCTTTGCGGCGCGCCTGTGTCACGTGTGGTGCGCTGTCGCGTCCCTCGTACCGCCGTCTCTGCCCGGGGACGATGTCCGCTCGCGTGCAGGGACGGACCGGATGACCTCCCGTTGACAGGAACGAGGACCTCGGGTTCACCTGAAGCCCTCCGCCGGGCCGCTGGGCAACAGCGGCGTGCGCTGTGGCCAGCGAGCGCCGTCACGCGTGGGTGCCCCCCGGGTGACACTTTTTAGGACTCGCATCTTCTGAAGGCTTCGGGGTCTCGGTGATAGACCCCTCGGGACTCAGGTACCCCTGAGTGTGTATCACCCCCGTGGGGCTCCCCACGGTACCCCTGAGTGTGTCTCCCCTAGTGTAATCTCCCCACGGTACCCCTGAGTGTGTCTCCCCTCGTATAATCTCCAATCGGTACCCCTGAGTGTGTCTCCCCTAGTATAATCTCCCCACGGTACCCCTGAGTGTGTCTCCCCTCGTATAATCTCCCCACGGTACCCCTGAGTGTGTCTCCCCTAGTGTAATCTCCCCACGGTACCCCTGAGTGTGTCTCCCCTCGTATAATCTCCCCACGGTACCCCTGAGTGTGTCTCCCCTAGTGTAATCTCCCCACGGTACCCCTGAGTGTGTCTCCCCTCGTATAATCTCCCCACGGTACCCCTGAGTGTGTCTCCCCTCGTATAATCTCCCCACGGTACCTCTGAGTGTGTCTCCCCTCGTATAATCTCCTCACGGTACCCCTGAGTGTGTCTCCCCTCGTATAATCTCCCCACGGTACCCCTGAGTGTGTCTCCCCTCGTATAATCTCCCCACGGTACCCCTGAGTGTGTCTCCCCTAGTGTAATCTCCCCACGGTACCCCTGAGTGTGTCTCCCCTCGTATAATCTCCCCACGGTACCCCTGAGTGTGTCTCCCCTAGTATAATCTCCCCACGGTACCCCTGAGTGTGTCTCCCCTCGTATAATCTCCCCACGGTACCCCTGAGTGTGTCTCCCCTCGTATAATCTCCCCACGGTACCCCTGAGTGTGTCTCCCCTAGTATAATCTCCCCACGGTACCCCTGAGTGTGTCTCCCCTCGTATAATCTCCCCACGGTACCCCTGAGTGTGTCTCCCCTCGTATAATCTCCCCACGGTACCCCTGAGTGTGTCTCCCCTAGTGTAATCTCCCCACGGTACCCCTGAGTGTGTCTCCCCTCGTATAATCTCCCCACGGTACCCCTGAGTGTGTCTCCCCTAGTGTAATCTCCCCACGGTACCCCTGAGTGTGTCTCCCCTCGTATAATCTCCCCACGGTACCCCTGAGTGTGTCTCCCCTCGTATAATCTCCCCACGGTACCTCTGAGTGTGTCTCCCCTCGTATAATCTCCTCACGGTACCCCTGAGTGTGTCTCCCCTCGTATAATCTCCCCACGGTACCCCTGAGTGTGTCTCCCCTAGTGTAATCTCCCCACGGTACCCCTGAGTGTGTCTCCCCTCGTATAATCTCCCCACGGTACCCCTGAGTGTGTCTCCCCTAGTGTAATCTCCCCACGGTACCCCTGAGTGTGTCTCCCCTCGTATAATCTCCCCACGGTACCCCTGAGTGTGTCTCCCCTAGTGTAATCTCCCCACGGTACCCCTGAGTGTGTCTCCCCTAGTGTAATCTCCCCGCGGTACCCCTGAGTGTGTCTCCCCAAGTATAATCTCCCCACGGTACCCCTGAGTGTGTCTCCCCTCGTATAATCTCCCCACGGTACCCCTGAGTGTGTCTCCCCTAGTATAATCTCCCCACGGTACCCCTGAGTGTGTCTCCCCTAGTATAATCTCCCCACGGTACCCCTGAGTGTGTCTCCCCTCGTATAATCTCCCCACGGTACCCCTGAGTGTGTCTCCCCTCGTATAATCTCCCCACGGTACCCCTGAGTGTGTCTCCCCTAGTATAATCTCCCCACGGTACCCCTGAGTGTGTCTCCCCTAGTATAATCTCCCCACGGTACCCCTGAGTGTGTCTCCCCTCGTATAATCTCCCCACGGTACCCCTGAGTGTGTCTCCCCAAGTATAATCTCCCCACGGTACCCCTGAGTGTGTCTCCCCTAGTGTAATCTCCCCACGGTACCCCTGAGTGTGTCTCCCCTAGTGTAATCTCCCCACGGTACCCCTGAGTGTGTCTCCCCTAGTATAATCTCCCCACGGTACCCCTGAGTGTGTCTCCCCTCGTATAATCTCCTCACGGTACCCCTGAGTGTGTCTCCCCTAGTATAATCTCCCCACGGTACCCCTGAGTGTGTCTCCCCTAGTGTAATCTCCCCACGGTACCCCTGAGTGTGTCTCCCCTAGTATATTCTCCCCACGGTACCCCTGAGTGTGTCTCCCCTAGTATATTCTCCCCACGGTACCCCTGAGTGTGTCTCCCCAAGTATAATCTCCCCACGGTACCCCTGAGTGTGTCTCCCCTAGTGTAATCTCCCCACGGTACCCCTGAGTGTGTCTCCCCTAGTGTAATCTCCCCACGGTACCCCTGAGTGTGTCTCCCCTCGTATAATCTCCCCACGTTACCCCTGAGTGAGTCTCCCCTCGTATAATCTCCCCACGGTACCCCTGAGTGTGTCTCCCCTAGTATAATCTCCCCAGGGTACCCCTGAGTGTGTCTCCCCTCGTATAATCTCCCCACGGTACCCCTGAGTGTGTCTCCCCTCGTATAATCTCCCCACGGTACCCCTGAGTGTGTCTCCCCTAATATAATCTCCCCACGGTACCCCTGAGTGTGTCTCCCCTCGTATAATCTCCCCACGGTACCCCTGAGTGTGTCTCACCTAGTGTAATCTCCCCACGGTACCCCTGAGTGTGTCTCCCCTCGTATAATCTCCCCACGGTACCCCTGAGTGTGTCTCCCCTAGTGTAATCTCCCCACGGTACCCCTGAGTGTGTCTCCCCTAGTGTAATCTCCCCACGGTACCCCTGAGTGTGTCTCCCCTCGTATAATCTCCCCACGGTACCCCTGAGTGTGTCTCCCCTCGTATAATCTCCCCACGGTACCCCTGAGTGTGTCTCCCCTCGTATAATCTCCCCACGGTACCCCTGAGTGTGTCTCCCCTAGTGTAATCTCCCCACGGTACCCCTGAGTGTGTCTCCCCTAGTGTAATCTCCCCACGGTACCCCTGAGTGTGTCTCCCCTCGTATAATCTCCCCACGGTACCTCTGAGTGTGTCTCCCCTAGTGTAATCTCCCCACGGTACCCCTGAGTGTGTCTCCCCTAGTGTAATCTCCCCACGGTACCCCTGAGTGTGTCTCCCCTCGTATAATCTCCCCACGGTACCCCTGAGTGTGTCTCCCCTCGTATAATCTCCCCACGGTACCCCTGAGTGTGTCTCCCCTCGTATAATCTCCCCACGGTGCCCCTGAGTGTGTCTCCCCTCGTATAATCTCCCCACGGTACCCCTGAGTGTGTCTCCCCTCGTATAATCTCCCCACGGTACCCCTGAGTGTGTCTCCCCTCGTATAATCTCCCCGTGGTACCCCTGAATGTGTCTCCCCTCGTATAATCTCCCCACGGTACCCCTGAGTGTGTCTCCCCTCGTATAATCTCCCCACGGTACCCCTGAGTGTGTCTCCCCTAGTGTAATCTCCCCACGGTACCCCTGAGTGTGTCTCCCCTCGTATAATCTCCCCACGGTACCCCTGAGTGTGTCTCCCCTCGTATAATCTCCCCACGGTACCCCTGAGTGTGTCTCCCCTCGTATAATCTCCCCACGGTGCCCCTGAGTGTGTCTCCCCTCGTATAATCTCCCCACGGTACCCCTGAGTGTGTCTCCCCTAGTATAATCTCCAATCGGTACCCCTGAGTGTGTCTCCCCTAGTATAATCTCCAATCGGTACCCCTGAGTGTGTCTCCCCTCGTATAATCTCCCCACGGTACCTCTGAGTGTGTCTCCCCTCATATAATCTCCCCACGGTACCCCTGAGTGTGTCTCCCCTAGTATAATCTCCAATCGGTACCCCTGAGTGTGTCTCCCCTAGTATAATCTCCCCACAGTACCCCTGAGTGTGTCTCCCCTCGTATAATCTCCCCACGGTACCCCTGAGTGTGTCTCCCCTAGTATAATCTCCCCACGGTACCCCTGAGTGTGTCTCCCCTAGTATAATCTCCCCACGGTACCCCTGAGTTTGTCTCCCCTAGTGTAATCTCCCCACGGTACCCCTGAGTGTGTCTCCCCTAGTATATTCTCCCCACGGTACCCCTGAGTGTGTCTCCCCTAGTATATTCTCCCCACGGTACCCCTGAGTGTGTCTCCCCAAGTATAATCTCCCCACGGTACCCCTGAGTGTGTCTCCCCTAGTGTAATCTCCCCACGGTACCCCTGAGTGTGTCTCCCCTAGTGTAATCTCCCCACGGTACCCCTGAGTGTGTCTCCCCTCGTATAATCTCCCCACGTTACCCCTGAGTGAGTCTCCCCTCGTATAATCTCCCCACGGTACCCCTGAGTGTGTCTCCCCTAGTATAATCTCCCCAGGGTACCCCTGAGTGTGTCTCCCCTCGTATAATCTCCCCACGGTACCCCTGAGTGTGTCTCCCCTCGTATAATCTCCCCACGGTACCCCTGAGTGTGTCTCCCCTAATATAATCTCCCCACGGTACCCCTGAGTGTGTCTCCCCTAGTATAATCTCCCCACGGTACCCCTGAGTGTGTCTCACCTAGTGTAATCTCCCCACGGTACCCCTGAGTGTGTCTCCCCTCGTATAATCTCCCCACGGTACCCCTGAGTGTGTCTCCCCTAGTGTAATCTCCCCACGGTACCCCTGAGTGTGTCTCCCCTAGTGTAATCTCCCCACGGTACCCCTGAGTGTGTCTCCCCTCGTATAATCTCCCCACGGTACCTCTGAGTGTGTCTCCCCTAGTGTAATCTCCCCACGGTACCCCTGAGTGTGTCTCCCCTAGTGTAATCTCCCCACGGTACCCCTGAGTGTGTCTCCCCTCGTATAATCTCCCCACGGTACCCCTGAGTGTGTCTCCCCTCGTATAATCTCCCCACGGTACCCCTGAGTGTGTCTCCCCTCGTATAATCTCCCCACGGTGCCCCTGAGTGTGTCTCCCCTCGTATAATCTCCCCACGGTACCCCTGAGTGTGTCTCCCCTCGTATAATCTCCCCACGGTACCCCTGAGTGTGTCTCCCCTCGTATAATCTCCCCGCGGTACCCCTGAGTGTGTCTCCCCTCGTATAATCTCCCCACGGTACCCCTGAGTGTGTCTCCCCTCGTATAATCTCCCCACGGTACCCCTGAGTGTGTCTCCCCTAGTGTAATCTCCCCACGGTACCCCTGAGTGTGTCTCCCCTCGTATAATCTCCCCACGGTACCCCTGAGTGTGTCTCCCCTAGTATAATCTCCAATCGGTACCCCTGAGTGTGTCTCCCCTAGTATAATCTCCAATCGGTACCCCTGAGTGTGTCTCCCCTCGTATAATCTCCCCACGGTACCTCTGAGTGTGTCTCCCCTCATATAATCTCCCCACGGTACCCCTGAGTGTGTCTCCCCTAGTATAATCTCCAATCGGTACCCCTGAGTGTGTCTCCCCTAGTATAATCTCCCCACAGTACCCCTGAGTGTGTCTCCCCTCGTATAATCTCCCCACGGTACCCCTGAGTGTGTCTCCCCTAGTATAATCTCCAATCGGTACCCCTGAGTGTGTCTCCCCTAGTATAATCTCCCCACGGTACCCCTGAGTGTGTCTCCCCTAGTATAATCTCCCCACGGTACCTCTGAGTGTGTCTCCCCTAGTATAATCTCCCCACGGTACCCCTGAGTGTGTCTCCCCTAGTATAATCTCCCCACAGTACCCCTGAGTGTGTCTCCCCTAGTATAATCTCCCCACGGTACCCCTGAGTGTGTCTCCCCTCGTATAATCTCCCCACGGTACCCCTGAGTGTGTCTCCCCTCGTATAATCTCCCCACGGTACCCCTGAGTGTGTGTCACCGGTACAGAAACCGCTGCCCGCTCGGAGGGACCTGCGTCTCACCTTCTCAGCGGGGTCAGATTTAGCGAGGTCACAGTGCTCACCCTCCTATGTGTTGAGTGTGTGTGTGTGTCTGGTGTGAATGTAACTCTGTAAGTTACACATTCCTTCTGCCTGTCCTGTAACCCATTCCGTTTCTCCCTCCCTCTCTCTCTCTCTCCTGTTTACCACAACACTAACCACCCAGACCCGGACCTCCTCACGGACAGAACCGATACCCGGACCCGAGCTGGGCCGGACCAGAATGGGACCGCCTCCTCCGTAGTGGCCACGGCGCGGCTACACCGGCAGGGGGCGCCGGTGTCCGGTCCTTTAATGAACTCAATCCTGCAGTTCTCGCGGGGTCTCAGTCTCGGTCCCGTCGGCGGTACCGGTACCGGGCCCCTGGGTCTTCATCTCCTAGAATTCCCCCCCCCCCGGGTCGAATCAAATTCAGGACACCCGCAGCTCTTGCATCATCCCTGCGAGCCCTCCCTCATATTCCGATCAATGGGGTGGGGTGTTGAATGGGGATCAGTATGTTACAGAGGGGCTGTAGGTTTGCTGGAAATGCCATTTAATAAAGCCGAAAGCCGGTCTCCGAGCCTATAATCTCCTCCCTGCCCTCCCGGAGAGACTGTGTTTCCATCCAGCTCTGTCCCAGGACGGGCTCCAGCAGCAGTCTGCGACCCCAGAGGTCTGGGGGGGCCGCGGGGCTTTGTTTGTTCTCTGATGGTGGCGGGTGCAGGGACAGGGCCTCTTGGAGGGCAGCTTTCGGAAAAACTTCAGACCTCTCGGGAGCTGCATGGTGAACCTGCCTCCGCTTTCGGAGGAGAGAGACGACGGAACAGAGTATTTATTCCGCGAATTATTTAGCCGGGCTCCTGGGGGCTCTGGGTGAGCAGGCGGATGGTGCCAAACCGGGGCGGAGAGGTGTAGAAACAAGGGAACCAGCAAGCAAAGCTGATCGGGTGAGACTGTGGGGCTCTGCCATTCACTGGTGGAGTCGAATTCAGCTCTGCAGGGCTCTCAGAATGTCTCTTTTTTTTTTTACATTTATCACGAAAATTGTCCGGATCTCCTCATTCTGGGATGAGATAAGATCACTTGATTCGCCATATACGCAGATTTCCCGCATTAGGAATCTTAGGCGTCGTTATCCAGGTGTTCGGGTCTGATGAGACCCTAGCCGATCCTGCGGGATTGAGTTTGTTGAGAACCAGCGTTAGCTATCCCACTTTGAGATCGTTTTGCTGAGCGGAAAGTATATCCTAAGCTAATGCTTCCGAATTTGTATCCTGCTAGAGATAGACACATTCTACACAGGTACTGCATCCTACTGTATATCTATACTGCATTTTAGTATACGTACTGTATCCTATATATGTACTGCATTATTTGGATATACTGTTTTCTATGTATGTCCTGCATCCTATATATATTCTATATTCTATAGATATGCTGTATTTCAAAGTATCTGACACAAAGGCTCTTGTCACAGCCCAGGTGCTGTAGGACTGGATTCTCACTGGAGACACAGTACTGAGAGATCAGCCTGTTTCCCATGAGCCTCTGGGACACTCAGGTGGCAGATCTTCCCCACAGTCGCACTACAGATCCCTCTGTCATGTCAGCCCAGCAAAGCACAGGACTAATCTACAGGACAGCCGGTCACTGGAGAAGGAAGGCCTTCAGCCTGAGTGTGTCTCCCCTGTGGGTGCTGAATTAGAAACACGAACGAGACTTGACACTTGAAGCCCTGCTTATAATATTAAAAGGAAATTGTTTTTTGTTTTTTTTTCCGAGCGTAAGCTCTTGCACCATCTGGGATAGTCTGAGCTCTGGAAATTCCACCAAGACGGTGCTACATTACAGAAATAATCAAATAAAAGCTCCGAGTTAACATGAAACTTGTTCTGACGATTCTTCTTTGCGAATAAAAGTCACATTTGACCGACAGAGCATTTGAGGAAGCTGACAAGTCCTGTGCACCGGCTGGACAGAAAATCACCACGACAGTACCGGCCTGAGCCGGGGTACTTCCGTGAGTACGGACCTACCCGGAACTAAACAGAACGCGGTGCGTGTTTCCCCATCGGCCGCTACCGGAAACGGACTCGGCCGCTGATTCGGAGGAGGGGTTGGCGGAAGTTGTGCAGCGGCGAAACCCTTCCCCCGCAGTCGGCGAGAGAAGCAGCGTCGATAACCAGGAGCAACAGCCGGGGCAGCCGCCCAGCGTGACTGACTTTCGGACCGGACAGCGATCACGGGTTACCCGGGTCGCTGCTCATCAGCGGTAATTAGGTTGCGTCTAGAAACGGTGACCCGAACGATGGCGGAGGCGGCCGGCACGTCGAGAGAGACGATCACGGAGACGGTGCAGACCAGCACGCCGCCCCCTCCCCAGCAGGTACCGCAGTCGCCGCTAACGAGCGTGTCGAAAATAATGATCATAACGACAGCAATCGCGCTGGAAATGACAACACGGCGCTGCGTCATTGACGCTGCGCCACCTGATCACCTCCTGAGCTGCCTGGAGATCTTGTTGACAGACGGAAAACACCATATTTATTCTCTCTCTCTCACACACACACGTCTTTCTCATTTTTAAAACCTGTTTCCCCCCACCACCACCACCAATCCATTACAGTGTTCATGTACTGGAGTGTCCAGTCAGTGTGTCTGTGTGAACCCCCCTCTCTCTCTCAGTGCAGTGTTCATGTACTGGAGTGTCCAGTCAGTGTGTCTGTGTGAACCCCTCTCTCTCTCAGTGCAGTGTTCATGTACTGGAGTGTCCAGTCAGTGTGTCTGTATGAACCCCTCTCTCTCTCTCAGTGCAGTGTTCATGTACTGGAGTGTCCAGTCAGGGTGTCTGTATGAACCCCTCTCTCTCTCAGTGCAGTGTTCATGTACTGGAGTGTCCAGTCAGTGTGTCTGTGTGAACCCCTCTCTCTCTCAGTGCAGTGTTCATGTACTGGAGTGTCCAGTCAGTGTGTCTGTATGAACCCCTCTCTCTCTCAGTGCAGTGTTCATGTACTGGAGTGTCCAGTCAGGGTGTCTGTATGAACCCCTCTCTCTCTCAGTGCAGTGTTCATGTACTGGAGTGTCCAGTCAGTGTGTCTGTATGAACCCCTCTCTCTCTCTCTCTCTCATTCTGCAGGAGAGCCGCAGTCTGACAATCAAGCTGAGGAAGAGGAAGACGGAGAAGAAAGTGGAGTTTTCCAGCGACACTGTGGACAATGAGCATCTGGGCCGAAGGTCTTCCAAATGTGAGTCGACTGTCACTCAGTTCTGTGTTCCTGTTCCTTCCTCATCAAAGTAGCAGAAGCGTAGCACCTAGACTCATTCAACAGTTAAGGGTCAATGCTGTGCTTATTAGAGAATTCAGCTGATTGATTTGAGTATCTAGTCCAGGCTTGTCCCGAGAGAAGGCGTCAGCTTGTTCCACACTCCCACCGCCCTTTGTGTAAAGAAACACCTCCTGTGGCCAGATTGAACACTTGAGTCTCGGGGTTTGTGTTACGTCATTTAGAAAGTTGAATATACGTCTAAAGGGGCTCTTCTGTACACAGAGGTGGGTGGGGGTGGGGAACAAGCTGCCCAGCCCTGTGGTTGAAGCCGATACCCTGGCTTCTCTCCAGACACAGCTGGGTGAGCTCCTCCAGTCAGGACAGGAGGCTCTACTGTACACAGAGGGGGGTGGGGGTGGGGAACAAGCTGCCCAGCCCTGTGGTTGAAGCCGATACCCCAGCTTCTCTCTCCAGACATAGCTGGGTGAGCTCCTCCAGTCAGGACAGGAGGCTCTTCTGTACACAGAGGGGGGTGGGGGTGGGGAACAAGCTGCCCAGCCCTGTGGTTGAAGCCGATACCCCGGCTTCTCTCCAGACACAGCTGGGTGAGCTCCTCAGATTGATACTACTCCCTGCGCAAGAGAGGTGTCTGTATGAACCCCTCTCTCTCTCTCTCTCTCTCAGGCTGCTGTATCTATGAGAAGCCCAGGCAGTTTGGGGAGAGCTCCTCGGAGAGCGAGGGGGAGGACGACGGCTGTGGCAGTGCCAACTGCATCATGGGACACCGGAGCCGGCCCGGCGCGGGGCCCCCCGGTGCTGGGGGGCCGCGGCAGCAGCCCCAGGGCCGCCACGCCCACTGAGCCCCCAGTGAAGAGAGAGAGAGAGAGAGAGAGAGAGAGAGAGAGAGGTAGCTCACTGTGAGCCAGGGGGGCACCGCGAGACGCAGAAATAAACAAACTCAAGCACTACAAGACGGGGGGACCTTCCATTGGTGACGCGGGGGGGGGCAGGGGGGCAGGGAGGCAGGTGGGGACACGCGGGGGTGGAGGTGGGGGTACGAGTGGACCGGGGTGAGAGAGGGCGAGAGGCACTGATCGTCGCAAGGAGACGTTGGGGGGGGGTAGCTGCTGAGTATCTGCCCCTCCCGCCCCCTCCCCCCCTCGTCTCTGTCCCCCCCCCCCCCCCCCGCGCTCCTCTCCCCTTCCTCTCTCCTCCCGCTGCGCCTGGCCGCCCAGCTGTGGTGCCTGATGGGATTGAATGCTGTATCTTCACGAGAAACGCACTGAGTCAGCCTTTCAGTTATTAAACGCACACTCACACACCCTCACACTCACACACCCTCACATCCTCACACTCACACACCCTCACACTCACACACCCTCACATCCTCACACTCACACACTCACACACCCTCACACCCTCACACTCACACACCCTCACACTCACACACCCTCACATCCTCACACTCACACACTCACACACCCTCACACCCTCACACTCACACACCCTCACACTCACACACACACACCCTCACACTCACACCCTCACACTCACACACCCTCACATCCTCACACTCACACACTCACACACCCTCACACCCTCACACTCACACCCTCACACTCACACACCCTCACATCCTCACACTCACACACTCACACACCCTCACACCCTCTCACCCTCACACTCACACACCCTCACACCCTCACACTCACATAGCCTCACACCCTCACACTCACACACTCACATACCCTCACAACCTCACACTCACATACCCTCACAACCTCACACTCACATACCCTCACACCCTCACACTCACACACCCTCACACTCTCACGCTCTCACACCCTCACGCTCACACCCTCACACTCACACACCCTCACACTCTCACGCTCTCACACACACACACCCTCACACTCACACGCCCCCACACCCTCACACTCACACGCCCCCACACCCTCACACTCACACACCCTCACACCCTCACACCCTCACACTCTCACACTCTCACGCTCACACCCTCACACCCTCACACCCCCACACCCCCACACTCTCACGCTCTCACGCTCTCACGCTCTCACACCCTCACACACCCTCACACTCACACACCCTCACACTCACACACCCTCACACTCACACGCTCTCACACACACACCCTCAGACTCTCACGCTCACACACACTGACGCCGGGGACCTCCCAGGCTCTTCCACTGTGCCCTGAGCTGCTGTCGCACAGCCTGATAACACACCCTGGCCTGGTGGTATAGACAGTTATATGCTGTCAGCTGGTATTTATGTTTATTTATGGTTACGTACCCTCAAGTGGTGTTATATGCAGTTATATGCCCTTCACCGTATGTTGTATACCCTGCGCTGGTGTTATATACAGTTATATATACCCTGCGCTGGTGTCTTATACAGTTATATATGCCCTGCGCTGGTGTCGTATACAGTTATATATACCCTGCGCTGGTGTTATATACAGTTATATATACCCTGCGCTGGTGTCTTATACAGTTATATATGCCCTGCGCTGGTGTCGTATACAGTTATATATACCCTGTGCTGGTGTTATATACAGTTATATATACCCTGCGCTGGTGTCGTATACAGTTATATACCCTGCGCCGGTGTTATATACAGTTATATATACCCTGCGCTGGTGTCGTATACAGTTATATATACCCTGCGCTGGTGTCGTATACAGTTATATATACCCTGTGCTGGTGTTATATACAGTTATATATACCCTGCGCTGGTGTCGTATACAGTTATATACCCTGCGCCGGTGTTATATACAGTTATATATACCCTGCGCTGGTGTCGTATACAGTTATATATACCCTGCGCTGGTGTTGTATACAATTATATATACCCTGCTCTGGTGTTATATGCAGTTATATACCCTGCGCTGGTGTTATATACAGTTATATACCCTGCGCCAGTGTCGTATACAGTAATATATGCCCTGCGCTGGTGTTATATACAGTTATATACCCTGCGCCGGTGTCGTATACAGTTATATATACCCTGCGCTGGTGTTATATAGTTATATATATATACCCTGTGCTGGTGTTATATACAGTTATATATACCCTGCGCCGGTGTCGTATACAGTTATATATACCCTGCGCTGGTGTCGTATACAGTTATATATATATACCCTGCGCTGGTGTCATATACAGTTATATATACCCTGCGCTGGTGGGGTCAAGGGTTCATACGATGGCAAGGGTAACTGGGTACAACAGGAGGGCGGCCCGATTTTTATTTGTGGTTTTTTTTTAAATAAATTTTAATTTTGCAGAATGATTAATAATCCTCCTCTTAACGTTCGTCGTCTTCTGATCAAGAAATGTGGCCCCACACACACACACACACACACACACACACACACACACACACACACACACACACACACACACCCTGGACAGGACACCAGTCCATCACAGGACACACACACACTCACACACCCTGGACAGGACACACACACACACTCACACACCCTGGACAGGACACCAGTCCATCACAGGACACACACACACTCACACACCCTGGACAGGACACACACACACACTCACACACCCTGGACAGGACACCAGTCCATCACAGGACACACACACACTCACACACACTGGACAGGACACCAGTCCATCACAGGACACACACACACTCACACACACCTGTATAAACAGATGAAATAATAATCAATCATTTGCATCCTAAGTATTCCTCTTCACCCCACGGGTACATGAGAACATTTTTTAAGTACGACATGTATTGCATCTTTCTGTATGATCCTGATAAGTAAAAGAAAACCGTCTTTGAGTCCCGTGACAAAGCGTTTTGTGTGGAAGTCTGTTTTTTTTTCCTGTTGCGTTCGTCTTCAGGGGGCCCTCCTTGTTCTGAAGCCCTGGGTTCGAGTCCGGGTGTCCACCTTCTGTGGGGAGTCTGCGTGTTCTCCCAGCTGATCCCCCCCAGTGCGCCTCTGCTGTCATTATGACCCATCAGGTTTCAGCGAGTGCAGCTGCCCTCTGCCCTTTGCCCTTTGCCCTTTGCCCTTTGCCCTCTGCAGATTCCTGCAGCAGGTCACAGAGTGACAGCCAGTGACCACATGGGACAGGAGGAGAGGAAGTACCCCCCCCCCACCCAGGGGGAAAACAAAACTCGTGCAACACAGAACTTGTGTGATTTTTTTTTTCTTTTCCTGACAAAGTGCAGGAGCCCCCTGGACCTCCGCCATGCCCCGAACCCTGCGAAGGACACGGTCGTCATATCAGTCAGGATAAACGCCAGTCGATACACTAGCCCCCCACACACACACACCTGGGATCATAGACTTCACAGAGTCCTTAGGAATACGAGATGGGTCACCAACGAGAGGAGGCGATAAGTCCGAACTTCCCCTTTGGTATGATGGTATGATCTCACCCAGCTGTGTCTGGAGAGAAGCCAGGGTATCGGCTTCAACCACAGGGCTGGGCAGCCTGTTCCCCACCCCCACCCCCCTCTGTGTACAGAAGAGCCCCCTGTCCTGACTGGAGGAGCTCATCCAGCTGTGTCTGGAGAGGAGCCAGGGTATCGGCTTCAACCACAGGGCTGGGCAGCTTGTTCCCCACCCCCACCCCCCTCTGTGTACAGAAGAGCCCCCCCGTCCTGACTGGAGGAGCTCACCCAGCTGTGTCTGGAGAGGAGCCAGGGTATCGGCTTCAACCACAGGGCTGGGCGGCCTGTTCCCCACCCCCACCCCCCTCTGTGTACAGAAGAGCCTCCTGTCCTGACTGGAGGAGCTCACCCAGCTGTGTCTGGAGAGAAGCCAGGGTATCGGCTTCAACCACAGGGCTGGGCAGCCTGTTCCCCACCCCCGTTAATAAGTCTGTGAATTCCCCGATTTGCTTCTAGACGAATTTTGAGGAAAAACAGACCAGAGACCAGAGCCTGATGATTTTTTTAAATGACTTTATTACCTTTGCTTGGAAAACAAACAAACAAAACAAAACAGCACACCATCCATTCCCTCAGTGACACTGGAGTGACGTCCCCGGTAAAACCGTTTTTTTCAGGCTGCGGCGTCCCGACAGTTTCTTTGGCATTTAACAGCTGCCCCCCCCCCCAGCGTGAGCTCCCTGCTCCTTCCTCTCTCCGTGTAGGTTTCGATTAAAAATAAAAAAACCAGTAGGCCTCAGTTGAGCCTGCCCACTCTAGTAGGCTCCCTTCCCCACTGCAGTGCTTCCGTCCTGGGCCGCGGCGTCCAGGGCCTCTCCCCGGACCTCCTCGGGCCTGGAGGGATGCCGGCCCGTTTGTCCCCGAGCGGGACTACTGCTCTCCTGCGCTCCAGACGCACAGCCCTGGTCTGGATCAGGGCACTGAAACACACAGAGAGAGGGAGTGAGGGAGGTGACAGTCGGGACACGGTCAGATTAGATGGGCAGTTTTACAAACAGCTGTTCAAAACGAGAAGAGAAGCCTCTGAAGTGTGCATCAGGTGAGTCTGGACAGCGTGTCCCATAAGAGTCCAGACAGGCGAGTGTGTACAGTGTGTCCAGTAAGAGTCTGGACAGGCGAGTGTGTACAGTGTGTCCAGTAAGAGTCCGGACAGGCGAGTGTGTCCAGTGTGTCCTGTGAAAGTCCGGACAGGTGAGTGTGTCCAGTAAGAGTCTGGACGGGCGAGTGTGTACAGTGTGTCCAGTGAGAGTCTGGACAGGTGAGTGTGTACAGTGTGTACAGTGAGAGTCGGGACAGGTGGGTGTGTCTCTACAGTGTGTCCAGTGAGAGTGTGGACAGGCGAGTGTGTACAGTGTGTCCAGTGAGAGTCTGGACAGGCGAGTGTGTACAGTGTGTCCAGTGAGAGTCTGGACAGGCGAGTGTGTACAGTGTGTCCAGTGAGAGTGTGGACAGGTGGGTGTGTCTCTACAGTGTGTCCAGTGAGAGTCTGGACAGGTGGGTGTGTCTCTACAGTGTGTCCAGTGAGAGTCTGGACAGGTGGGTGTGTCTCTACAGTGTGTCCAGTGAGAGTGTGGACAGGCGAGTGTGTACAGTGTGTCCACAAGAGTCCGTATACGAGAAGACGGATTAAATAATCCAATTGAAAGACGGTAAACACACGAGGCTCGTTCTCAAGCGCACCACATGATTAACTTGCCTAAGCGTCCAATACTCGTTTCTAAACGACCGATTCTCGTCCTTCTCAATTTCACCGACATCCCAGGTAACTCGCGTCGAAAACATGTCTATTAGGCGTTTGCGCCATTCAAGACAAGACACGACCGATTCCAGGACTATAAAACTCTAAACCTGACAATTTCACACGCTCCCACACCCGAAAATGAAGGATTTCTCCTCGTTTGGCGAATTTGAAACAGTTTGTTCAATTAACCGCAACACACAAGACGGCGGTGTTACCTGTTCCAGGGGGGCGGCTGGGGCCTCTCCCGCCGGCTCGGACCTGTCCGGGCTGCCGTCTCCCGCTGCAGCCCGGTTCGGGGGGCAGGCGGGCCCGGGCCGGGGGTCCGGCGCGCCCCGGAGGGCCGCCGACACCAGCGCGGTCCAGGAAAGGCACCCCTTCCTGAAACGCACCCAACCGGGCCAGGAGAGGAACCCCCCGCCGGTCCGTCCGTGGGCTCGGGGCAGCAACAGGCTGACGTGCAGAACCGGGCTCCCGGGACCGGCGAAGTGGGCGGAACCGTCCCGCGTGTCCCTCGTGGGCTCCGGTCGCCCTGGCGGTTTCGGGGCGTCCCCGGCCGCCCACCCCAGCAGTCCCTTGTGCACCCCCCAGCCCGGTTCGGCGGCGAGTCCCACGGCGGTCCGCGCAGGATGCGGCGGTTCCGACCCGGAGCTCGGAGGCGGCCGCTGTGCGCGTCTCCCGGGACCCTCCGCCGTCTGGGCTGCGGGCCCCCGCTTTTCGCTGACCCTCCACCTCAGGGGGCCCCCAGACCCGCCGACCCGCACCCCGCAACCCCCCGGCCCGCGCCGCCAACGAGCGGCCCCCGCGGCCGCCGGCCCCCAGCTGCGCCCGCCGCCCCGCCGAGGCGCTGGGGGCTCCGGCTGCGGCCCGCACGGCAGCCCGAGGCTGCGGCCTGCGCCGGCGGGCCTCGGCGACGGGTCGGCTGGGTGCGGCGGCGGCGGTCGCGGCCGCCCGAACAGGCCGCCCCGGCAGCGGAGGACGCCGGCCCGGGCGGAGGCGGAAGGGACCGAAGTCATCGCAGCGGCCGGTAGGCGACAGAAACGCGTCTCATCTAAGCCCAACGAGGGGGTCTCCGGAGCTGACAGTGTGAAAACGGGGGTCCTGCGCTGTGCACTACCGCCATCCTCGGCGTGCCGTTTAAAAATGCCGTCCCATCTGGGTTTGGAAAAAAAAAACAACAACAACAAAAACAAACACCACCCCGCTCGATGAATGAGCGCCGGGCGGATCTCCGGTCACCGCTGACGGCGGGTGCTGCCGCCCACTGGCCGCTGTGAGACGGTGGCGCCGTCCCGGTACCGGACAGATCCAGCCCCAGGGGGCCCGTCCCGCTACCGGACAGATCCGGTCCCCCACCCCACCCCACCCCACCAAGCCGTGACTCCGCCAATTGTCTTTCCAATGTGATGCGTAACTGACACCTTCCTGGCGCCACAGCCGAAACGTCGTGTCGTGTCGTGTCCTGTATAATCCTGTACGTGTTCCTGTGCAGGCTGACGCATCTCCCGGCTTGAACTACGTTTTGAAAGCCTGGCCAGTACCTGGAGGGGAGACCCCTGGGAGAGCTGAGGCTGCTGCTGGGAGAGGTGTGAGTGGGGCCAGCAGGGGGCGCTCTCACCCTGCGGTCTGTGTGGGTCCTGATGCCCCAGTATAGTGACGGGGGACACTGGGCTGTAAACAGGCGCCGTCCTTCGGATGAGACGTCAAACCGAGGTCCTGACTCTCTGTGCTCATTAACAATCCCGGGGTGTCTCTGGAGAAGAGTAGGGGTGTTACCCCGGTGTCCTGGCCAAATTTCCCATGGGCCCTCACCCATCATGGCCTCCTAATCACCCCCCTCTCTGAACTGGCCCCATCCCTCTGCTCTCCTCCCCACTGAGAGCTGCTGTGTGGGGGAGCGTTCTGGCGCACTATGGCTGCCGTCCCATCATCCAGGTGGGGGCTGCACACTGGTGGCGGTAGTGGGATCCCCATTACCTGTAAAGCGCTTTGAGTGGAGTGTCCAGAAAAGCGCTATATAAGAGTAAGCAATTATTATGAATAATTATGACGATGGGTGTGTCCGGCGTGGCCGTCGTTCACAGTTTGGGGGTGTCCAACACCCTCTTGTGTGACCCTGACGCCTACAATCAGACGCCGATGCTCTGATTGAGGGGTGCGGGCGCTCGGTGAAACGACCGCGTGTTAAGAGGCTTACCGACGACGGTCAGCCGGACTTGACCGGTGGCGTTCTGAGACTGGCACTCGTCCGGGGTCCCATCAGCGGAGGTGGTGCGCTGAAGGGTCAGGGAGAAGTCCCCCGCCGCGACCCTCTGGTTTCGGGGGTCTGCCAAAACACGGATCAGCTGGGCGGGCGCCAGGGCAGGGCGGCGTTGTCACGGTCACAACAGGATCTTCACGGGGTGAAAATCGGGTGGCGCCCAGGTTCTGAACCGTGTAGCTGAAATACCCTCCCACCCCCTCCTCTCCTCAGTATAACAAACTAGAATGTTTCACTGTCTGAATTGTTCGTTTGTCGAGCAGAGCAGCCCGAAACGGGCTTCACCAGATGGAGCAATATCGCCACCTACTGACCGCACAAGAGACCGCGGTCGAAATCACCGCTCAGGACACGACAGAAACCACAGCCCGCGACGCCGGTGGGTTGTTTCAGTGGTTTTATTATGTCTCAGTGTGACGTCTCTCTCTAAAGGCGTTCGGTCCACACTCCGCAGAGTCCCCCTCCTCGGTCCGCACGGCCTCTCTAGGGACCAGAGCTGTTGGACGACGTCTCGCTCTGTTCTTTTCCTGGAAGGCACCACAGGAGAGGAGAGGTCGGAGGTCACGGACAGGTCAGAGAGGGGTCAGAGCAAGGCGTCTGGTCGAGAGCACGCTCCTCTCTCGCGCCACAGATGGGCTGCAGTTCCTTGTGCCCTGGGTGCGATTCCAGGCCGGGGGTGCTGTCTGTGTGGAGTCTGCATGTTCTCCCCCGATGAGCATGGGTTTCCTCCCACAGTCCAGAGACAAACTGGTGGGTTACTTGGCTTCGGGGGAAAACTGGCCTTGGTGTGTGAGTGTGTGAGTGTCCTGTGATGGACTGGTGTCCTGTCCAGGGTGTGTGAGTGTGTGTGTGTCCTGTGATGGACTGGTGTCCTGTCCAGGGTGTGTGAGTGTGTGTGTGTGTGTGTCCTGTGATGGACTGGTGTCCTGTCCAGGGTGTGTGAGTGTGTGTGTGTCCTGTGATGGACTGGTGTCCTGTCCAGGGTGTGTGAATGTGTGTGTGTCCTGTGATGGACTGGTGTCCTGTCCAGGGTGTGTGATTGTGTGTGTGTCCTGTGATGGACTGGTGTCCTGTCCAGGGTGTGTGATTGTGTGTGTGTCCTGTGACGGACTGGTGTCCTGTCCAGGGTGTGTGATTGTGTGTGTGTCCTGTGACGGACTGGTGTCCTGTCCAGGGTGTGTGAGGGTGTGTGTGTGTCCTGTGACGGACTGGTGTCCTGTCCAGGGTGTGTGAGTGTGTGTGTGTGTGTCCTGTGATGGACTGGTGTCCTGTCCAGGGTGAACCCTGCCTTGTGTGTGGATAATGGATAGATTATCTTATCATCACATGACTCCTGCCTTGGCTACACTGTATCAGTTGCCGGTTACATTTCAGATGGCCTTTAAGAGGTTTTGAATTTCCCGAGTCCCTTCTCTTCCCAGCCCCCTCTCTCCCTCTCTCACCTCGTCCTTTCTTCCTCCGGAGGACACAGGCGGCGACGGGCAGCACCAGAGCCACGGCCAGGACCCCCATCACCACCACGGCGATGAAGCCCGCGTCGGGTTCGAGGTCCTCACCTGTCAGAAGAGGACGGGGAAGCCAGACGTTCAGGCGCAGCAAGCGCTGGAGTTTTCCTGGGCTCTGATCTGGGGATATCGGTGACGCCGTCCTACTTTCTCCTTCCACTAGGGGGAGCCCTTGGGCAGCACACACACACACACACACAAGTCGCCCCCCTACACACAGCACAAGAGATTCTGCGGCCTGTGGTTTGTGCTCGTCGGTGGCGTTGACGTTGGATGCAGTCTGTCTGCATATAGCGCCTTATTCCGTCAGGGCGCGACAGTCTGCGGTCCTTACAACGACGGCGATTGCTGGTGGCGGTCAGGCCTCTGTACAGTAGCGCGCGGCGCGTACACCTGGCAGAGGTGGGAGGGAAAATGCTGGTAGTCTTGGAGTGTCTTCTGTCCTCGTGTCCTCATGTGTCGCAGACTGAGTGTCCAGTCCTCATCCTGGCTGGTGTGTGCATTGTGTGTGTGTGTGCGCGCGTCTCTGGAAAGCTGGGACAAGCCGAAAGCCCGGTGGCATCCTTTAAGTGGGTCTCGTTAAGCCAATAACGAACCCATTCAGGGTCGTTAAGACCAGGAAGGACAGACCTGCGCAGATATACAGTACCAGCCCTCCTGGCCCAGGACTGACAGCTGGACAGAGAATCTCTCTCTCACCCCAGTCCACCTCCAGCCCGTTGTCCAGACCGCTGTGCTGGACCCTGCAGGTGTAGCGATGTCTCTCTCGGCGCTCCTCCTCTTCCTCGCTGAGCGCCAGGGTCTTCCTCAGCTGGTAGGTCCCGTCTCCGTTGGGCAGCACCTCCCCCCCTGTCAGCTCCTGCTCCGGGACGGGACGCCCGTCTCTCAGCAGGGTCAGCTCCAGGGCCCGGGGGTAGAAGCCGGTGGCCAGGCAGGTCACCTCCGTCCCCCCAGAGAAGGCGGATGTCTTCTGGAAGACCCGGACCCTGGGCTTGACTGCGGAGGAAGAGGAGCAGAGAAGAGGTCCCCTGAAGGACATGGAAAAGCACTGAAGAACTAGAACTGGAGAAACGTCTTTACTCAGACAGTGGTGGAGGTGGGGAACAAGCTGCCCAGCCCTGTGGTTGAAGCCGATACCCTGGCTCCTCTCGAGACACAGCTGGGTGAGCTCCTCCAGTCAGGACAGGAGGCTCTTCTGTACACAGAGGGTGGTAGGGGTGGGGAACAAGCCGCCCAGCCCTGTGGTTGAAGCCGATACCCCGGCTCCTCTCCAGACACAGCTGGGTGAGCTCCTCCAGTCAGGACAGGAGGCTCTTCTGTACACAGAGGGTGGCGGGGGTGGGGAACAAGCCGCCCAGCCCTGTGGTTGAAGCCGATACCCTGGCTCCTCTCCAGACACAGCTGGGTGAGCTCCTCCAGTCAGGACAGGAGGCTCTACTGTACACAGAGGGGGGCAGGGGTGGGGAACAAGCTGCCCAGCCCTGTGGTTGAGGCCGATACCCTGGCTTCTCTCCAGACACAGCTGGGTGAGCTCCTCCAGTCAGGACAGGAGGCTCTACTGTACACAGAGGGCGGCGGGGGTGGGGAACAAGCCGCCCAGCCCTGTGGCTCTCCAGACGCAGCTGGGGGAGCCCACTGTGACACACCTCTCCTCATCAGGACGTGCCCGTCCTGCTCCAGGTATCTCTTCAGCAGCTTCAGGCACATGGGCTGGTAGACGTTGATGACCGCGATCTTATAGCCCTCCAGGAAGAGCTTGTCGTAGATGGCGCCGGGGTCGAGGGGGCTGTAACTGAATCTCTCCATGTCGTAGGTCAGCAACCCCTGGCCGTCGTAGGCATCGGCCGTCCTGAAGCGGGCGGCCCCGCCCTCGTCCAGCTCACAGCCGCTGATCCTCTGGTACGTGTGGACGCCTGGGGGGACACACGGACAACTTCTGTCCCGCAGCGTAGGCTGGGATGAGCTCTTTGATTCGTGTAGTGGGCCACAGACTGGGGCAGCTGGGGTCTGTCCCAGCAAGGAACAGGCACAAGGCAGGGCTCACCCTGGACAGGACAGCAGTCCATCACAGGACACTCACATACACTCACACACCCAGGACAGGACAGCAGTCCATCACAGGACACACACACACTCACACACCCTGGACAGGACACCAGTCCATCACAGAACACACACAGTCACACACCCTGGACAGGACACCAGTCCATCACAGGACACACACTCACACACCCTGGACAGGACACCAGTCCATCACAGGACACACACACACTCACACACCCTGGACAGGATACCAGTCCATCACAGACACACACACACACTCACACACCCTGGACAGGACACCAGTCCATCATAGGACACACACACACCCTGGACAGGACAGCAGTCCATCACAGGACACACACACACTCACACACACCCTGGACAGGACACCAGTCCATCACAGGACACACACACACGCTGGACAGGACACCAGTCCATCACAGGACACACACACACACACACACACACACACACACACACACACACACACACACACACACTCACTCACACACCCTGGACAGGACACCAGTCCATCACAGGACACACACACTCACTCACACACCCTGGACAGGACACCAGTCCATCACAGGACACACACACACTCACACCCTGGACAGGACACCAGTCCATCACAGGACACACACTCACACACCCTGGACAGGACACCAGTCCATCACCAGTCCGGGAGAAGTAACCCACCAGCGCTGTGGTTGAAGCGCCCCATCACGTACGCCAGCTTCCGCCTCATGTCCCGCTGGAAGTCGCGGACGATCGCTTCCCTGTCCTCGGCGTCGTCGAAGGCGCCCCCGCCCGGGCGCCAGTCCCGCCGCGACACCAGCTCCCCCGCGGCGCTGTTGTAGTACTCCACCTGCACGCCGTCCACCACGCCCACCCCCGACAGCTCGGGGAGCTCGGGGCTCCCCACCACCAGCGTGCCGAGGTACCACAGGTAGTGCCTGCCTGGAAAACAGACGGGATTCTGGGTCCCTACATCTCCTCATGGCGTCTGGGGAGAAGTGTCACGCTGGAGGAACTGAGGCTCTTTAGTCTGAAGGGAGCATCAGAGGAACTGAGTCTCTTTAGTCTGAAGGAAGCATCAGAGGAACTGAGTCTCTTGAGTCTGAAGGGAGCATCAGAGGAACTGAGGCTCTTTAGTCTGAAGGGAGCATCAGAGGAACTGAGTCTCTTTAGTCTGAAGGAAGCATCAGAGGGACTGAGGCTCTTTAGTCTGAAGGGAGGGTCCCGCACTGACAGGCTGCAGGAACTGAGTCTCTTTAGTCTGAAGGGAGCGTCCCGCACTGACAGGCTGGAGGAACTGAGTCTCTTCAGTCTGAAGGGAGCGTCCCACACTGACAGGCTGCAGGAACTGAGTCTCTTTAGTCTGAAGGGAGCATCCCGCACTGACAGGCTGGAGGAACTGAGTCTCTTCAGTCTGAAGGGAGTGTCCCGCACTGACAGGCTGGAGGAACTGAGTCTCTTCAGTCTGAAGGGAGTGTCCCGCACTGACAGGCCGGAGGAACTGAGTCTCTTTAGTCTGAAGGGAGTGTCCCGCACTGACAGGCTGGAGGAACTGAGTCTCTTCAGTCTGAAGGGAGGGTCCCGCACTGACAGGCCGGAGGAACTGAGTCTCTTCAGTCTGAAGGGAGCGTCCCACACTGACAGGCTGCAGGAACTGAGTCTCTTTAGTCTGAAGGGAGGGTCCTGCACTGACAGGCCGGAGGAACTGAGTCTCTTTAGTCTGAAGGGAGCGTCCCACACTGACAGGCTGCAGGGACTGAGTCTCTTTAGTCTGAAGGGAGGGTCCTGCACTGACAGGCTGGAGGAACTGAGTCTCTTCAGTCTCAAGGGAGTGCCCCACACTGACAGGCTGGAGGAACTGAGTCTCTTCAGTCTGAAGGGAGTGCCCCACACTGACAGGCTGCAGGAACTGAGTCTCTTCAGTCTGAAGGGAGGGTCCTGCACTGACAGGCTGGAGGAACTGAGTCTCTTCAGTCTGAAGGGAGTGCCCCACACTGACAGGCTGGAGGAACTGAGTCTCTTCAGTCTGAAGGGAGCGCCCCACACTGACAGGCTGGAGGAACTGAGTCTCTTTAGTCTGAAGGGAGTGTCCCACACTGACAGGCTGGAGGAACTGAGTCTCTTCAGCCTGAAGGGAGCGCCCCACACTGACAGGCTGCAGGAACTGAGTCTCTTTAGTCTGAAGGGAGCATCCCGCACTGACAGGCTGGAGGAACTGAGTCTCTTCAGTCTGAAGGGAGTGTCCCACACCGACAGGCTGCAGGAACTGAGTCTCTTCAGTCTGTAGGGAGTGTCCCGCACTGATTCTGGCTCCTTGACAACCATGAATTAGAGGAAGTGGTTAGATGGATCAGCATGTCGAGTTTATTAGGAAATACAGATCAGCCCATCAGGGCTTCGCAGTTTCACTCAGAGAACAGAAACGGTTTTTTTTTTGGGGGGGGGGGGGTCTGTTTTCACGCCGCAGCTGAGCTCAGCTTTTTCATCGAGCTTTTTCTATCACGCCTCCGCGCGCCTCGCTGCCAGCTCGGTTGGCGCCTCGTGTGCTTTGTGCTTCCGGGCTGCGTCCGGCGCGAGGCCGTTAGGAGTCCCCGCAGGTGTGCCCGCGAGCTCGTTAAGGGGGGGTGGGGGTGGAGGGGGCACACGTGCGATCAAAGGGAGCCGCCGACGGCTCGACGTCACACCCCGATAACGTCACCCGCGGTTTTGCCAACGCGACAAAAAACCCAAGAGTTTTGCAGACGCCTCTTGCGAGAGCCCCGTTTCGGTTCCCTCTTCCCTTACCCACCTCCCCCCCCCCCGGTCTCCCCCCCCAGCTCCTTCAGCCCGTCTTCCAGGGCTGTCGGACCGGGCGCACAAGTCGCGCTGGGGACGTCACTTCTGCCGTCGTCCGAAAACGATGAATTACAGAGGCTATTCTGTTGTCACGCCGATAGCAGTTCGATACATATACACTCGTATTTTTCTCATATACCCCTTTATATAAGAACATTTAAATATATATCCATCCTTGTATTCATTCTTGAATTGCTACATCTGTTCTTTTTCTTTTCCTGTTTACAGCCGAAATATTTCCCCTAGCAATACATTTATATTTCTATTTTATATCTATATCTACATTCATGTGTGCAATGCGATTTTTCTGCGTGCTGTTCTGTTCTAGTTTCTCTGTGTGTCCTGGACTGTGAGTAACTCTGTTAGTGCCACCCCCTCACTGTACTGATTGTATTGTGTTATTATTATTGTATCATTCGTTACACTGTGGCTGTGTTGTCTGTTTAAAGCTGCTGTTGTCCTGCAGTTTCCCTCACGGGATCAATAAAGTGTCCATCTCTCTTAATTCTGTGAACCTGAGCGTATGAACGGAAGACAAACCTCCAGTCCGATTTCAAGCATTCTGCTGAATTAAACTATCCAGTCGTCTGTCCCAGCAAGCAACAGGCACAAGGCAGGGTTCGCCCTGGACAGGACAGCAGTCCATCACAGGACACACACACACTCACACACCCTGGACAGGACAGCAGTCCATCACAGGACACACAGACACTCACACACCCTGGACAGGACACCAGTCCATCACAGGACACACACACACTCACACACCCTGGACAGGACACCAGTCCATCACAGGACACACACACACACAGCCTGAACAGGACAGCAGTCCATCACAGGACACACACACACACACTCACACACACCCTGGACAGGACACCAGTCCATCACAGGACACACACACACACACACCCCGTAGACAGGACAGCAGTCCATCACAGGACACACACACACTCACACACACCCTGGACAGGACAGCAGTCCATCACAGGACACAGATACACACTCACACACCCTGGACAGGACACCAGTCCATCACAGGACACACACACACACAGCCTGGACAGGACAGCAGTCCATCACAGGACACACACACACACACTCACACACACCCTGGACAGGACACCAGTCCATCACAGGACACACACACACACAGCCTGGACAGGACAGCAGTCCATCACAGGACACACACACACACACACACACACTCACACACACCCTGGACAGGACACCAGTCCATCACAGGACACACACACACACACACCCTGGACAGGACACCAGTCCATCACAGGACACACACACACCCTGGACAGGACACACACTCACACCAGGGCCAGTTTTCCCAGAAACACCCCTTTAACCCACCTGCCCGTCTCTGGACAGTAGCAGGAAAACCGGAGCAGCCGAAAGGACACCCCCACTGACACAGCGAGACCATGCAGACTCCACACAGACAGCACCCCCAGGGTTGGGAAAGTTGGATCCGGGCGTTAAGAAGGGAGGGCGCCCGTGGAAAGGACGGGCTTCACGGGAGGTGGGGAGCGACCCGGCGCAAGCAGACAGACACCGGCGGCGGCGCGCTTACCGGCCGAGAGCGCGCCCCGCAGGCAGAGGAGGCCCAGCGCGCACGCCAGGCGCATGATCGTCTCTGCAGCTTCTCCGACACCAGCCGAGCCGAGCGGACCAGGCGCTTGCAGGCGCGTTTAAAGACGGGGGGGGGCCGCGCCTTGCGTGCGTGACGATATTCCGGGCCAATCGAGGAAGGGCGCGTCAGGCGCAGCCGACCCGGCGATGAAGACCGTCGGGGGGTGATCGTTTTTGATCGCATCCGCCAGAAATGCGGTGTTCGGGCGTTGTTATTTTACGGTGTCTCCATTTGCATGCGTCTGTATTAAGTACGACAGTGAAGAACGACGGCGTGGTGTCGGTCCCACGCAAGGCGGAATCGTCGCTTTCTGTGACGGCAAAAGGCATTTCACGTATGGGAGAGGCATCGGCGCGCGCGTTGAACCCACGTTGTGCTGGAATCCGGACTCGGTGGTCCTACTGAGCCATTCGGATGGTACCGGCACCGGTCACGACGCGTACATGGGTCTGACTACGGGCACATCGTTAGAGCCCCAGTTGCACATCGACGGTATGCGGGGATCGGAGATTTGCATCGGCCGTTTGAATGTTTTATTAGGGTTCGTTTTCTCTCGGCGGGGTTTCGCTGATTCTCTCCAAAACCCCGCACAATAATTCCGTGTACGACTGCGTTCTCCTTCATTAAACACCCGATCCGATTCATCCATCGATACGAAACGGGGGGTTCCCTTATCCCACCGCTCATTCGGATCAATCAATCAATATGAAATGAGGAATGACCTTAATTCCACACCCGATCGGATTCACCCCTCGATATACGAAAGGAGGAATTCTGTTGTCCCACGCCTTATGAGATATCGATCGGCCCAGTCCCGTGATGAGAGAGCCTCTCCTGATTTATGGGCGATTTATTTAGTGACTGCGTGGGGGGCTCATATCGAGTAGATAACGCCTGTTGTTTTACAGGTTTTCTGGTACAGAAGCAGCACAAATGACACAGTTTCGGCCCCCGCCCCACCCGCCCCTGCGGTGTTACAGGGTGTCTGAGTCACGATTAAAAAAAAAAAAAGAAAAAAAAAGACCAGCCGGGTAAAATGCGTGCAGACGGAAAACTTAATTTCTGGTCGAGTCGCCCCGGCGTCGCGGGCTCGGCCGGGTTTTGAGACCTGTCGTGGAAAATCGTCCCCCACCCGCGAACCCCTCGGCCCCCCTTCTTCTGGAATTCAGAATTAGAATTTAGAACTTAGAATTGAGCTCATTCGTGCGTTTGAACCCTCGTGCCTGCCGCCTCTTTGGATGGGATTCGCTGGGATTCTGGGATTTGCTTGGATTCTCAGAGATCCAGGTGTTTTCCGTCGGTCCGGGCAGCGGCGGTCCGTCCAGACTGGGCAGTACCGGCCCATCCCAGACCGTCACTTCAACAACCCGACTTGACATCGTAAAAAAAATAAATAAAATAAAATAAAAATACGAGCGCTTTCTGCACATCAGCTGGGAATCGTCTCTTGCCTGTTTCGTACCATTAACATCATTCAAGTTATGAATAATGTTAGCGGGGGCGGATACCAGCACTAAAACCAGGAGAGAGACTGGGAACTCGGGAGCTGGGGCACACAAAAAAGCGCTTTATAAACCTCCTCCTCCGCCAGCGATCTTCCGGCATCACACAGCTGAAGGGGAGACAGATCTGACTGCAGCAGAACAACCGGGGCTCGGCTCACAGGGCGGTGTCTGAAGAAGTACTCGTTTTTAGCTCCGATTCGTACACACGGAATCCATTTTTCATTGCTGGGCGAATAATGCAACCCCCCTGCCCTGCTTTCCGTTTAATTGCATTTTTTTTTTTTTGGTTTCCCCACGTACTCGGATGAGGAGGCCTCGCCGTGCGCCACTTGTAAAACGAAAAACCCGACGTTGTAAGTAGGAGAACCACTACCGCGGACACGTAGACAGAGTGTGTTTCAGCCGAAATACGAGCCTTTCCAAACGCTCCCCCCCCACGCATTTGTTTGAAGAGCAAAAAAAAAACGACTTCCACGTCTTCCTTTCTGTAATCGGACATTTCTCGACGTTTGAGCCTGCGGACACGGGCCTAGTTGCACTGTCCCGTCCCAGCCACTAGGTGGCGGTAACGCGCCGCACTGGCCGGGCGGGAGAGCGCACTTCCGGACGTTAATGGCGGCGGCCTGGAGCGGTGGAGGTGGATCTAAGTGTCCGGCCGGTGCTGTCGTGGTGCTGTCGGACTCCTCACACGCGATTTTATATTTACCTGGGCCTGACGAGCCCTGTGATGTGAACCTGTTTATCCCTCCTGTTCTACCTCTCTCGTTTTCAGACGACGCGTTTTCACTGCCTCCCGATCAGCTGTATTGATCTGCCCATCAGATCGATCGATCGATCGATCAGGTTTCAGCCTCCCCACCCTCCCACTTCAGCACGAAGACGCACGCAGAGGGTTGTGCACGTTCAGAGCTTTTATTGGCTTTCCGAAACAGAGCGCCGTGGAATCGCTTTCGTGAGCCGAAACACCTTAAGAGACCGCGTTGAAAAAGGGGTTTTGCGCTTCTTTTAAAACTTAAAGGCGTGTCGAGGTGACCTGTCAGGAGAGTATTGGTTTCAAGACAATCAGGGCTTCAAGTGTCAAGTCTCGTTCGTGTTTCTAATTCAGCACCCACAGGGGAGACACACTCAGGCTGAAGGCCTTCCCTCTCCGGTGATCGGCTGTCCTGTCGATTAGTCCTGTGCTTTACTGACAGAGGGATCTGTAGTGCGACTGTGGGGAAGATCTGCCACCTGAGCGTCCCCATGGCTCATGGGAAACAGGCTGATCTCTCAGTACTGTGTCCCCAGTGAGAATCCAGTCCTACAGCACCTGGGCTGTGACAAGAGCTTATGTGTCAGACACTTTGAACTACAGTACATCTACAGGATACAGTTGAACTGTAGAGCATCTACAGGATACAGTTGAACTGTAGTTCATCTACAGGATACAATTGAACTACAGTACATCTACAGGATACAGTTGAACTGTAGAGCATCTATAGGATACAGTTGAACTACAGTACATCTACAGGATACAGTTGAACTGTAGTTCATCTACAGGATACAGTTGAACTGTAGAGCATCTATAGGATACAGTTGAACTACAGTACATCTACAGGATACAGTTGAACTACAGTACATCTACAGGATACAGTTGAACTGTAGAGCATCTACAGGATACAGTTGAACTACAGTACATCTACAGGATACAGTTGAACTGCAGTTCATCTACAGGATACAGTTGAACTGTAGAGCATCTACAGGATACAGTTGAACTACAGTACATCTACAGGATACAGCTGAACTGTAGAGCATATACAGGATACAGTTGAACTACAGTACATCTACAGGATACATGTATAGAATGCAGTTCGTATATAGAGTACAGGAGAGCTATAGGATATAATCGTCTATAAAATACACCCATCTAGAGCAGGATACACATTAGCTTAAGATGCACTTTCCACATCCAGCACATCTGTAAGATATGTAGTAGTACATATTTAGCAGTGCAGTAAATGCTGTATAATGCAGTATTCTGTAGGATACAATGTGTACATGTCTATCGAATCTACAGCAGGATTCGAGCGTTTCAGCTGAAGATACACTTTCCACTCAGTAAAATGATCTGAGAGTGCTGTTGCTAACCTTGGTCCTCCACAGACTCAGTCCTGCAGGATCGGCTAGGGTCTCATCAGGCCTGAACACAGGGATTAAGATGCCTAGGAATGGGAATTAGGGGGATGCAAAATCTCCAATCCCAGATTCTGGGGACCAGATCCGGAGGTTATCCAACATAATTTGCTTTGTTGACTCCGTGTGTTTTCCCACTCGGAGAGGATATGTGGGGAAAAACATACTACACTCCTACACCCCCCTCCCTTATGAGAGTTGGTGGTGATGCAAGAGCTGCAGGTGTCCTGAATCTGACTCAACCCCGAGGAATTGTGGGAGATGAAGACCCAGGGCCCGGTACCGGTACCGCTGATGGGACCGAGACTGAGACCCCGCGAGAACTGCAGGAATGGGTTCATTAAGGACCGGACACCGGCGCCCCCTGCCGGTGTAGCAACACCACAGTCTCAGCTTATTAGAAAGCCTCATTCTGGTCCAGCCCAGCTGTGCTCCGGGTCTGGTTCTGGGTCTCTGCCGGAGCCTGGAGTACTCCAGATTCCGGTCTTTCCCCTCGGCTCAGGTCCGGGTTTCGGTTCTGGCCGGCCAGTGCAGCAGCTCCAGAAGAGGCCCATGTCTGGCTCACTGCAGGTCTGGTCTGGGTGGTTAGTGTTGTGGTTAACGAGAGAGAGAGAGAAAAACAGAGAGAAACAGAATGGGTTATAGGACAGGCAGGAGGAATGTGTAACTTTCAGAGTTACGCACACACACACACTCAACACACAGGGTCACAGCTCGCACACACAGGTCTGGTTCACTGCCGTCAGTGTGGTAGATTAGGAGAGAGAAGAAGACTGTAGTCACAGTCCAGGGTTGTGTAGGACAGAGAAATAAATCACACACATCACACACAACCCACACAGAATCGTCTCAGCTACCAGACAACACACAGAGAATCACAGCTCACACACAAAGTCACAACCCTCACACACACACAGCTTCAAAATATATCTGTAGGACATCTGCTGGCTGGAGCAGCACATTCCTGCCTCCCTCCTCATCCAAGAACAACAATTACCCAGCCAGGCCAGAGGTACGAGCTGCAGTACTGTCACAACACTGATACAGCAGCAGTGAGCCCAGCCTCAATCACACTGACTGATCAATAAGAGTGACAGTACAGAGTCACAACACTGATACAGCAGCAGTGAGGCCAGCCCCAATCACACTGACTGATCAATCAGAGTGACAGTACAGAGTCACAACACTGATACAGCAGCAGTGAGCCCAGCCCCAATCACACTGACTGATCAATCAGAGTGACAGTACAGAGTCACAACACTGATACAGCAGCAGTGAGCCCAGCCTCAATCACACTGACTGATCAATCAGAGTGACAGTACAGAGTCACAACACTGATACAGCAGCAGTGAGCCCAGCCTCAATCACACTGACTGATCAATCAGAGTGACAGTACAGAGTCACAACACTGATACAGCAGCAGTGAGGCCAGCCTGAATCACACTGACTGATCAATCACAGTGACAGTACAGAGTCACAACACTGATACAGCAGCAGTGAGCCCAGCCTCAATCACACTGACTGATCAATCAGAGTGACAGTACAGAGTCACAACACTGATACAGCAGCAGTGAGCCCAGCCTGAATCACACTGACTGATCAATCAGAGTGACAGTACAGAGTCACAACACTGATACAGCAGCAGTGAGCCCAGCCTCAATCACACTGACTGATCAATCAGAGTGACAGTACAGAGTCACAACACTGATACAGCAGCAGTGAGCCCAGTCTGAATCACACTGACTGATCAATCAGAGTGACAGTACAGAGTCACAACACTGATACACCAGCAGTGAGCCCAGTCTGAATCACACTGACTGATCAATCAGAGTGACAGTACAGAGTCACAACACTGATACAGCAGCAGTGAGCCCAGCCTCAATCACACTGACTGATCAATCAGAGTGACAGTACAGAGTCACAACACTGATACAGCAGCAGTGAGCCCAGCCTGAATCACACTGACTGATCAATCACAGTGACAGTACAGAGTCACAACACTGATACAGCAGCAGTGAGCCCAGCCTCAATCACACTGACTGATCAATCACAGTGACAGTACAGAGTCACAACACTGATACAGCAGCAGTGAGCCCAGCCTCATTCACACTGACTGATCAATCAGACTGACAGTACAGAGTCACAACACTGATACAGCAGCAGTGAGCCCAGCCCCAATCACACTGACTGATCAATCAGAGTGACAGTACAGAGTCACAACACTGATACAGCAGCAGTGAGCCCAGCCTCAATCACACTGACTGATCAATAACCAGCAATCACTGATCAATCAGAGTGCTAGAAAGATGGGTGGACAATCAGACAGGGTGAGGACAGGCTGATGAAGGGAGACCTAGAGAGAACAAATTCGGTAGATCATGAGATCAAGCGCTCACCTCTCTTTGGGGTTCGAGCAGTAGAGATCGTCTTTCTGGTAAACTGGCTCACAGTGGAGAATTTACCCTCCTCCCCGGCCAGGATCACACAGAGTCTCGAACCCTGCACCAGGATGCGACACTTGTACCCGGGATCATTGCAGTTGTGCAGTGCGTAGTTCTCCACCACGCACATGTCCTCTGACCTCCCTCCACCTCTGGGGTCGAAGCGCACAATCACTGGAGCAGAGGAGTCCAATGGGAGACACAGGATGTCGGGTGTCTGACATTTGCAGGATTCCTGAGGATCTGAGCACGAGCAGCAGAGACGAGAGACAGAGCAAAGAGCGTATGACTCTGATTATACATAATATACAAGTCAATGGGATGTGTATCGCATACAAAGCCGCCGATATATAATATACACACCAAAGTGCTATAGATCTCATATGACCCTTATTACTGTATATATAATACACATTACCAATGTGATATAGATCTCATAGCACCCTGATTACATATTACATACAAACCAATGTGATATAGATCTCATAGCACCCTGATTACATATTACACACAAGCCAATGTGATATAGAGCCCACAAGACCTAGATTATATATAACATACGAGCCAATGTGATATAGATCCCACAAGACCTAGATTATATATAACATACGAGCCAATGTGATATAGATCTCATAGCACCCTCATTTCATATTACATACAAGCCAATGTGATACAGAACCCATACAACCCTGGTTATATATAATACACAAGCCATGAGATACAGAACCCCTACAACGCTGGTTATATATAATACACAAGCCATGTGATATTAATGCTTGCACACCCCTGATACATAGAATAAATGTATTGCATAAAAACACAGGTCCACAATATAGGTCCCCCCAAGGTGATTCTTATATAGATTTAAAAAAAAAGTCAGAAACCCTTAAACAGTACATAAGCTTTGAGTCAAGTGTTGGAAAAAGTGTTGCGGTTCATCTGCGGTTTCGCCGAGCGATATATATATATATGTCTCTCAATTACTCACGTCCACCCTCGGCTACTCCGGCGACGGCCACGACGACCCACGCCGCCAAGAGAATATCGATCATCGTCCTGCGAGACACGAAGAGCCGAGGACTGGAGCGAACTGGGATTTGGGGGGCAGACCGCGCCACGTTTTACTGGGCAGTCAAAGTCTCTCTGGGCTTGTACAGCCACCACGTGACCCAGGTTGCTCGCCAGTTAAAATCCTGGGAATGAAGACAATTAAGTCATTGATCGACTGTCCGGGGAGCACACGCCTGTATGGGAAAAGTCAGACTACTAATAATTACTAGACAGTTACTTGTAAAAGCGCAGTTCGCGGTGATAGGAAAGTTGAGAAAGACACGTTAAAAAAACCGACAAATCTGGAAACGGACTAATTAAGATTAACACGCGATTACTTGTTTTTTTTAGCCCACTTTCTGCCTCGGTTTTGCGGCGCTGTCGTTTGATCCTGCAGCAGTGCACCCTGATGTATTATGGTTTGCGAAACAAACTGCACAGCACGCAACTTGCGTGCAGCGTGAGCGGTGCACCGTGCAGTTTGCGTCTTGTCGAAGTGAGAAATTATGCGTGCATAGTTTTTAGCTTTGGGCAGCTGTATTTCACCCCTCTCCCTTTCTGAGAAGGTGTCTCAGTGCCCGTGGCCCACGCGTGTTTCTGCCGCGGGGCGCGAACTGTATCTGGCGCGTCAGCGAGCGAGCGCAGGTGTGTGTGTGTGTGTGTGTGTGTGTCGGCATTAAAGCATGATAAAACGCGAATGTCTTCAATCGCTTTGAACCTTTGCTGCTGTCTAGTGACGGGGGACACTGGACTGTAAACAGGCGCCGTCCTTCGGATGAGACGTCAAACCGAGGTCCTGACTCTCTGTGCTCATTAACAATCCCGGGGTGTCTCTGGAAAAGAGTAGGGGTGTCACCCTGGTGGCCCTGGCCAAATTTCCCCCGTGGCCCTTCCCAATCATGGCCAGCTATGAATTGTTTTCTTCCCTCTGCTCTCCTTTTAAGCTGACCCTCAGCTTCTCTCTCCCTGTCCGTGTGTCACAGCGATCTGATCCTGCTGTTCACTCGGTGGACCGGAGGCGTGAACAGTCAGGCTTGCTGCCTGCTGTGTCCTGCAGACGAGCACAGGGAAGGAATGGCGTGTCGGACCGTGAGGAGATGCACCAGACATTGTGGTATAAAAAAAAAATAGGTATAAATCACAATTCCCTGCAATCTTGAAAAGGCATGACCTTGAACAAGGTAAAAGAAACAGAATGTACTGTTTTGCTCTGTAATAATTACAGCGGTAATAATAAATCAATACAAAAACCCCATATTTTAAGAGCTAAGCAATTTTTCAGCTTAAAGACCAGCACTTTTTGTTTGCCCATCTCAGTAAGAGCACCAGATGATGGCCTTTTGTTGCTACAAAGTGCAGATTTCCAGAACATTCCTGGAAGCCGGTGAAAACGCGATCATTTTTTCCCTAACATCTTTAGAGCTCGAAGCATTTCCGAAAGCCCAGCTGGCTCTCCGTGTGTCATTCCCGGGGGGGCGTAACTTCTCCGAGCTTCTCCAGATGGATTAAAAACACGTGCCGTGCCGGACCGCGACACGAGATCCGGAGAGCAGGACCCCGCTGGAAACCGAACCGAATCATCCGAACCACGAACAAGCCGGACCCGGTAATCGGTTGTTCGGAACGCTAATTTCGCGAGTCCGAACTTCGTGACTTTGGCCGAGATAGAGCTGTTCGTTCTGGGCCCTAAAACATATGTGATTTAATCCTGAGTAGTTTGTTTGTTTTTTTTTCATATTTCTTGTCGATTTCTTCAGCGCAGTAGCCGACAACAAAGCGATGTCTTTTACGCAGAACCGGGAAACGGACCTGTTTTGTTGTTCCTGATGTTTCGAGCGCTGCAGCCGGCTCGGTGGAGCGGACACAGGGACCTGCGTTGGGTCTGTGTGGTGAGATGCGTCCAGGGCGGCTGTTCCTGAGCGCACTTGTGGTCGGTTCAGAACGGGGTTGGACTTTTCCCCTCAAGAAATAACGGGAGTTTTCACTCCGATTTACGACCTCCTTCCGAACAGATTTTTCAGGAGGTCGCACACCGGAGTGTGAGAGCCCCGAGCGAGTGTTCAAAAGGCCAGGGAAAGTCTGGCCCTCCGAGGCAGAATTTGCAAAAGCAGGCGAAAGTTCATCGTTTTAATGCTAAAATTTATATATATATATCTCGTTTTTTTAAATTTGAAAGCAGACTAAGAGATGATCCCTGCTGTGGCCTACGCGTCGAATCTGAAAAATCCGGTGTCCGATTCCGTCGGTGCTTGGAGAGGTCTCACAAAAGGGGCCGGTCCGATTCTCAATGCGAACCACCCGCTTAGCCGATATTCTTGGCTTTTGAGGATCTGGAGATCTGGCAGGTCTTCTTCCTGTCTGAAGAAGGCGTCCTGCTCGGCGTCATCTTTCTGCTAGTGCGGCCAGGGCTGACTAGACGGTCTTCGGAGAGCCCCACTGGCACCGATCCGCAGCGGGAAACGGCTCGGTCCAGTTATACGCAATTCCCGCTGGCCCCGGGTTTGTGCTGGGCGATGCTCTTAGAATCGTTGCCAGGTTAACAGGTCAGAGGGAGGGGTGTGTCGATCGGAGAGAGGCACAGGAACTGGCCAGCGTACGTGAACAGTGGACAATGAACTTGCATTCGTTTTCGTCATCGTTTTTGGTAGTTTTCCGGGATTTATGTGCTGTGACGCTGTTTCTAGGGCTTCAGTGTTTTGCCCGATGTTTGTGCATTTGGTCACACTTTTCTGCTTGAACACTAATAGATGGACAGGTGTCCTCTCCAGGGTGTGTGTGTTTGTCCTGTGATGGACAGGTGTCCTCTCCAGGGTGTGTGTGTGTGTCCTGTGATGGACTGGTGTCCTGTCCAGGGTGCGTGAGTGTGTGTGTGTGTCCTGTAATGGACTGGTGTCCTGTCCAGGGTGTGTGTGTGTGTGTCCTGTGATGGACTGGTGTCCCCTCCAGGGTGTGTGAGTGTGTGTGTGTCCTGTGATGGACTGGTGTCCTGTCCAGGGTGTGTGTGTGTCCTGTGATGGACTGGTGTCCTGTCCAGGCTGTGTGTGTGACACAACATGTCGGCCGTGGAGCCTTCTTCAGGTGTGAGGCCGAAACGTTTTGTTTTCTCTCTTCTCTTTTCAGCACAGGGATAAACCTCTTGCTTGTTCCTTTGCAGCCTGCGCCTGCTGACGCAGATGCCCGCCTGGACGTCTTTAACCCGGTTGGTTACTGAACGTCGTCGCACAGAATGACATAGTAGCCATCGTGCCCAGCGGCCCTCCAGTCCGGTTCACATCAGTTCTGAATGTCCACCTTATAAGATACTGCAGCTTCAGGAAAGGTGGGTACAAAACTCACAGAGACCCCCTCAACGAAGCGCTGTGCTCAAGCAATTAACACAGGAAAAAACCGTACATCAGCTCCCCCTGGTGGCCACTGTAGGAAAAAATATCTGGTCTCCGGAGACCCTCCTGTATCTCTGCATATGCTGTCATACAGTAATGTCAGGTTAACAGTTTTGAATCAACAGCATGAACCACTGCTACAGGAAAAGGCACCTGAAACACGTCAAGGTGCATTCATACAACATTATTAAATATCCAGAATCAACAATAAAGCCACATACTGACAGGCCAACAAGGATTTAGATTTTTATTATTATTTACAACCTTGGAGGTGCAGATGTTATCCTCACTTCCAGTATTGCGGCACAAAAAAATTTCGTTATTAGTTATTCACTTTCTTAAGATGTGATTTCATTATTTTTTTTTGATGATCAAATCCATGCAATGTAGCTGATAAAAATGACCAAAGAAACCCAGCCCCACAGCGATGAATTCTGTTATAAGTGATTCAGGCCCTGCGAGATCTCTGTCCACACTCTGCAGAGTTCCTCTCTCGGTCCGTACGGCCTCTCTAGGGACCAGAGCTGTTTGATGACGGGCCACTCTGGTCTCGTCCTGGAAGACACCACAGGGAGAGGTCAGAGGTCACAGAGAGGTCAGAGAGCATCGGGTTCAACAGCCTGGCTGGGCAGCTTGTTCCACACCCCCACCACTCTTTGTGTCTATCTTACTGTAATAAATATAAACTGTCAGACAAGTACCACACCAGATAACTTATATGTCATCACATCCCTCCAGTCAGTTGATCTCACACTCACCCTGGGCCTCAGTGTACTTGACGTCAGACCTCCTACAGGCTCCTAGGATGTAAAAACACAGATCGGCGTCAGTGAGACAGCGGCGCTCTGCTCTGCTCTGAGCTGTGCTGTGTCTAAAGGGCTGTCAGGTGAATTACCACCTGTGTACATTCACAGAGAGCAGCTCTGATTCCCTGCAGACTGAGTGACTCCTGCACAAGGTCATGACGTTTTCTCCTGCTGTACACACTGATCTCCACACCTCTCTCTCTCTCTCTCACCTCGTCCTTTCTTCCTCCAGAGGACACAGGCGGCGACGGGCAGCACCAGAGCCACAATCAGGACCCCGATCACCACCCCAGCGATGAGCCCAGTGTCCAGGTCGGGTTCCGGTTCTGTCAACACAGCAGAGGGAAGAATGAGCCTGACTCCATGAGCTCTAGTTGGGAATGTGTGTCTGTGACTGTTTCTGGGGTGTGATTGAATATGCTCTGTTTCCTGTCCACAGTCTAGAGTCTAGTGGTTTAGATTCACACGACTATGTGTCACAATGTCCACGAGGAACCTGCAGAGCTGAGCCAAACAGCCGGATGTCTGTTCTGCCCTGAAGCCCTGCTCCAGCTGGAGAGAATCTCTCTCTCTCACCTCGGGCCACCTCCAGCCCGTTGTCCAGACCGCTGTGCTGGACCCTGCAGGTGTAGCGATGTCTCTCTCGGCGCTCCTCCTCTTCCTCGCTGAGCGCCAGGCTCTTCCTCAGCTGGTAGGTCCCGTCTCCGTTGGGCAGCACCTCCCCCCCTGTCAGCTCCTGCTCCGGGACGGGACGCCCGTCTCTCAGCAGGGTCAGCTCCAGGGCCCGGGGGTAGAAGCCGGTGGCCAGGCAGGTCACCTCCGTCCCCCCAGAGAGGGCGGATGTCTTCTGGAAGACCTGGACCCTGGGCTTGACTGTAGTGTGGGGGATTAGAGAGTTCGTTTGTGTAGAAAGTCAATCTTTTATGCCAGCAGGCAGTGCCGACTGCAATGCCTTGCTTGTGTCACATCAAGCCTGCTCATGCTGTAGTATGGGTAACCACAACAGAAACACCACACCCAGTGACAGACCCATCACTCAGGCCGCTGGCGTGACAACAACATCAGGCAGGAGATCAATCCCACCTGCAGGTGTCACACTTCAATGTGACAACCTACTAGTTTTGCCATCATATGACTCCTGCTCTTGCTACACTGTATCTGTTACTGGTTATGTTTCAGACCTGGATGCTGAGCTACAACATTCTGAATTTCCTGGCTGTGTCTAGCCTACAGAAACACCTCACATCCCTTACACATCATTAACGCCCTGATCCCGCTGACTGCTGGGTGTGACCACACCTGTGCCGGGCAGTAAAGAGTGTATCTGGTCCACTTTGCTGTCTGCAGCATAGGAAAATCATCAATCGATCAGAGGCTGACTGCGCTGGGACAGCAGACTGACTCTGGCTGAGGGCTATAGAGTGAATGTCAAGTCTGAACGTCTGAACAGGGTGCTGTCTGGGTGGAGTTTGCGTGTTCTCCCTGCGTTCCTCTGAGGGCTCTGGTTTCCTCCCACAGTCCAGAGACACGCTGGTGGGTTAACGGGCTTCTGGGCTTCTGGTGTGAGAGAGGGTGTTTCTGTGATGGATTGCTCTGCCCTGCCCTGTGACCCTGTACTGGATAAAGTGGATAGCCGATAAATGGATGGACTCCACTGTACTAGTCCTTTAGCTTTTCGCTGTAGCTACATGTAGTCTTGCCAGGGAAAAGGACACAGCTAATCGGCACTATGGGGTGATGTAGATGGGAAATTGCCCCCTGTGTCTGATGGAGAACAGACACAGTCTGTCATTCTAAGTACCTCTCATCACGGGTCTGTCCTTCTCCTGCTCCAGGTAGCTCTTCAGGACCTGGATGCACAGTGGCTGGTAGGTGTTATTTTGCTCTATGTCATCAGAGTGCATCAGAGCCTCGTCGTTCTTTAGTTCGGGCACCAGAGGATCCCAGCGGAGGTGGTCCATATTGTATTGGAGGAGATCTTGACCATCATAGGCATCCCGGGCGTGAAACAGCTGTGTGCCATCGTCGCTGAGCTCACAGCCAGCCTGTCTCTGGTAAGTGTGCAGACCTGTCACACACACACACACACACACATAGATAAACACAGATCGGCCATACCACCCTGCAACTCACAATGGGCAGCCCCCCCACTGAAGCCCAGCAGGTGTGAGCCTGGCCAGTACCTGGAGGGGAGACTCCTGGGAGAGCTGAGGCTGCTGCTGCTGGGAGAGGTGTGAGTGGGGCCAGCAGGGGGCGCTCTCACCCTGCGGTCTGTGTGGGTCCTGATGCCCCAGTATAGTGACGGGGGACACTGGACTGTAAACAGGTGAAGTAAAACCGAGGTCCTGACTCTCTAGGCTCATTAACAATCCCGGGGTGTCTCTGGAGAAGAGTAGGGGTGTTACCCCAGTGTCCTGGCCTGATTCCCCCCCCCGGTCTTTGGTGGGGGCTGCACACTGGTGGGGCTAGAAGGGATCCCCATGACCTGGGAAGAGCTCTGAGTGGAGGGTCCAGCAAGGCGCTATATGAGTGAAGCTCTTCACTCTTTCACTGACGAAAGAGCTAATTATTCTTGAGCGCACTGGAACTGTCCTGATCTGCCTTTCTGTGTTGTTTGGCCTAAAGGGGCTTTTTTATGTTCTATACATGTGCATGTGACAGTTGTTTTTCTAAGTCCTATACTCCCTGCTTCTCATTTAGTGTTAGTCTGTGTCTCTCCCAGAGAACCCCTCCCCCTTCTTTAGCGAAGGCATTAGTTCCACATCCACTGTCAAGAAACACGCAAACGCCAATTCATTTGAGTATCTAGTCCAGGCATGTCCTGAAACAAGCTTGTTCCACACTCCCACCACCCTCTGTGTAAAGAAACACCACCTGGTGTCAGATTTAAATACTTCCATGCATTAAACACTTGTGCCTTGTGGTTCAGTGTTAATCTCGAGAATTTCTCTTCCCTGACTTTGTCGATGCCTTTTTTCAAAATGTTGAATATGCGTCTAAAGTCCCCTCCAGTTCTTAAAACAGCTCCAGTTCCTTCACCCTGTCAGGGCTGGATATCCCTGAGGTCCGGGAATGTGTGAAACAGGAACCAGAGAGCACAAGTGGAAACTGCAGGGAAGTTGTGTTAAAACTGAGAACAGGAGGCTCCCCTGTACACAGAGAGTGGTGGGGGAGGGGAACAAGTTGTCCAGCCCTGTGGTTGAAGCCGATACCCTGGCTTCTCTCCAGACACAGCTGGGTGAGCTCCTCCAGTCAGGACAGGGGGCTCTTCTGTACACAGAGGGGGGTGGGGGTGGGGAACAAGCTGTCCAGCCCTGTTGTTGAAGCCGATACCCTGGCTCCTCTCCAGACACAGCTGGGTGAGCTCCTCCAGTCAGGACAGGAGGCTCTTCTGTACACAGAGGGGGGTGGGGGAGGGGAACAAGCTGTCCAGCCCTGTGGTTGAAGCCGATACCCTGGCTTCTCTCCAGACACAGCTGGGTGAGCTCCTCCAGTCAGGACAGGGGGCTCTACTGTACACAGAGGGGGGTGGGGGTGGGGAACAAGCTGCCCAGCTGTGTCTGGAGAGAAGCCAGGGATCCTGGGATTAAATAACTACCAAGCAGGACTAAATGGCCCGCTCTCATTGGTGACCCATCGATATATAATTCTGCTTCTGGAAAAAAAACTGCGTGAATGCATAATGGCGGACATACCAATGTCTGGTCACTCACCTCCGCTGTGGTTAAAGTGCTTCATCGCGAGCTGCAGTTTTTCAAACATGGATTTGTAAGTGTGTTCGGCTGCCCCTTTCTTTTCCTCCTCGTTCTCCGCGGGTGCCGGGTCCGGGCGCCAGTGCCGTCGAGACACGACCCTCTCGTGGGTGCTGTCGTAGTACTCCATGGGCAGGCCATCCAGATACCCCACGACTGCGAACTTGGGGATCCACTGGGCTTCTTGGGTCAGCGTGAAGGACCAGGACATGGAGTGGGTGCCTGGAGTGGCAGAGAGAAATCCCAGGTTTCCAGGGAAGCTGTGTGCCAGGAATCGTCGGGCCTATCAGCACTGGCTCGGATTTCCAAGCCCAGCGCAGCCTCAGCTTGCTGACCCTCGCAGGACGAGAACTCGGGTGTGTCTGATTTTCCTCTCCAGTGAAAATATTCTAGGTCTGAGATATCTCTGATGTGCGAAATGGAGCTTCTCTTGTGAATAGACCTCCAATCCTCCATCACAGGACACACACACTCACACACCCTGGACAGGACACCAGTCCATCACAGGACACACACACACACTCACACACCCTGGACAGGACACCAGTCCATCACAGGACACACACACTCACACACCCTGGTCAGGACACCAGTCCATCACAGGACACACACACTCACTCACACACCCTGGACAGGACACCAGTCCATCACAGGACACACACACACACCCTGGACAGGACACCAGTCCATCACAGGACACACACACACTCACACACACCCTGGACAGGACACCAGTCCATTACATGACACACACACTCACACACCCTGGACAGTACACCAGTCCATCACAGGACACACACACACTCACACACCCTGGACAGGACACCAGTCCGTCACAGGACACACACACACTCACACACACCCTGGTCAAGACACCAGTCCATCACAGGACACACACACACACTCACACACCCTGGACAGGACACCAGTCCATCACAGGACACACACACACACCCTGGACAGGACACCAGTCCATCACAGGACACACACACACTCACACACACCCTGGACAGGACACCAGTCCATTACATGACACACACACTCACACACCCTGGACAGGACACCCGTCCATCACAGGACACACACACACTCACACACACCCTGGACAGGACACCAGTCCGTCACAGGACACACACACACTCACACACACCCTGGACAGGACACCAGTCCATCGCTGGACACACACACACACACCAGGGCCAGTTTTCCCAGAAGCCCATTAAGAAGACAGAGTACCAGCCAAGCCATGGAGAACATGCAAACTCCCCACAGACAGCACCCCAGCCTGGATATTCCGAAAGATTGGGAAAATCGCCTCGTCCTACAGTGTCAGATGACGGATCTTAATTTAAAATGCGATCTGGTTTTTTTTCCCCTTGTTAAACCCTCCTGTCCTGTATCTTTGCAGTTTGTCAAGGTTCTGTATCTGAACCTCGTCTGAAATAGATACAAACACAGCGAGAACCTCCCGTCGGATCCAATCGGGGCCCAAGACTGGTTCGGGCACGAAGCTCCGACATCGAAAAAGCAGGGCACACCTTTTCGACGTCCAACCTTAAAGGCTGTGGACGCCAGAGGCAGCCGAGCCCCTGTGTCCCAGCACAAGCTCCTGCCTGTCCTCCTGGGATCTGATTTTCTGTCTTTTCATCTCCCCGTCGGAAGCCGGCGAGCAAGTTTTTTCACACGGCCTCAGCCAGACCCCCGGGTTATCGAGCGACGCGACGATTCCAGGACTTTTTCGGTCCGGACTCGCAGAGAGACAATTAAAACCTGCCTTCTGCCTTCCGACTGCAGCAACACTGCAGCAGAGGGCGGCTGGGTTTTGTTCAAGCCCTTTCCCGAAAAAAGGTGGGTTTGTTTTCTAGCGGTGCATCAGAGACAGAGACAGACCCCCCCGAGAGCCCACAATGGACATCCCACAGCGTCCCTGGAATTGAAAGACAAGAGTCTTGTCCCAGTGGTGCTCGGTCCTAAACCCCCTGAACCAAGCACAGACGCCCCGGTTTTCCGAAACCTGCAAGCAAGTTTTTCCGTCCGCTTCTGTTGTGGAGGAAGATCAAAAAAGACTCTCCCATCTCCTCCCGCCCCCCCCGCCCGGGCAAATTTTACAACAGGGGGGAGATCGTCTCGAGAGCAACAAGACAGACAGAATGCTGGGATAGAGAGTTAAAGGTCTTGAATTCAGAGCCAGGGGTCTTTCGGGTTAACTGTATTATGCAGTAGTAGGGCCTCATTTACAAAGCTGTGTAGACTTTTAATCACTAGGTTGTAGAAAACATATTGACAGACTGAAGGAACTGAGTCTCTTCAGTCTGAAGGGAGTGTCCCACACTGACAGGCTGGAGGAACTGAGTCTCTTCAGTCTGAAGGGAGCGTCCAACACTGACGGGCTGGAGGAACTGGGTCTCTTTAGTCTGAAGGGAGCGTCCCGCACCGACGGGCTGGAGGAACTGAGTCTCTTCAGTCTGAAGGGAGCGTCCCGCACATGATTGTTATTATAGTCCTTCCCGAAACAACGCCAGACCGAACAGCTGGGCTGGGAAAAGAAGAAGGTGAAACCTACCTGCAGCAACGACTTCTCCCGTGAGCAGAACGGCGAATATCGCCGGGAGCTCCATCGCCGCGGTGTGGCGTCGCCTCTGCGCCGGCTGTCCCGATCCGGCTGTCCTGCAAGCGCCGAGCGTCCTCGTCTCCGGCTTTCACTCCGGGGAATGAAACTTGCAGAAGCACGAACGCCAATGAGACATTCGCTCCGCCTGCAAGGAGACGGGGCACATCCAGACAAGCTGGGACAGCCCAGGAGAGATTTGTTTTTAAAAGCGCGCCTGGCTTCAGACAGGACTGGCACAGATTAGACTTATTTTTTTCCGAACTGGGAATCGGAGCCAGATGGGAACAAAAAAAAGTCTTGGATTGTGATACAAACAATCTTTAAAGCAGGGCTGTCCAGTCCTGGTCCTGGAGGGGTCAGTGTGTGTGTGTGTGTGTCTGCAGAGTCTCCAGGGGTCTTTAAAGCAGGGCTGTCCAGTCCTGGTCCTGGAGGGGTCAGTGTGTGTGTGTGTCTGCAGAGTCTCCAGGGGTCTTTAAAGCAGGGCTGTCCAGTCCTGGTCCTGGAGGGGTCAGTGTGTGTGTGTCTGCAGAGTCTCCAGGGGTCTTTAAAGCAGGGCTGTCCAGTCCTGGTCCTGGAGGGGTCAGTGTGTGTGTGTCTGCAGAGTCTCCAGGGGTCTTTAAAGCAGGGCTGTCCAGTCCTGGTCCTGGAGGGGTCAGTGTGTGTGTGTGTGTCTGCAGAGTCTCCAGGGGTCTTTAAAGCAGGGCTGTCCAGTCCTGGTCCTGGAGGGGTCAGTGTGTGTGTGTCTGCAGAGTCTCCAGGGGTCTTTAAAGCAGGGCTGTCCAGTCCTGGTCCTGGAGGGGTCAGTGTGTGTGTGTGTGTCTGCAGAGTCTCCAGGGGTCTTTAAAGCAGGGCTGTCCAGTCCTGGTCCTGGAGGGGTCAGTGTGTGTGTGTGTCTGCAGAGTCTCCAGGGGTCTTTAAAGCAGGGCTGTCCAGTCCTGGTCCTGGAGGGGTCAGTGTGTGTGTGTCTGCAGAGTCTCCAGGGGTCTTTAAAGCAGGGCTGTCCAGTCCTGGTCCTGGAGGGGTCAGTGTGTGTGTGTCTGCAGAGTCTCCAGGGGTCTTTAAAGCAGGGCTGTCCAGTCCTGGTCCTGGAGGGGTCAGTGTGTGTGTGTCTGCAGAGTCTCCAGGGGTCTTTAAAGCAGGGCTTCAAGAGGTCTCCAGAAATGTCTGGTGGGGAATTTCCACATCTAAAGGTTTTGTGATTTTGCCAGATATGGATGATTGTGCTCTGATCAATACTCCTGATGTCAAAGACAGGGGGATGAATACTGTCCAGAGTTCATTAACTATGCAATGTTACACATTGGTGAAACTGAGTACCGTTCATTTATGACCCAGCAGAAAAACAAATAACGTTTATAAATGGTGTTTGATTTCCAGTCACAAAATGCACAGTGCTATTAAACTTCCGATCAGTTAAAAACCAACAGGTGATCGATTCTTCCTGATCTTCATTGATCTTCCGTTCACATGGACCCGATTTATAATCTGCCTCCCACTGTCCTGGTGCACAGGACCACCCCAAGAATGAATAAAACAAGAAACGTCCACTAATTAGTCTTTATTGGTGAATAGATTGTCCCCAGCTTGTAACCGCGAATGAAATTTGAGTTGTTTTCAGCAGAAGCCGTCACCTTTTTTTTTTAAGGCGAAGGAGATGGAAATGCACGTCTACTTAAACTCCATTTTTAATTTAAAAAAAAACACCAAGGCGAAAAGATTTGTAATTATCTCCAGCGACTTTCTGTTTTTTTTGTTTTTGTTCGTCCTTCTGTTTTTCAGACGGCGTCTCCTTTGCTCGTGTCGTTTGATGGTGATGTTCAGTCGCGCCAGGTGCCCACAGGGCGGCGCTTGTGGCCGGCTTTGTTTTTGAGTCAGGCAGCGCGTCGGCCGCCAAAGACGGCGCGGAGGACCCCGCCTCCCCCCCCGTGCGCGTGTATAAGACGGGCGGCACGTGAGTCTCGCTTCCTTCTCGTCGCTGGTCCTGCAGGCATGGCGGAGGTGAGGCGGCTGTCCTGGGGTCTTAACGTGATATTATTATTATTATTATTATTATTAGCATTAGCATTAGCATTAGCAGTCTGAGGGGTGTTAGGTGTTCAGAAATACCGCTTAGGCTGCAGTCCACGTCTCAACTTGAGGAATGTTTTACATGTGCGTTGGACCTTGCATCGGAACCGGGCAGGGTGACCGGACCGGCCTGTGTTCTTCTGAAATGACTTGTTGTCATTTGTAGCAGCTGGGCCTTGATAATGTGGTTTTTGGACAAAATAAGACGCCAGAAGTTGGATGTAATTCGGGAGCGCGCGGCCTCGTCCGCGGGGACGCGCCTGGCGGGGGGGGCGCGCGCGATGATGAGCCAGCAGACTAGAGTCTCTGATGACGTCATGAAGCTCTTTCACAGTGCACTGAGCGCGCTCCCCGCCACGGAGACCATGTGCGTCTGTGTGTGTGTGTGTGGGGGGGGGGAGAGTGGGGAATCTCGCTCGCTTTCACGCGTGTTGGGTGGGGCGTTTATTAATGCGTGCGCGCGTTCCCAGGGTTCGGGAGACGAGCCGTCCCGGCCGGCGTGGGGGGTGGCGGTGGAGATCCCGGTCCACACGCAGAGAGGCGGGAGGAGGAGACTTCAGGTACGTGACGCTGCGGGTTTCTCTTCCGGCTGCGTTGGTCTCTTCCGGGTCGTTGGAAGAGCTTCCTCGGTCCCGTTTTCCGGCCGGTTTGGAGTCGCGAAAGCGGAGCTGTGGGACCGCCGAGACTGTTGGGTTGGCGTCTTAAGGGGGGTGTTGCTGCACCCCCAAAATCGGTTTGCAGGGGGGGTGGGGCTACTGCTGTAGTGCTGTCTGTGTGGAGTCTGCATGTTCTCCCTGCGGTCGGGTGGGCTTCATCCCACAGACCAGCAAGTTAACGGGTTGGGGTCTGGGAGAACTGGCTCTGGAGTGTGTGCCTGTGGGGCAGGCGGGGTGGACGTGGGGGCACCGGTGTGGTGGTGTCCAGGCACTGACCCTTCTTCCTTCCTTCCTTCCAGGGGGTGATGTAGCGTTTGACCGGGTGCTGGGCGCCTGGCCGGTTGGACCTCAAGGTGAGCCTTTGAAGTGCATTTGAAATTGGGGTGGTGGGGGTAGGAGGTGCATCCTTACACCGACAGTGGTAGGGGTGGGGAACAAGCTGCCCAGTCCGTGTGGCTGAAGCCGATACCCCGGCTTCTCTCCAGACACAGCTGGGTGAGCTCCTCCAGTCAGGACAGGAGGCTCTGCTGTACACAGAGGGGGGTGGGGGTGGGGAACAAGCTGCCCAGCCCTGTGGTTGAAGCTGATACCCTGGCTTCTCTCCAGACACAGCTGGGTGAGCTCCTCCAGTCAGGACAGGAGGCTCTGCTGTACACAGAGGGGGGTGGGGGTGGGGAACAAGCTGCCCAGCCCTGTGGTTGAAGCCGATACCCTGGCTTCTCTCCAGACGCAGCTGGGTGAGCTCCTCCAGTCAGGACGGGGGGCTTTTCTGTACACAGAGGGGGGTGGGGGTGGGGAACAAGCTGCCCAGCCCTGTGGTTGAAGCTGATACCCTGGCTTCTCTCCAGACACAGCTGGGTGAGCTCCTCCAGTCAGGACAGGAGGCTCTGCTGTACACAGAGGGGGGTGGGGGTGGGGAACAAGCTGCCCAGCCCTGTGGTTGAAGCCGATACCCTGGCTTCTCTCCAGACGCAGCTGGGTGAGCTCCTCCAGTCAGGACGGGGGGCTTTTCTGTACACAGAGGGGGGTGGGGGTGGGGAACAAGCTGCCCAGCCCTGTGGTTGAAGCCGATACCCCGGCTTCTCTCCAGACACAGCTGGGTGAGCTCCTCCAGTCAGGACAGGAGGCTCTTCTGTACACAGAGGGGGGTGGGGGTGGGGAACAAGCTGCCCAGCCCTGTGGTTGAAGCTGATACCCTGGCTTCTCTCCAGACACAGCTGGGTGAGCTCCTCCAGTCAGGACAGGAGGCTCTGCTGTACACAGAGGGGGGTGGGGGTGGGGAACAAGCTGCCCAGCCCTGTGGTTGAAGCCGATACCCTGGCTTCTCTCCAGACGCAGCTGGGTGAGCTCCTCCAGTCAGGACGGGGGGCTTTTCTGTACACAGAGGGGGGTGGGGGTGGGGAACAAGCTGCCCAGCCCTGTGGTTGAAGCTGATACCCTGGCTTCTCTCCAGACACAGCTGGGTGAGCTCCTCCAGTCAGGACAGGAGGCTCTGCTGTACACAGAGGGGGGTGGGGGTGGGGAACAAGCTGCCCAGCCCTGTGGTTGAAGCCGATACCCTGGCTTCTCTCCAGACGCAGCTGGGTGAGCTCCTCCAGTCAGGACGGGGGGCTTTTCTGTACACAGAGGGGGGTGGGGGTGGGGAACAAGCTGCCCAGCCCTGTGGTTGAAGCCGATACCCCGGCTTCTCTCCAGACACAGCTGGGTGAGCTCCTCCAGTCAGGACAGGAGGCTCTTCTGTACACAGAGGGGGGTGGGGGTGGGGAACAAGCTGCCCAGCCCGGGAGCAGTTCACTTCCACCAGGAGGGCTGAGCGATCTCTGGTCTCCTGTTGTCCGTGACGGAATCGACCTTTCCCAGCCCCCCAGGCCGGGCGGGGGGGGGGGGCGTGCGCGATGATGAGCCAGCAGACTAGAGTCTCTGATGACCTCATGAAGCTCTTTCACAGTGCACTGAGCGCGCTCCCCGCTACGGAGACCTGTAGGCACGGGTTCGATTTGTCTTTTTTTTTTTTTTTTCCCCTTCGGTGTCTGAACTGGCTTTTCATGCACTCACTTACTCTCTCTGTCTCGGGTTCACAGGTGGGGCTCGAAGTCTGACCCCCCGAGGTGATGGGGGGGGAGCCCAGATCGCGGACGAGGAGGGGGACCGACCCGTTTGCAGGTGAGTCTGGGGTCCCCGGCCCTGGTGTGGGGCGCCCCCGAGCTTCTGTGGGGTGCGTAGCCAAGTAGACCCCCCCCCTGGTCTTGACCCATCATGGCCTCCTAATCACCCCCCCTCTCTGAACTGGCTCCATCCCTCTGCTCTCCTCCCCACTGAGAGCTGCTGTGTGCTGAGCGGACTGGAGCATCACCCAGATGGGGGCTGCACACTGGGGGGGCTGGAGGGGATCCCCCTGACCCGGGAAGAGCTCTGAGTGGAGCGTCTGTCAAGGCGCTATACAACTGAGAAATCACACTGAATACCCTGTGCGCTGACCCACTCATCACAGCTTTTACCTGTGAAGACCTCTTGAGTGGAGTGGTCTAGAAAGACGCTATACAAGTGTGGGGAATTATTATTCGTGTGTAGATCATCTCTCCATCTGATGTGTCCGCTTGTCTCGTCTCCTAGGTGTGGAGGAGCCCTGCTGAGGAAGACTAGGACTTTTGTGGGTGAACAAGACTGGGATGTTCCCTGTTGAGGTAATTCATTTTCCTCTCTTCTGCGTGGATAGAAACTCCAGTTTTAGGGAACTTGACCACCCCAGGCCTGTATCTTGACCTGGACAGCAGTGGTGCTCGGATGGTTCGTCCACACCTTAACTGGGGCGATGAATTACCCATCCTGCACTGCAGCTGTATCTGCAGCTTCCCGAGCTGCGCCTGGTGAGGCGAGCCAGGCGCCGGACTCCATCTTGGCTCCAGGGTGGGTGGGACGCGCATCTTTGGCCGGGAGTGCGGCGGTGGAGCCCTGAGCCAAAATGGCGGCCGCCGCGCGACAGTTTCTTGCCCCGGAGGCGTCGGTGATGAGTGCTTTAATTCGGTTCACTGACTTCTGTCGTGATGATAAACCCGCAGCGCACTGAGACCCTCTTCGCTGTGTGCGCCACAGCGCCCTCTGCTGGGTGGGAGGGGGGAGGGGACCCTTTTAATCTGGCAGGAAGTAGTTGCGTCCGTCTAGATTACTGGGTCTTGTGCGTACCCAGTGCTAGATTTTCGTGCCTCTTTTTCCACTATTGAGTGCCCAGACAAGCAGTTCAAGCTTCCGTTTGTCCAGACCTAGAACAGGAACTAGCTTATTTTGATGGCATGTTCAGGGTAACCTGTGCCCCCCCCCCCACAGTTTTTAAGCAGTGGTTCGGTCCAGGTGCCCCTTTCCTGGACCTCGGTGTTTTGCGGTGGACTCTACCATCTCCTGTTGGAGGAGGGGTGCCCTTCTAACTCTGTCCCCTTGTTTCTGCAGGGAGTGAAGACGTCGGGGGAGAAGCAGGAAGTCCAGGGACTGGACGAGCGCTTGAGCTTTGTGGATGCTGTCCATTCCGTCTGCTCCTTTTCTTTATTTTTGTAATTAAACGTTTGGAAACGGTCTCTTTTGAGTCCTGCTTGATTCCTGGGGTGGGATGGTGTGGGTAGTTTCGGTTCTGTCGGTAACCGAGTGGGTTCTCTTTCCTGGTCGGCTGTGCAGTGGGGCCACTGGTGCTGAACGCTTGCTGTGCGTCTCTCAGGTGGACCTTACTGGTGCAGAACGATTGCTGTGCGTCTCTCAGGTGGGCCTTACTGGTGCAGAACGATTGCTGTGCGTCTCTCAGGTGGGCCTTACTGGTGCAGAACGATTGCTGTGCGTCTCTCAGGTGGGCCTTACTGGTGCAGAACGATTGCTGTGTGTCTCCCAGGTGGGGTTACTGGTGCAGAATGATTGCTGTGCGTCTCTCAGGTGGGCCTTACTGGTGCAGAACGATTGCTGTGTGTCTCTCAGGTGGGCCTTACTGGTGCAGAATGATTGCTGTGGGCCTCTCAGGTGGGCCTTACTGGTGCAGAACGCTTGCTGTGGGCCTTACTGGTGCAGAACTCTTGCTGTGCGTCTCTCAGGTGGGCCTTACTGGTGCAGAATGATTGCTGTGTGTCTCTCAGGTGGGCCTTACTGGTGCAGAATGATTGCTGTGTGTCTCTCAGGTGGGCCTTACTGGTGCAGAACGCTTGCTGTGGGCCTTGCTGGTGCAGAACTCTTGCTGTGCGTCTCTCAGGTGGGCCTTGCTGGTGCAGAACGCTTGCTGTGCGTCTCTCAGGTGGGCCTTGCTGGTGCAGAACGCTTGCTGTGCGTCTCTCAGGTGGGCCTTGCTGGTGCAGAACGCTTGCTGTGCGTCTCTCAGGTGGGCCTTGCTGGTGCAGAACGCTTGCTGTGCGTCTCAGGTGGGCCTTACTGGTGCAGAATAATTGCTGTGCGTCTCTCAGGTGGGCCTTACTGGTGCAGAATGATTGCTGTGGGCCTTACTGGTGCAGGATGATTGCTGTGCGTCTCTCAGGTGGGGCCACTGGTGCAGAATGATTGCTGTGCGTCTCTCAGGTGGGCCTTACTGGTGCAGAATGATTGCTGTGCGTCTCTCAGGTGGGCCTTACTGGTGCAGAATGCTTGCTGTGCGTCTCTCAGGTGGGCCTTACTGGTGCAGAATGCTTGCTGTGCGTCTCTCAGGTGGGCCTTACTGGTGCAGAATGCTTGCTGTGCGTCTCTCAGGTGGGCCTTACTGGTGCAGAATGCTTGCTGTGGGCCTTACTGGTGCAGAATGATTGCTGTGCGTCTCCCAGCTGGGGGGGGGGTCACTGGCACAGAACGATCACTGCGCCTCTCCAAGGTGGGACTGCTCTTTAACAGAGGAGGGGGAGTGTCCCATTCTGTACATGTCCTGAAACTTGACAAACGCTTCCGTCCTGTTAAGACTGGACCCCCCTCCTGGTCTCGGGTGGGTTTCGTTCTCGGTTGCGGACCGATTTGTGAAGGGCGAGCGGACATTAAAAGGTCTGCTGGGAGCTGTGGGGATCGATCGTTACAGCGGTTCATCTGCAGGGCCCGAGCGCGGTTCTGCTCGATGATGAAGACGAATCTTCCGTTTCTGTTCGTGTTGAGCGCCTGTGCTTCGTCGGTTCCGCCACTAGGTGGCGGTGTTACCCTCCGCCCATACACACCCACACAGGGGGGAGAGGGCGGCGGTACCAGTCCGCCCAGCTGGGGCGGGAGGCTAAAGATAGATCCTGTGGGACAGCTGGAATGCGCTGCAGCCTGCTCCAAGGAGAGGGTGTGTTTCAGCTGGAGTCAGCAAAAAAAAAAAGGGCATTAACAGACCGAAACGCTTCTGCGTGCCAGAGAAACGCTGGAGCACGGCCCCTACGGAGCGTCTCGGCAGCGCCTTGCAACTCTTCACGAAGGTCGCTTATCCTGTTTCCCGGGGCCCTGCGCTGACGATTCCTCACGCTCTTGGTGAAGACGACAACCGTGGGCGGCTCTCGGCAGCGCACTTGTCCATCTTGTTGGTGCGCAAAGTGTTAAAATAATCATCCTTACACTTGTCCTAGCGCTTTTCTGGACAGAAAACTCAAAAGCTCTTCCCACCTGAAAGTAAGGCCCCGTCCCGCGTGACCCCCCCCAAAACCCCCCCCGGCACACACATCTCATCCCGCCCCCTCGGTCCCCGCCGACCAATCACAGCCCCAGCAGGCCATACCGGAAAGTCAACTCCCATAGGACGGCGGAGACGTCCATCGCAGCAAGAGAAACGCCTCTTGATGATGATAATAATAATTGCTGACACTTACATAGCGCTTTTCTGGACACTCCACTCAAAGCGCTTTACAGGTAATGGGGATCCCCTCCACCACCACCAGTGTGCAGCCCCCACCTGGGGCCATAGTGCGCCAGTCCTCTCCCCACACACCAGCTCTCAGTGGGGAGGAGAGCAGAGTGATGTTCAGAGAGGGGGGTTATTAGGAGGCCATGATAGGTTCAATGTGGACAACTTATGCACTGGGTTTTTTTCTTTTACAATATCGACAGTCAAACGTGTCCAGGATGGGCAACTACTTCAATGACCCAGCTTCTACAGACAATATGAATGCATCTTCATTTGACAAAACCTGGTCTTGCCAAAATATCAGACAGCTGTTTGGAGTATATCTGAACAAAAGTAGTACAAGTATTTTTGTACGTTTGTGTAATTAATAAATATTTATGCATTTTGTGCAATTAAGTAATCTGTATAAGTTAATGTTTAGACTTTTTTTGAAAAATGCTGATTCTATCTATATCCTGTTTGAAGTAGTTAAGTGCAATTGTATTTTTTTGGGGGCTTGGTGTTAAATAAGTATTGACAGTGGCTGAACTGTTGGATTTAAAAGGACTGCTGACATGAGATTGCTGTAAAATTGCTGATCAGAGAATGTGAAAGTGGATAATTAAAAAAAAATGATTGGTAAGGGACGATGGGAAATGTGGCCAGGACACTGGGGTTACACCCCTACTCTTTTCGAGAGACACCCTGGGATTGTTAATGAGGACAGAGAGTCAGGTTTTACGTCTCATCCAAAGGATGAGAGGGAAATTCGTGTAAGCGAAACTACAAATAAACCAGGCAGACTTTTTATTTGGCAAAGATACTGAATAGCGTCCGACCCCCCCCTGTAGTCTAGCGCTACAGGGTAAAACCTCAAACTGGGGGAGGCGAGTAGATTTTCCACTTCTGAAATATGAAGCGACACCTTTTCGCTCGTCAGAGGGCTACAAAAAAAGGCGATCGCTTTTTAAGCGATCTCCATCTTTCACCACCGCCAGGAAAACGCTCACATCCAAGCTCAGAAAGATGCAGGTCTCCATGCCAGAGGGCAGCACGGCTGTCCCTGTTGTGTGTACAAAGAAATAAACAAAGACATCTTCTAAGGCGCTATATAAGTGTAAGCAATTTTATTATTATTGTTGTTGTTGTTGTTGTTATTGTTATTGCTACGGGCTCAATCGCCAAGCCAGGCGCGCGTCCGGTGACGGGGCCCCTCCGAGCCGCCGTAGTTGTAGTCCGCTCGGCTGCTTCCGGCTTCCGTCCCGGCGCTGGCTGGCTGCTGCTGCAGTAGTCTCGCCTGCTGTGAGCGTGTGAGAGAGAGAGAGAGACGCACACAGAGAGAGCTGGACGACTTCCCAACAAGCAGCGACTGGGAACGGGGAGAAAACCGGGAGACGGGAGGCAGGTCGGGAGCAGACCCTCTCCCCCTCCAACATTACAGAGGCCCGTCGCCTGCCACCTCTGCAGAAAGGGACAATAACGAGCGACAGCTTTCTGCGGGACACTCCTCCTCCTCCTCCTCCCTGGATTTGAGACATGCCAGAGAACGAGGAACTTCCGACTAAAACTTTTAAGTTGTTTTTTTTTTCTGCGCTCTCTGGGTTAAACGGCGGTGTTTTTTTGGAGGGGAGGGTCGACTCGATCTAATTCCTTTTAAACGTTGTTGTTGTTGTTGGTGGTGGTGTTTTTTTTTTCTTGGTTTAAATAGAGGCGGTCAGGGGCGCAACGCGAGTGTATTGGTAGCGAAGAACCAGCCGGTGTTTCTCTCGGGTACGGCTCTGGAGGGGGAAGAGAAGGATTTATTTTTTTGGTTCTTTTCTTGCAGGAGTCTGCTTCGTCTCCCGTGTCGTGGAATTAACCCTTTAATTGTTTAAGGAAGGAGGGTCCAACTTCTCTGGGTTTTTGGGAATCGCGGTCGAACTTTGGCCGGACTTTGAGCGCTGTGGGGATCGGGAGAGTTTTGGACCCGGGACTGGTCCCCTGTCAAGTCGGATTAAGTCGTTTCTAAGGGGGTTTCTCGGCGCCCGACAGCCCAGTGTTGCCGGCTCGGTGGAAAGGAATTCGGGAGACGGCGAGGAAGTGTGTGTGGGTGTGGGACCGGGGGGGGAGAGTCACGGAGAAGGTCTTCCTGGGCCCCCCCACGCGTGAAGGGGAGGAGCGGGGAGCTGGTGGCTCCTGACCCGCAGCCCAGCAGCTCAGCCCGACTCGGAACCGAGCTGGACCGGACTTTTCGCAGGCAGAGAAGGAGAGAGAGAGAGAGAGAGAGAGAGAGAGAGGGCGGGCCCGCTTTGCGACGTTGAAATGGAGTTTTACACTATTGAACACAACGGAAATCGATAAAGGGCCGGCAGCTCGATCAGAGGACGTGGAGAAGGAAAACCAGACCTTGGACCTCCCCGAAAAGACAACACAGCACCCCCACCACCCACCCGGCCAGAACAGACCAAGCTGGGGTGGGGTGCAGACCCACGGCCGCACTCCCGGGAGTCGTGGCGAGTTTCTGGGTGTAAACGCGCTGTCGGGGGAATTTTCTCCTCTCTGTGCTCCGCGAGGTGACGCGCAGGCAGCTGTTTGTGTGTGTGTGTGGGGGAGAGAAGGAGGAGTCGGCGCTTTTATCCCATATTCCTTAATAAGGACAGGCACGGCGGAAACAACCCCCGCCCGCCCGCCCCGCTGGAGCCGGGAGATACTTCGCGTTAGCAGGACCCGAGCGGGTCGGGTTGTTACCCCACCAAAAAAATAAAATAAATAAAACCTCCCCCCGTTTGCGGTGAGGGCGGGCCGGAGTCGAACCGAGCCCAAGCCCAAGTGAGCAGGCGGTTCGGAAATACCCCCCGGGGGGGGGCGCACGTTTAGCGAGGAGGAAGTGGGGGGCCGATTGATCAATCGATTGGGCATTTCGGTTCCTTTGAAAGATCAAACTCCGTGGTCGCCGGCCCCTATTGTGTTAAACAGAACCAAGCTGTCGGGACGGCCGTGCTGTGCGATCCTAGGAGGGCCTGTGTCGTCTGAGAGGGCAGGGGGGAAGAGATTCAGTCCGGTCTGTGACACACACACACACCTGCCCGGCCGCGGGGTATCGCGTGGCTCCCCGGGACAGGACGGCCCACGGGGAGTCGTCCCGAACTCGGGCTCCTCTTGAAGCGAAACCTCGGGCCGAGGCTTCCCAGAGAGGGAGAAAGAAAGAAAAGCAGTTTTCGGACGAGGCGAAGCTTGAGCCGGTCAGGCGGGGGTGTCATCACGGTCCGGGCGGAGGGTCAGGGGTTCGGCGGCGGGGGGACACACACACACAACAGGAGTTATTGACCGGTTTTGGTGGGCGAAACGACTCCCCCTTCACAGTGCGGCCGCTTGGTCTCTCTCAAAGGAACTGGAGCCCAGCCCCGCCGTGTTCGAACACACCTCGTTCTCTGGGACAATATATTTAAAAAAAAATCAAAACAAAACCACGAATTTACATCAGTCGGACGCTTTTTAGTTGTTGTTGTTGGTTTTTTTTTTCCTGTGGGGCGAAATTTATTTTTGAGGGAACAACAACAACAAATATATATATATTTCCGGGGACTAAATAACACGACTCGAAAGATTTGAGAGCTGAAGGTTTGTGGCTTTTGTCGTTTTTTGTTTTGTTGTTTTTTGTTGTTGTCCAAAGCGAGTCTAACTCGGGTCCGTTCCGTGCCTCGGTAGTTTGTAGCGAGTTTATTCTCCAAAACGCACGGGTTTCTTTTTGTCGTTTGGGGGGTTTTGACATCACATTTTTTTAACCCCTGCGGAACTGCCGTGTTTCTGAGTTCTCTCTGTCGGGCTTTGCGTCCTCCGAAACGACACCCCCCGACAGACTTTTTTGGGGGTTTTTTTTTTTACGACAGAAAGTCCAGGGGGCGCAACTTTCTTGTCGCGTAAACCACCACGACGTCAACTTCTCCGCCACCTGGGCCAGCGGCCGGCCGTGCGCGCAGGTAACCGGGCGGGCCGCCATCTTTGTTCTCCTGCGCTCCCACCTCCTCTCCCTCTCCTCTTCTCCGTCGTTCACGAAACACAGGGTAGAGGCGGGGGGCTAGTCCGGATCAATACCGAGGTGTGTTTCGACCCAAGGCGGTGGAGAACCGAGTTCTTGTGCCCGAAAACGTCCGTCCGTCCCCCTCGCGGGTTAAGAGACCTGTAACCTGACGGGACGGGCCGGAGATGCGCCCGCGGGGCCGACGCCTGCAGACGGACTTTATTTTGACTTTATTCATTTTTCCCCCCTCGCGAACCATCTGTCATTTTCCCCTGCCGAGAGCCCCACTAGTGGAAGGGAAGGCTCCTTTTTGAGGGGAAAACCTGAACACACACACACACACACTTTGTGTGGCACTTTTTTTTTAGAGAGTTTTTCTTTCTTAGTACCTTTCGTTGTGGGGTTAAACCCCAAAACCGGGTGGGGCGCACTGTGCGAACAGACTGTTTCCCAGGCCTGGTAAATAGTTCACCCCCTGCTGACGGAGGGATTCTGTTCGAGCCCTTTATTGCTTAATTGGACTTGCTAATTGCTTAATTGGGCCAGGCCGAAGCCCCGGCTTGGGGGGTTTAAAGAGACAGCGCCCCCCGACCGAGGGGAGTTGGGGACCACTGTTGGGGGGGGGTAGAGATGGCGGTGTGGGGCCGAGGCTGGGGGTGGGTGAGTCCTGTGTTCTCCTACCGGCCCTGGGGGGCGAAGGAGGAAGAGGAGGAGGAGGAGGAGGGGATGAAGTGTGAGGCGCAGGTGAAGAGGGCGGGAGGGGGCTGGGGAGGATGGGGTTGGGGCTGGCGGAGGGTAAAGGTCGCGGGGGCGGAAGGGGGGGTCGACGAGCTGGGGGCGACCGGGGAAGAAGAGGAAGAGGAGGAGGAGGAGGAGGAGGAGGTGGAGTGTGAGGGCGCCCCCTGGTGGCGGAGGTGGAGAGCGGCGCTCTCTCCCGCCTCCTGGCTCCGGCCCCGGCAGGAGGCGGGGAACCCTGAGGAGGAGGAGGAGGTGGCGAGGGTGGGGGCGCCCGGGGCTCCCCAGCTCCGGGGCCTGTGGCGCTCCTGGCGGCGGGCTCTGCGGCCCGAGCACTACGAGATCTGCCCCAACCTCCTGCGCCACCTCTCCGACCTGGCCCTGGCGGCCCTGCTGCGGGCCGCGGGGCCCCCGGCGCGGGCGGCGCTGGACATGCTGGGCGTGCCCGCCGGCGCCCCGCGGCTCTGGGCCCACGGCATGGCGCTCTTCCTGGCCGCCGCCGCGGGCCTGACGCTGCTGCTGGGGCTGCTGCAGGCCTACCTGCCCCACTTCGCCCTGGCCTACGGCGCGCTGCAGGCGCTCGTCATCTCCGTCAGCCTGCGGCGGGAGAGGGGCGAGGAGGAGGAGGAGGAGGAGGAGGAGGAGGAGGTGTACCTGGACACGGAGGAGGGGCCCGGCGGAGATCTGGAGGGCAGGCCCGGGTGAGCGAGAGTTCGTCTTTGCTTTGGCAACGTACTTGCGTTGAAGCCGATATCCTGGCTTCATCTCTAGGCACAGCTTGTTCCCCACCCCCGCCCCCCTCTGTGTACAGAAGAGCCCCCCTGTCCTGACTGGAGGAGCTCACCCAGCTGTGTCTGGACAGAGGCCAGGGTATCAGCTTCAACCACAGGGCTGGGCAGCTTGTTCCCCACCCCCACCCCCCTCTGTGTACAGAAGAGCCTCCTGTCCTGACTGGAGGAGCTCACCCAGCTGTGTCTGGAGAGAAGCCGGGGTATCGGCTTCAACCACAGGGCTGGGCAGCCTGTTCCACACCCCCACCCCCCTCTGTGTACAGAAGAGCCTCCTGTCCTGACTGGAGGAGCTCACCCAGCTGTGTCTGGAGAGAAGCCAGGGTATCGGCTTCAACCACAGGGCTGGGCAAATTGTTCCCCACCCCCACCCCCCTCTGTGTACGGAAGAGCCCCCTGTCCTGGGTGTTAAACGCGCGCCCCTGTACTTTCTTCTTGTTGGCTTTTGAGGTTTGTGTTGGGTTGTAGGAAGTCCCTTCGTCGCCTTTCCGGTTACGAGTCTGTGTTCCTTTAAATGCAGAGTCTGGGTGGTAACTGGGTGGTTCTGGGTTCACGTCCGGGCTGTGCCACTGACTCATTGAAATAGAATGAAGAGGCGAGCAAGTGGTTCTTCTGGTGTCTTGAGCTTTAGGTGAAACTAGAAAACCGAGGTCCTGGCAAAAGCTGCTCCACAGCAATTAGAAATTGTTCATGAGCAATTTATAATTAGGAGTATAAATTAATTTCCTTTCAATTCAGTAGGCGTGTCTGTTCAAAGAAATTGACCTCCTGAATCTTTGTAGCTTACGAGTGGCGCAGAGCTAATTTAACGGGCTCTAAAACCCAGACCGATCCAGACGTGTGAAATCTCAATTTGACGGCGAAACCTTCCGGAACGAATTTGGTTTCTGGGTGCCTCTTCGCAGCAAAGACAGAGCAAAGCCGATCTCCGCTGTGCTGTCCCGATCGGCACGCCGTGTGACGCCAGACATCCGTGATGGAGCAGCTGGAAAGCAAATTGAATTTTCAGGGTTTGGGTGCAACGGGTGTGATTTCTAGGTACATACCTCCGTGTACAAGAGAGGTTCAATGCCGCCGGCAGAGGCCGGAAAAGATCATCGTCCCCGACGGCAATACTGATCCACTGCTTCGGGATTGACGGATACCGAGGAACAGCTCAGCTGGAGTCATCCAGCCCCAGATGTCACCTCACAGGGGACAGTGAAGCAAAACCACACCTTACATATACAGCAGGCAGAAGGCGTTATGGGGGTGATCGTGTCGGTCCAGTCCGTCACTGGGGTACAGCCCCCCTCTGTCACTGACATATTTACAGCTCGCGGTCTGACTGGAAGGCGTTATGGGGGTGATCGGGTCGGTCCAGTCTAACACTGGGGTACAGCCCCCCTCTGTCGCCGACATATTTACAGCGCGCTGTCTGACTGGAAGGCGTTATGGGGGTGATCGGGTCGGTCCGGTCCGTCACTGGGGTACAGCCCCCCTCTGTCGCTGACATATTTACAGCTCGCTGTCTCAGGAAGGTGTTATGGGGGTGATCGGGTCAGTCCAGTCCGTCACTGGGGTACAGCGCCCCCTCTGTCGCTGACATATTTACAGCTCGCTGTCTCAGGAAGGTGTTATGGGGGTGATCAGGTCGGTCCAGTCCGTCACTGGGGTACAGCCCCCCCTCTGTCGCCGACATACTTACAGCTCGCTGTCTGACTGGAAGGCCGGGACTATCGATGGGGATACCAGTCACCCTGGGGTCTCTCTCTTCTCCAGGGAGCGTCACAGGAGCAGACAGACATGAACCCCCAGATTCAGAGACGGGGTCTTCCCCCCAGGCTGTCACACGACTGACCTCCTGGCTCACACCGATGGGTCGTGTGAAGCCGCCGGTCCGGTCCGGTCCGGTCCGGTCCACTCATTCCTCTCCCTCTCCCTGCAGGACCAGCAGCGCCGGGGAGGACCGGCAGCCCTAGCGGAGGACCGGAGAGGGCGGTGGAGACGAGGGACCGGCGCCGACCCCGGTCCCGCTTTCCGGACGGATTCTCCCGGGTTTGGGACCGGCCCGACCGGTACCGCCCCTGGCGCGGGCCCGCCAGGCCGACCGGGACACGTGCCCGAGGAGAGCACGCGGAAGATGGGGCCGGCACCCCTCGGAGACGGGCCTGTCCAGCTGCTGACCGCTGGCCGGCCGGACACTGTCTCGTCTGGGGGGGGGGCTGTGATGAACACGCCGGAGTCGTCGGCGAAGAGCTGGCTGGGGGAGACTGCGAGGGACGCCGAGCGTGGGAGCGAGTTCGAGCCCGGGCGCTCTCTTCTGTACGCCGAGAGTGGTAGAGGCGGGCTTCGGGGGGCCAGGGACGAACACGCCAGAGTCGTCAGTGAAGAGCTGATTGGGGGGGGGGGCAGTCGGCAGGAGAGGGACGAAGACGGCGGCCTGCGCAGGAGCGGGTTCGAGCCCGGCGCTCTCTTCTGTACGCCGAGAGTGGTAGAGGCGGGCTTCGGGGGCCAGGGACGAACACGCCAGAGTCGTTGGCGAAGAGCTGATTGGGGAGGGCGGGGGGGGGACAGCCGGCAGGAGAGGGACGAAGACGGCGGCCTGCGCAGCCCGGCGCGCTCTTCTGTACGCCGAGAGTGGCAGAGGCGGGCTTCGGTGGTGGGGGGTGGTTCTTGGTTGTGGTGCTGGTTCAGCAGGAATACCCTGGTAATGACTTACCTTGTTCTGTTGTGGTTTAAATAAATGATTTCACCTCCTGCCTTCTGCGTTCGGACAGCACGTTTTCAGTACCTCGCAGGGGCGTGGGGCGCTTTTTTCAGATCGTGACGGCACGATGGCGGCGCCTGGCGGCGGCAGCGCGCAACTACAAATGGTCGTCTCCACGGGGGAGGATGGTGTCATTGCAAGAGACTTAAGAGGCTTTAAATAAAGGAAAGATCCGTCCAAAACGAGCAGTCCTGCCAGGAGTGAGCAGACGCAGCCCTGGGGTTCAAGTTTTTTTTGTTTTTTTTTTTGTTTTGTTTTTACACTGGCCCAGTCCTCGCTGGGGTAGGGAGAGGGGAGGAGTTGGGTTCCTCAGGAGCTTCAAACGAATTCACAGTGTCAAAAAAAAAAATGGGCTTCTTCAGCCTCGGCCTGGAGACATGAAGCAGGGCCCACAAGAGGAAACTTCGAGAACAGGCAAACTGAGGATAGGATTTACACAGAGAGGGGTGGGGGTGGGGAACAAGCTGCCCAGTCCGTGTGGTTGAAGCCGATACCCTGGCTTCTCTCCAGACACAGCTGGGTGAGCTCCTCAAGTCAGGACAGGGGGCTCTTCTGTACACAGAGGGTGGCGGGGGTGGGGAACAAGCTGCCCAGCCCTGTGGTTGAAGCCGATACCCTGGCTTCTCTCCAGACACAGCTGGGTGAGCTCCTCCAGTCAGGACAGGGGGCTCTTCTGTACACAGAGGGGGGTAGGGGTGGGGAACAAGCTGGTCAGCCTGGGAGCGGTTCACTTCTGCCAGATGGGCTGGGTGATCTCCTGTCTCGTGTTGTCCGTGACAGAATCAAGCTTTCCCGGCTTTCCCAGCCTGGTGCTGGGGACCCCAGTCCAGTGCTTCTAATAGCGGACAGCGGACAGCTTCTCACCATGCGTCAAGAGAGGCAGGAGGAGGCGACGCCTCGTGGGATTCAGGTACGTGTGTTGTGTCCTGTGATGGACTGGTGTCCTGTCCAGGGTGTGTGAGTGTGTGTGTGTCCTATGATGGACTGGTGTCCTGTCCAGGGTGTGTGTGAGTGTGTGTGTGTCCTGTGATGGACTGGTGTCCTGTACAGGGTGTGTGAGGGTGTGTGTGTGTCCTGTGATGGACTGCTGTCCTGTCCAGGGTGTGTGAGTGTGTGTGTCCTGTGATGGACTGATGTCCTGTCCAGGGTGTGTGAGTGTGTGTGTGTCCTGTGATGGACTGGTGTCCTGTCCAGGGTGTGTGAGTGTGAGTGTGTCCTGTGATGGACTGGTGTCCTGTCCAGGGTGTGTGTGTGTGTGTCCTGTGATGGACTGGTGTCCTGTCCAGGGTGTGTGTGTGTCCTGTGATGGACTGGTGTCCTGTCCAGGGTGTGTGTGTGTGTCCTGTGATGGACTGGTGTCCTGTCCAGGGTGTGTGTGTGCCCTGTGATGGACTGGTGTCCTGTCCAGGGTGTGTGTGTGTCCTGTGATGGACTGGTGTCCTGTCCAGGGTGTGTGAGTGTGTGTGTGTCCTGTGATGGACTGCTGTCCTGTCCAGGGTGAACCCTGCCTTGTGCCTGTTGCTTGCTGGGACAGACTCCAGCTCCCCCCTGTGACCCTGGACCGGATTCAGCTGTCGGAAGATGGGTGGATTGAGGGCTACTTTGTCTTTGCACCAAGAATGAGGCTACAGGGGCTGTCCTACAGGGGCTGGGGCTCGGCTCAGGCGAGGTGCAACTCCCTCCCACCCGACTAACTCCAGTGTCCCTCGACCCCCCCCACCCCTCTTTTAATTATGCATCCACTCCCCCCTTTGCTCCGCAGTATGAAAATCAGTCTCTTATTTGCCTGTACGAGAGACGCCCAGACCATCCCCTCCTCCTGTCTCTCTGGATACTTTACTGTGTCGTTATCCTTTCGTTTCCCCAGATGCCCTCTGGCTCCGCGCTCTGCAGGTCTGACTCTTCCTCTGTCCCCTGTGGAGACACTCGTCATCCTCACCGGTGAAGCGATCCCAGCAGGTAAGACCAGACTTTTCTTTACATCTCCTCCTCCTCCTCAGATCTGTACAGGACTGGAGAGACACTCAGTCTGATCACCTCCAGCTTCACCCTCACACTCCTCCTCCTCCTCAGATCTGTACAGGACTGGAGAGACACTCAGTCTGATCACCTCCAGCTTCACCCTCACACTCCTCCTCCTCCTCAGGTCTGTACAGGACTGGAGAGACACTCAGTCTGATCGCCTCCAGCTTCACCCTCACACTCCTCCTCCTCAGATCTGTACAGGACTGGAGAGACACTCAGTCTGATCACCTCCAGCTTCACCCTCACACTCCTCCTCCTCAGATCTGTACAGGACTGGAGAGACACTCAGTCTGATCACCTCCAGCTTCACCCTCACACTCCTCCTCCTCAGATCTGTACAGGACTGGAGAGACACTCAGTCTGATCACCTCCAGCTTCACCCTCACACTCCTCCTCCTCAGATCTGTACAGGACTGGAGAGACACTCAGTCTGATCACCTCCAGCTTCACCCTCACACTCCTCCTCCTCAGATCTGTACAGGACTGGAGAGACACTCAGTCTGATCACCTCCAGCTTCACCCTCACACTCCTCCTCCTCCTCAGATCTGTACAGGACTGGAGAGACACTCAGTCTGATCACCTCCAGCTTCACCCTCACACTCCTCCTCCTCAGATCTGTACAGGACTGGAGAGACACTCAGTCTGATCACCTCCAGCTTCACCCTCACACTCCTCCTCCTCCTCAGATCTGTACAGGACTGGAGAGACACTCAGTCTGATCACCTCCAGCTTCACCCTCACACTCCTCCTCCTCAGATCTGTACAGGACTGGAGAGACACTCAGTCTGATCACCTCCAGCTTCACCCTCACACTCCTCCTCCTCAGATCTGTACAGGACTGGAGAGACACGCAGTCTGATCACCTCCAGCTTCACCCTCACACTCCTCCTCCTCCTCAGATCTGTACAGGACTGGAGAGACACTCAGTCTGATCACCTCCATCTTCACCCTCACACTCCTCCTCCTCAGATCTGTACAGGACTGGAGAGACACTCAGTCTGATCACCTCCAGCTTCACCCTCACACTCCTCCTCCTCAGATCTGTACAGGACTGGAGAGACACTCAGTCTGATCACCTCCAGCTTCACCCTCACACTCTTCCTCCTCAGATCTGTACAGGACTGGAGAGACACTCAGTCTGATAACCTCCAGCTTCACCCTCACACTCCTCCTCCTCAGATCTGTAAGAATACTGTCTTGACTGTGCTTGGATGAATCTGTTTTGCAGGTGGGAAGCATGCAGTTTGCCAGACGAGGAGAAAAGATGTTCGTTTCTCTGCTGGGTGAGTCAATTCTCACTGGGGGTGGGGTGGGGGGTGAATTTCTGACCTGCTCCTTCTCTTCCTGTTGAGTCACAGGGAATTTCACAGAGATCGGCTTTTCCAGTTTGTTCCGAAGTGGGGGGGGTGATTTTTCTAGGCAAACCGAAGAGGTATATGACCTCCACAGCGTGCAAGTCTAATAGCACTGTGCTGTCCCGAGTCTGGCTTCTCCTGAGTCTGGCTTCGGCCTTCCCTGAGTCCCGAAAACGTCTGTGAAATTTGTTGGGCCAAACCGAATCATCAGGGCTGCCCTGCTCTCTGCCCGCCTGTCCGTCTGCGTCTCCCTCTCGCTCCGTCCCTGTCCGTCCTCCTCCGAGTCCCCCTGCGTGCACGTCAGGCCCTGCGGGTGGAAACGCACCTGCTCTATTCAAATCCTGTTTGTCCAGGGACGGCCGCTGTCTCTCGCTTCGTAAGCAAATGGCCCGAGGTATCGATGGCCGCTAGTGGGGTTTGTTCAAGCTTTGTGATCTTAGGGAACTGCGTGTTTACCTTTCCTGCGTGATATACGGACGTGTCTAACCTTCTTTTAACTCCTGAGCACACGCAGCAGGGAAAACAGACACTACAGGACAGGAGACACAGCGAGAGAGAGGAGATCACAGAGAATATCCCTCAGTATAAACAACACACAACAGGACAGGAGACACAGCGAGAGAGAGAGAAAGGAGATCACAGAGAATATCCCTCAGTATAAACACACACTACAGGACAGGAGACACAGCGAGAGAGAGGAGATCACAGAGAATGTCCCTCAGTTATAAACACACACAACAGGACAGGAGACACAGCGAGAGAGAGGGGATCACAGAGAATATCCCTCAGTAAAAACATACACTACAGGACATAGTGAGAGGAGATCACAGAGAATCCCTCAGTCATAAACACACAACAGGACAGGAGACACAGTGAGAGAGAGGAGATCACAGAGAATCCCTCAGTAATAAACACACACAACTGGACAGGAGACACAGTGAGATAGAGGAGATCACAGAGAATCCCTCTGTATAAACACACACTACAGGACACAGTGAGAGGAGATCACAGAGAATCCCTCATAAACACACGCAACAGGACAGGAGACACAGTGAGAGAGAGGAGTCACAGAGAATCCCTCAGTCATGAACACAGACAACAGGACAGGAGACAGTGAGAGAGAGAGAGATCACAGAGAATCCCTCAGTCATGAACACACGCAACAGGACAGGAGACACAGCGAGAGAGAGGAGACAGTACAGAAGAGGAGAGGTGAGTCCGTGTGCGAGGCTCTGAGTGGCGTCGCCGATGTTGCTGACTGGGGGGCAGAGTGGCGGCTCTGTGGCTCAGGATCTGTGCCTGTGGCTGGGAGGTTGCCGGTTCAAATCCTGTGGCCGGTTCAAATCCTACTCCGTGGGGGCCCCCGAGCGAGGCCCTTCACCCCCAGCTGCTCCAGGGGGCGCCGTATAAATGGCCGACCCTGCGCTCTGACCCCCAGCTTCTCTCCCTGTCTGTGTGTCTCCTGGAGAGCCGGTTGGGGTCTGAGAGAAGACACGTTCCTCATGCGAGACATTGTATAGGGCCAGTAAGGCAGCATTATCGTTATTATTCTCATTCTTGCGTTGTCATCGTGTCTGTCCCCAGCTGCCGCCTGCCTCACTGGGGTGGCTATGCGCTCTCAGCTCTCGTCTGTCGCCACGACTACGGCGGCCACGCCCGGCGGCGCTGGGAGAGGTGAGCGGCCCGCCGTACCGGACTGGACGCGGGCCCGAGGCCTGGACTGCAGGTCACGGTCCATAACCGCTCAGTCCACTAGAGGGCGGCGAGGAGCCCGGGCCTGACCTGTGTGGTGTGTGTGTGTGTCTAGTACAGTACATTGTACCTGTGGTACTGAGTCTCTTTAGTCTGTAGGGAGCATCCCGCAGTGACAGGCTGCACGAACTGAGTCTCTTCAGTCTGAAGGGAGCGTCCCGCACTGACAGGCTGCAGGAACTGAGTCTCTTCAGTCTGAAGGGAGGGTCCCACACTGCCAGGCTGGAGGAACTGAGTCTCTTCAGTCTGAAGGGAGCGTCCCACACTGACAGGCTGGAGGAACTGAGTCTCTTCAGTCTGAAGGGAGCGTCCCGCACTGACAGGCTGGAGGAACTGAGTCTCTTCAGTCTGAAGGGAGCGTCCCGCACTGCCAGGCTGGAGGAACTGAGTCTCTTCAGTCTGAAGGGAGCGTCCCACACTGACAGGCTGGAGGAACTGAGTCTCTTCAGTCTGAAGGGAGCGTCCCGCACTGACAGGCTGGAGGAACTGAGTCTCTTCAGTCTGAAGGGAGCGTCCCACACTGACAGGCTGCAGGAACTGAGTCTCTTTAGTCTGAAGGGAGTGTCCTGCACTGACAGGCTGCAGGAACTGAGTCTCCTTAGTCTGAAGGGAGCGTCCCGCACTGACAGGCCGGAGGAACTGAGTCTCTTCAGTCTGAAGGGAGCGTCCCGCACTGACAGGCCGGAGGAACTGAGTCTCTTCAGTCTGGAGGGAGCCAGGACAGGAGGCTCTTCTTCACACAAGGGGTGGTGGGGGAGTGGAACAAGCCGCCCAGCCACGTCGTCGAAAAGAGCTCCTGACCGCCCCATCGGGGCAGGCGTGCCTCCTCTCGCTTGTGACCTGTCTTGTGTCCCCCCCCCCCCAGGCTACACGGCGTGGGTGCTGCTCCCGGAGGCCGTGACCCAGGAGAGAGCCGCGAAGGCCTGCCGGGAGGAGGGGTCGGCCCTGGCCTCCCTCCGGAGCGCGGGGGAGAACGAGTCCGTGCTGCGCGCCTTCGCGGGCGCGGCGGGCGCGTGGACCGGCCTGGCCTGGAGCGGCGGCTCGGCGCTGGAGTGGGCGTGGGCGTGGGGCGACAGCAGCCCGGCGCCGTACCGGAACTGGAGCGAGGGGGAGCCCCGGGGCCTGGCGGGGACGCCCCGCTGCGCGGAGGTGCTGCTGGGGGGCTCGCGGGCCGGAGCCTGGGGGACACTGAGCTGCGAGGAGGAGAGAGCGGCGCTGTGCAGGAGAGGTGCGGACTGTCCAGACCCCCGGACCCCAGACTCACTGACTCACTGACTCTCCGAACCCCAGACTCACTGACTCTCCGAACCCCAGACTCTCCGAACCCCAGACTCACTGACTCACTGACTCTCCGAACCCCAGACTCACTGACTCACTGACTCTCCGAACCCCAGACTCACTGACTCACTGACTCTCCGAACCCCAGACTCACTGACTCACTGACTCACTGACTCTCCGAACCCCAGACTCACTGACTCACTGACTCTCCGAACCCCAGACTCACTGACTCACTGACTCACTGACTCACTGACTCACTGACTCACTGACTCTCCGAACCCCAGACTCACTGACTCACTGACTCTCCGAACCCCAGACTCACTGACTCACTGACTCTCTGAACCCCAGACTCACTGACTCACTGACTCACTGACTCACTGATTCACTGAACCCCAGACTCTCCGAACCCCAGACTCACTGACTCACTGACTCTCCGAACCCCAGACTCACTGACTCACTGACTCACTGACTCTCCGAACCCCAGACTCACTGACTCACTGACTCACTGACTCTCCGAACCCCAGACTCTCCGAACCCCAGACTCACTGACTCACTGACTCTCTGAACCCCAGACTCACTGACTCACTGACTCACTGACTCACTGAACCCCAGACTCACTGACTCACTGACTCTCCGAACCCCAGACTCACTGACTCACTGAACCCCAGACTCACTGACTCTCTGACTCTCCGAACCCCAGACTCACTGACTCACTGACTCTCTGAACCCCAGACTCACTGACTCACTGACTCACTGACTCTCCGAACCCCAGACTCTCCGAACCCCAGACTCACTGACTCACTGACTCTCTGAACCCCAGACTCACTGACTCACTGACTCTCCGAACCCCAGACTCACTGACTCACTGAACCCCAGACTCACTGACTCTCTGACTCTCCGAACCCCAGGCTCACTGACTCACTGACTCTCTGAACCCCAGACTCACTGACTCACTGACTCACTGACTCTCTGAACCCCAGACTTACTGACTCACTGACTCACTGACTCTCTGAACCCCAGACTCACTGACTCACTGACTCACTGACTCTCTGAACCCCAGACTTACTGACTCACTGACTCACTGACTCTCTGAACCCCAGACTCACTGACTCTCTGAACCCCAGTCTCTCCGAACCCCAGACTCACTGACTCACTGAACCCCAGACTCACTGACTCTCTGACTCTCCGAACCCCAGGCTCACTGACTCACTGACTCTCTGAACCCCAGACTCACTGACTCACTGACTCACTGACTCTCTGAACCCCAGACTTACTGACTCACTGACTCACTGACTCTCCGAACCCCAGACTCACTGACTCACTGACTCACTGACTCTCCGAACCCCAGACTCACTGACTCACTGACTCACTGACTCTCCGAACCCCAGACTCTCCGAACCCCAGACTCACTGACTCACTGACTCTCTGAACCCCAGACTCACTGACTCACTGACTCACTGACTCACTGAACCCCAGACTCACTGACTCACTGACTCTCCGAACCCCAGACTCACTGACTCACTGAACCCCAGACTCACTGACTCTCTGACTCTCCGAACCCCAGACTCACTGACTCACTGACTCTCTGAACCCCAGACTCACTGACTCACTGACTCACTGACTCTCTGAACCCCAGACTTACTGACTCACTGACTCACTGACTCTCCGAACCCCAGACTCACTGACTCACTGACTCACTGACTCTCCGAACCCCAGACTCACTGACTCACTGACTCACTGAACCCCAGACTCTCCGAACCCCAGACTCACTGACTCACTGACTCTCTGAACCCCAGACTCACTGACTCACTGACTCACTGACTCACTGACTCACTGACTCACTGACTCACTGACTCTCTGAACCCCAGACTCACTGACTCTCTGAACCCCAGTCTCTCCGAACCCCAGACTCACTGACTCTCTGAACCCCAGACTCACTGACTCACTGACTCACTGACTCACTGACTCACTGACTCACTGACTCTCTGAACCCCAGACTCACTGACTCTCTGAACCCCAGTCTCTCCGAACCCCAGACTCACTGACTCACTGAACCCCAGACTCACTGACTCACTGACTCTCCGAACCCCAGACTCTCCGAACCCCAGACTCACTGACTCACTGAACCCCAGACTCACTGACTCACTGACTCTCCGAACCCCAGACTCACTGACTCACTGACTCTCTGAACCCCAGACTCACTGACTCACTGACTCACTGACTCTCCGAACCCCAGACTCACTGACTCTCCGAACCCCAGACTCACTGACTCACTGACTCTCCGAACCCCAGACTCACTGACTCACCGACTCTCCGAACCCCAGACTCACTGAACCCCAGACTCTCCGAACCCCAGACTCACTGACTCACTGACTCACTGACTCTCCGAACCCCAGGCTCACTGACTCACTGACTCACTGACTCTCCGAACCCCAGACTCACTGACTCACTGACTCTCTGAACCCCAGACTCACTGACTCACTGAACCCCAGACTCACTGATTTACTGAACCCCAGACTCACTGACTCTCTGAACCCCAGTCTCTCCGAACCCCAGACTCACTGACTCACTGAACCCCAGACTCACTGACTCACTGACTCTCCGAACCCCAGACTCTCCGAACCCCAGACTCACTGACTCACTGAACCCCAGACTCTCCGAACCCCAGACTCACTGACTCACTGACTCTCCGAACCCCAGACTCACTGACTCACTGACTCTCCGAACCCCAGACTCACTGACTCTCCGAACCCCAGACTCACTGACTCACTGACTCTCCGAACCCCAGACTCACTGACTCACCGACTCTCCGAACCCCAGACTCACTGAACCCCAGACTCTCCGAACCCCAGACTCACTGACTCACTGACTCACTGACTCTCCGAACCCCAGGCTCACTGACTCACTGACTCACTGACTCTCCGAACCCCAGACTCACTGACTCACTGACTCTCTGAACCCCAGACTCACTGACTCACTGAACCCCAGACTCACTGATTTACTGAACCCCAGACTCACTGACTCTCTGAACCCCAGTCTCTCCGAACCCCAGACTCACTGACTCACTGAACCCCAGACTCACTGACTCACTGACTCTCCGAACCCCAGACTCTCCGAACCCCAGACTCACTGACTCACTGAACCCCAGACTCTCCGAACCCCAGACTCACTGACTCACTGACTCTCCGAACCCCAGACTCACTGACTCACTGACTCTCCGAACCCCAGACTCACTGACTCACTGACTCACTGACTCTTTGAACCCCAGACTCACTGACTCTCCGAACCCCAGACTCACTGACTCACTGACTCACTGACTCTCCGAACCCCAGACTCACTGACTCACTGACTCACCGACTCTCCGAACCCCAGACTCACTGACTCACTGACACTCCGAACCCCAGACTCACTGACTCACTGACACTCCGAACCCCAGACTCACTGACTCACTGAACCCCAGACTCTCCGAACCCCAGACTCACTGACTCACTGACTCACTGACTCTCTGAACCCCAGACTCACTGACTCACTGACTCACTGACTCTCCGAACCCCAGACTCACTGACTCACTGACTCTCCGAACCCCAGACTCACTGACTCACTGAACCCCAGACTCTCCGAACCCCAGACTCACTGACTCACTGACTCTCCGAACCCCAGGCTCACTGACTCACTGACTCACTGACTCTCCGAACCCCAGACTCACTGACTCACTGACTCACTGACTCACTGACTCTCCGAACCCCAGACTCACTGACTCACTGACTCACTGACTCACTGACTCACTGACTCTCCGAACCCCAGGCTCACTGACTCACTGAACCCCAGACTCTCCGAACCCCAGACTCACTGACTCACTGACTCTCCGAACCCCAGGCTCACTGACTCACTGACTCACTGACTCTCCGAACCCCAGACTCACTGACTCACTGACTCACTGACTCTCCGAACCCCAGACTCACTGACTCACTGACTCACTGACTCACTGACTCACTGACTCTCCGAACCCCAGGCTCACTGACTCACTGACTCTCCAAACCCCAGACTCACTGACTCACTGACTCACTGACTCTCCGAACCCCAGACTCACTGACTCTCCGAACCCCAGACTCACTGACTCACTGACTCACTGACTCTCTGAACCCCAGACTCACTGACTCACTGACTCTCTGAACCCCAGACTCACTGACTCACTGACTCTCTGAACCCCAGACTCACTGACTCACTGACTCTCCGAACCCCAGGCTCACTGACTCACTGACTCTCCGAACCCCAGACTCACTTACTCACTGACTCACTGACTCTCCAAACCCCAGACTCACTGACTCTCCGAACCCCAGACTCACTGACTCTCCGAACCCCAGACTCACTGACTCACTGACTCTCCGAACCCCAGACTCACTGACTCACTGACTCTCTGAACCCCAGACTCACTGACTCTCTGAACCCCAGACTCACTTTCTCACTGACTCTCCGAACCCCAGGCTCACTGACTCACTGACTCTCCGAACCTCGGACACACTGACACATTGATTTACTTGCTGGCACACTGAGTGCCAAAATATTCCCTACATGCACCTGTTCACTCCTGTATAACCCTGTGTGTGTGTGTGTGTGTGTACACAGATGTGATTCCGACTTCCTCTACAGAGGTGATGTCCTCCAGTGCCGAGCCCACTGAACCCACCACCACTCCCACAGGTAGGACCACCACTGGGCCCAAACTCTCTGTCCTCCAGTACCCTGTCCCAGCGTCCTCGAGCTTGAAGGCCCTGCTGCCTCACAGCGCTGGGGCCCTCAGTTCAGTTCCTTGGGTGCTGTCTGTGTGGAGTCTGCATGTTCTCCCTGCGTTCGTATGGGTTTCCTCCCACAGTCCATAGACAGGCTGGTGGGTTAATTGGCTTCTGGGTGAACTTGCTCTGGTGTGTGTGTGTCCTGTGATGGACTGGTGTCCTGTCCGGGGTGTGTGTGTGTGTCCTGTGATGGATTGGTGTCCTGTCCAGGGTGTGTGAGTGTGTGTGTGTCCTGTGATGGGCTGGTGTCCTGTCCAGGGTGTGTGAGTGTGTGTGTGTCCTGTGATGGGCTGGTGTCCTGTCCAGGGTGTGTGAGTGTGTGTGTGTGTCCTGTGATGGACTGGTGTCCTGTCCAGGGTGTGTGTGTGTCCTGTGATGGACTGCTGTCCTGTCCAGGGTGTGTGAGTGTGTGTGTGTGTCCTGTGATGGACTGCTGTCCTGTCCAGGGTTTGTGTGTGTCCTGTGATGGACTGGTGTCCTGTCCAGGGTGACCCCTGCCTTGTGCCTGTTGCTTGCTGGGATAGAGGACTAATGCCCCCCTCTCTGTCTCTCAGCAGGCAGCGGCAGTACCACCCCGGCCCGCCAGGGGGCGCTGTACCTGGTGACGCCGGGGCTGCCCTGGGCGCAGGCGCGCCTCTACTGCGAGCGGCGGCCCGGCGGGGGGCTGGCGGCCGCGCCGGACCCCCCGTCCCAGCAGCGCCTGGCCCGCTTCCTCGGCAACCAGACGGCGGGGCCGGGCCGGTCCTGGATCGGCCTGCGCTGGGCCGCGCTGCCCTCCCGCTGGGTCTGGGCCGGCGGGCCGGCGGGGGCGGACTTCGCCGGCTGGGCTCCCGGGCAGCCGCGCCGGGAGGGCGCCGGGATGTGCGCCGCCGCCGGGGGAGGAGGCGGGTTCGCCCTGGCCAGCGAGTGCTGCGCCACCCGCCTGCCCTTCGTCTGCCGCGGGTCCGAGCCGGGCGGAGTCCTGTAGCCTCGCCGCACGAGCAGCACTAACACAGATACCAGTCCATCACAGGACACACACTCACACTCACACACCCTGGACAGGACACCAGTCCATCACAGCACACACACACACACACTCACACACCCTGGACAGGACACCAGTCCATCACAGGACACACACACATACTCACACACCCTGGACAGGACACCAGTCCATCACAGGACACACACTCACACTCACACACCCTGGACAGGACACCAGTCCATCACAGCACACACACACACACACTCACACACCCTGGACAGGACACCAGTCCATCACAGGACACACACACATACTCACACACCCTGGACAGGACACCAGTCCATCACAGGACACACACTCACACTCACACACCCTGGACAGGACACCAGTCCATCACAGGACACACACACACACACTCACACACCCTGGACAGGACACCAGTCCATCACAGGACACACACAGTCACACACACACACCCTGGACAGGACACCAGTCCATCACAGGACACACACACTCACACACCCTGGACAGGACACCAGTCCATCACAGGACACACACACACACTCACACACCCTGGACAGGACACCAGTCCATCACAGGACACACACACACTCACACACCCTGGACAGGACACCAGTCCATCACAGGACACACCTTGGACAGGACACTAGTCCATCACAGGACACACACACACTCACACACCCTGGACAGGACAGCAGTCCATCACAGGACACACACACACACACACACACACACACACACACACACACACCCTGGACAGGACACCAGTCCATCACAGGACACACCTTGGACAGGACACTAGTCCATCACAGGACACACACACATACTCACACACCCTGGACAGGGCACCAGTCCATCACAGGACACACACACACACTCACACACCCTGGACAGGACACCAGTCCATCACAGGACACGGACACACACACTCACACACCCTGGACAGGACACCAGTCCATCACAGGACACGGACACACACACACACACCAGCCTGTCTCTGGACTTCAGCACTGCTGCCCAAATACTCTTCCTCCTTCAAACTTTAATTCATATACTGAAATGTATTTAATTGTTCTTATCTGAAATCAGTCATCTGACATTACAGCTGGCTGGGCAATGTCTACATTTTTCAGTGTCCTAAATGCTGTCCACCGCCTGATGGACAGGTGCGTCTGTTTTGTTGCTCACGGGTGTCACTCCACGGTCCGCCAGCACAATAATTCACGTCAATAAATCCCTTTCAATCTGAATTGCACGCTCTCTAAGTCTCTGAAGGAAGAAAGAACCGATAACAGGAGATCCAGGAGGGGAGAATGCTTTTAGCAGTTATTCTTGGGGGGGCCGAGATGAAGCATCTACAAACGGACCCACAGTATGTAGAAAACTAACCCAGACCCAGCTCTGTCTGCCCGGTGACAGGTGACAGGTGCCCTGCTTTTGTTTTCATTGCAGTGCGATTCTGTTTACAAGCTACAGTATCTGCAAAACAAGGTTTTATTGCCAAGAAAGCGCGCTATCAGTTCCTAGAAACCGCACACAGTTGCGTAGGCACAACCAGAAAACCGAGCCTGGCAGCTGGTCCTCTCGTGACTTTAGGTGTCTGGCTGCGCCTTTATTTCGCCCAAGAAAACAGCATGAAGCCGTTTCTTGCTTTCCTGGGCTTGCTTTGTCTGAGCGGCTTCGCTCGGGCTGGTAAGTTTGTTTTCGGGTTTTTTTTTATTCCTTGCTTGTTTTTGTTTGTTTGCGCGTCTCTCAGCTCGCTTCGCTTAAAACTTTACAAATGCGTTGGGACGTCTGGGTCAATTGTCAGCCGCTCTTTCAGATATTCAGATAGCAGCTCGTTCTTAGCCCCGTCCTCCTGTGTCGGTTTCGGAAACGACCGACAGGTGATACAGTTGATCGATTTCGCCACACAACAGCTCCGTCAAGATACGACGTTTTTGTCCCCTGAGGGACATTTTGTTTATCGACGCACAGCACTCCTGTACGTTTCAATAGAAGGCGAACAACAACAACAACAACAACAACAAAACAGAAGTAGAGAAAAGAAAAACATTGCAGATTATTCTACTACAAAAAAAAAATAAGAAAATTACTGCGCGTCACTCTGTGTCGAGTGTGCCTGCGACACTTCATAAACTGGCGACTCCATAGGTGTTGGCTAGATACCAAAACAGGGACAAGCCTGCTGCTCTCAAAGACACAGATGAACGCACTGGAGACACTGGGCTGGGTGCTGGGTGTCCGTTTGTCCTGACACCCTGTACATTTCGAGCGTGAAAAGTTCTTACGCCGGTTTTCGAGTGCTGTATGACAGTACAAGCAGGCTTTTCGTCTGCAGTGCTGTAAGAAACCTTGGAGCCCCTTCGTGTTTGACGTTGTTAAGAGCTGCTGGATTGTTAGCCAGCGCTCGTTAGAAAACAAGGCGAAAACATTCTGAAAGATTGAAATATGTTTTGTGTGTGCGAGTGTGTCTGTGGGTGTGACTTCCGGTTAAGTGGCGCATTGTTGAACTGAATTGAAACCAGTTCACCTTTATTGCCCATGATATGACCATAATACAACACAACAAGTACAAGTACAAGACAACATTCAGCAACATCGCTCGGGCAGACCTCTCTTAACAAGATTAAAAACAGACAGTTAGCTGGTATAGAGTCCGAAACTCCAACAGCAACAGTACAGACTCTTCCTGTACATAAACTTTTCATCGTTCAGCAATTCAAAACTTTTACATCCAAATAAAGTCAGTGCTCTCTCAGTCTTTAGACGACGGATCTGGTACCTTCTTCCAGAGGGTAGGAGAGTACTGTATACTCTCCTACCCTCTGGAAGGAGGGTTCGTCACCTGAAAAAGGCTACACAGCCGAAACGTTGTTTTTTCTCTTCTCTTTTCAGCACAGGAATAAACCTATTACTTGTTCCTTTGAGTATCGTATATATCTGCTTTGATCTAACTCAGTTTGTTCTTAGCCCAACACATACCAAAGGACACACCCCAGACTTTATCACTGCAAATCATTTTCTCACTTGTCTTCCCTTGAGCTAAACCTGTCTGACCACCTACAGTAGCTATTCTCTTCCATCTGGAATGACCTGTTTCTAACACTTCCTCCTGTGTGTGTGTGTGTCCTGTCCAGGGTGTGAGTGTGTGTGTGTCCTGTGATGGACTGGTGTCCTGTCCAGGGTGTGTGTTTGTGTATGTATGTGTGTGTCTGAGTGTGTGTCCTGTGATGGACTGGTGTCCTGTCCAGGGTGTGTGTGAGTGTGTGTGTGTCCTGTGATGGACTGGTGTCCTGTCCAGGGTGTGTGTGTGTCCTGTGATGGACTGGTGTCCTGTCCAGGGTGTGTGTTTGTGTATGTATGTGTGTGTCTGAGTGTGTGTCCTGTGATGGACTGGTGTCCTGTCCAGGGTGTGTGTGAGTGTGTGTGTGTCCTGTGATGGACTGGTGTCCTGTCCAGGGTGTGTGTGTGTGTGTCCTGTGATGGACTGGTGTCCTGTCCAGGGGGTGTGTGTGTGTGTGTGTGCCCTGTGATGGACTGGTGTCCTGTCCAGGGTGTGTGAGTGTGTGTGTGTCCTGTGATGGACTGCTGTCCTGTCCAGGGTGTGTGTGTGTGTGTGTGTGTGTCCTGTGATGGACTGCTGTCCTGTCCAGGGTGTGTGCCTGTTGCTTGCTGGGACAGACTCCAGCCCCCCTGTGACCCTGGACTGGAGAGAGCAGTGATGGAATCAGCTCAGCTCAGCTCAGCCAGCGGGCGAGCCCATCCTCACGCCAGCACTCACCCCCGTGTCCCTCCCTGCTCAGCCGCCCCAGCAGCCCACTCGCTGTGGTACGTCAACACGCTGATCATCGGAGAGACGCAGTTCCCGGAACTGGTGACAGTGGAGATGCTGGACGGCGTCCAGCTGCGATGCTACGACAGCGACAGCAAGCGGCTGATGCTCCGCTGGCCCTGGTCCTCGGAGTCTCCCATTCTCTGGAACCTGAACCAGGATGTAGGCGTGGCGGAGGACAACCACTACTGCATGAAGAAGAAGCTGGAGGGCGCGATGTGGCAGTACAACCACACTGGAGGTGAGCACATTGACAGAGTGATCCGCCAGCCAGGAGGGGGCGCTGTGCGCATTATACTATAGAGCTATACTATGTAGATCTGCTATATTGCTTTTAACTCAATACAGTATATTGTATACTAGGAAGTATAGTTGAGAATAGTATACATAGTGTATACTATAAAGGTCTAGTCTGTACATGTACTATAGTATAGAAATATACTATGAGGTATACACTATATATCCTAATCAGTATGTTATATATACACCATAGAGCTGTACATTTAGTATAATAAAGTCTCTCTATAGTACACTATATAGCTGTACTTAATACATCTAGAATATTGTTTTTAACTCCATACAGTATATTAAATAATGTACACTATACTCTTCATGTGTGTATACTGTAAAGTACTTACATACAGTACACTGTCCTGTTCAGTATGCTATATGTGTAGCTATACTCTATACTTCAACAGAACAAGTACAGGTTTATTCCTGTGCTGAAAAGAGACAATGTTTCTGTATACTCTCCTTCCTTCTGGAAGGAGGGTTCGTCACCCGAAGAAGGCCCCACAGCCGAAAAGTTGTCTCTTTCCCTCTCATTCCAGCGCAGGAATAAACCTATACTACCCCTGACGCAGCTGCCTACTGGAACCACTGTATAATATGTACACCATAATATACAGTATATAGCTCAGGTATATTCTATACATATAGCATATAGTTTATCTTTATGTATAGTACACTATATAGGTTTACTCTTTATGTGTACTGTAGCTTAGACGATATACTATATGTTATATATCCTATTCAGTATGCTATATTGTATATATAGTATATATACAAGCATATAGTATATAGTACAGTATCTATATATGTATATAATACAGTATATATATATTATAGAGCTATACTGTATGTACTATGATATAGTCAGTCTGTAGTATACAGTACTATAGAGCTATAGAGCTATATTCTCATCATGTACTGTACTATATAAAATATATACACACAGTATACAGCAATATAGTGCTTGCCAATATAGGGTCCAACTCCCCCACAACTCAGTACTGGATAAAGCAATTGGAAAGTGGATGGATAATCCAGTATAGCTCTATGTGTAGGATAGTATGGACTAGATAGATAGATACTTTATTGATCCCCTGAGGGAAATTGCACTATAGTCCACATACAGTAATTAGTACAGTGTACAGAGCAAGGTGGACACAGTAGAGCTATACTGTAGAGTGTCCGTACTGATAGGTGGGGGTGTGGATCTGTGGCCTTAAGTGACCCCGATCTGACCTCCAACCTCCCTCTCTTCTCCCAGGGGTGCACACATACCAGCGCCTGGCCGGCTGTGAGCTGCACGCCGATGGGACCAAGCACTTCCACTCCCGGGACGCCTACGACGGGCAGGACATCCTGAGCTTCGACGTGCCTTCCAACGCGTGGACCGCCCTCATCCCGGAGGGGCTATACGACAGGGTGCTCCTGGAGACCGACAAGCTGATGAACGAGAACCTGCTGCAGCCCCTCTGCATCAATTACCTGAAGGCACTCCTCCAGGAGGGCAGGAAGGACCTCATGAAGAGAAGTAGGGCATCCCGCCCAGCGCTTGCAACCCAGCACCAGTTATTATACACCACAGAGTACTGTAGAGCTGTACTGTACAGATGCTGCAGTATATATACACCCCAGAGTACTGTAGAGCTATACTGTACAGATACTGCAGTATATATACACCCCAGAGTACTGTAGAGCTATACTGTACAGATACTGCAGTATATATACACCCCAGAGTACTGTAGAGCTATACTGTACAGATACTGCAGTATATATACACACCAGAGTACTGTAGAGCTGTACTGTACAGATACTGCAGTATATATACACCCCAGAGTACTGTAGAGCTATACTGTACAGATACTGCAGTATATATACACCCCAGAGTACTGTAGAGCTGTACTGTACAGATACTGCAGTATATATACACCCCAGAGTACTGTAGAGCTATACTGTACAGATACTGCAGTATATATACACCCCAGAGTACTGTAGAGCTATACTGTACAGATACTGCAGTATATACACCACAGAGTACTGTATAGTTGTACTGTACAGATACTGCAGTATATACACACCACAGAGTACTATAGAGCTGTACTGTACAGATACTGCACTATATATATACCACAGAGTACTGTAGAGCTATACTGTACAGATACTGCAGTATATACACCATAGAGTACTGTAGAGTTGTACTGTACACACACAGAGTACTGTAGAGCTGTACTGTACAGATACTGCAGTATATATACACCCCAGAGTACTGTAGAGCTGTACTGTACAGATACTGCAGTATATATACACCCCAGAGTACTGTAGAGCTGTACTGTACAGATACTGCAGTATATATACACCACAGAGTACTGTAGAGCTGTACCGTACAGATACTGCAGTATATAGACACCACAGAGTACTGTAGAGCTATACTGTACAGATACTGCAGTTTATACACCACAGAATACTGTAGAGTTGTACTGTACAGATACTGCAGTATATACACACCCCAGAGTACTGTAGAGCTATACTGTACAGATACTGCAGTATATACACCACAGAGTACTGTATAGTTGTACTGTACAGATACTGCAGTATATACACACCACAGAGTACTATAGAGCTGTACTGTACAGATACTGCACTATATATATACCACAGAGTACTGTAGAGCTATACTGTACAGATACTGCAGTATATACACCATAGAGTACTGTAGAGTTGTACTGTACACACACAGAGTACTGTAGAGCTGTACTGTACAGATACTGCAGTATATATACACCCCAGAGTACTGTAGAGCTGTACTGTACAGATACTGCAGTATATATACACCCCAGAGTACTGTAGAGCTGTACCGTACAGATACTGCAGTATATAGACACCACAGAGTACTGTAGAGCTATACTGTACAGATACTGCAGTTTATACACCACAGAATACTGTAGAGCTATACTGTACAGATACTGCAGTATACATACACCCCAGAGTACTGTAGAGCTATACTGTACAGATACTGCAGTATAAACAGTATATACCCCAGAGTACTGTAGAGCTATACCGTACAGATACTGCAGTATATCTAATAATAATAATAATAATAATAATAATAATAATAATGTTTCTTTATTAGCCCTATACAATTTCTTGCATTAGGAATTTGTCTTTTCGCATACCCCAGCTTTTCTTCATGGAGACACAGATGCACAGACAGGGAGAGAAGCTTGGGGTCAGAGCGCAGGGTCTGCCATTGTACGGCGCCCCTGGAGCAGTTGGGGTGAAGGGCCTTGCTCAGGGGCCCAACGGAGTAGGATTCCTCTGCCAGCCGCGGGATTTGAACCGGCAACCTTCCAGTCACAGATCCTTAGCCACAGTGCCACCACTCCGCCCAAGCTTATATATATAAGCTGCAGTACAGATACTGCAGTATATATACACCACAGGGTACTGTAGAGCTGTACTGTACAGATACTGCAGTATATATACACCACAGGGTACTGTAGAGCTGTACTGTACAGATACTGCAGTATATATACACCACAGGGTACTGTAGAGCTGTACTGTACAGATACTGCAGTATATATACACCACAGGGTACTGTAGAGCTGTACTGTACAGATACTGCAATATATACACACCACAGAGTACTGTAGAGCTGTACTGTACAGATACTGCAGTATATATACACCACAGGGTACTGTAGAGCTGTACTGTACAGATACTGCAATATATACACACCACAGAATACTGTAGAGCTGTACTGTACAGATACTGCAGTATATATACACCACAGAGTACTGTAGAGCTGTACCATACAGATACTGCAGTATATAGACACCACAGAGTACTGTAGAGCTATACTGTACAGATACTGCAGTATATATACACCACAGGGTACTGTAGAGCTGTACTGTACAGATACTGCAATATATACACACCACAGAATACTGTAGAGCTGTACTGTACAGATACTGCAGTATATATACACCACAGAGTACTGTAGAGCTGTACCATACAGATACTGCAGTATATAGACACCACAGAGTACTGTAGAGCTATACTGTACAGATACTGCAGTTTATACACCACAGAATACTGTAGAGCTGTACTGTACAGATACTGCAGTATATACTGTATATTGTCAGAGTACAGCAGAATTATACTGTCCACATACCACAGTACTATAACGCAGTATGTGTACAGGCGGTCACTCCCAGTTTTGTGGTATAATCTGTTAAGGGCTTGACAGTAGTCAGACAATTGTGCATGATTAAGAATAAACTGACCGTTTTCTGCAGAGCTCATTCTGGATCAAGTGTTGTAGCAGTATCTGTTCGGATCTGCCTTCGAGCAAACCAGGCTTGATTCCTCCTTACTGCCTTTCGAGAACTTGGAGTCTGAGGTCAGTAATCCCTGAATCTCTGCTCCTCTTCCTCCGCAGTCAAGCCCAGGGTCCGGGTCTTCCAGAAGACATCCGCCCTCTCTGGGGGGACGGAGGTGACCTGCCTGGCCACCGGCTTCTACCCCCGGGCCCTGGAGCTGACCCTGCTGAGAGACGGGCGTCCCGTCCCGGAGCAGGAGCTGACAGGGGGGGAGGTGCTGCCCAACGGAGACGGGACCTACCAGCTGAGGAAGAGCCTGGCGCTCAGCAAGGAAGAGCGCCGAGAGAGACATCGCTACACCTGCAGGGTCCAGCACAGCGGTCTGGACAACAGGCTGGACATCAAGTGGGGTGAGAGAGAGACTTAGGACACATGCAACCTCAGTGAATCCCCTCCGTTGCCTCTCTGGAGTGGAAGGACAGTGTTAACTTACAGGCGTCTTCAATCATGAGAACATAGGACATCCAAGCACTTATAACAGGCCAGGTGAAAAAAAGTACCCTTTTAATAATACTAATGCTGTTTTCATTCACTGAGTCTAACTTAAAAAACCCTCTAGGTTCTTGCTTGCTGATTCTAATTAAGGTTTCAAAGGCCTAAGAGCACCTATCGGATGTCATGGACTGGCACCGAAGAGGTTAAGTTCCTTAAAAAGGTCAAAAAGTTAACCCCACTGGAAGGGATCTTCTTGTTCTTGTTGGGACTCCCTTCAGTCTGTTTGTCGCAGTTGTAGGTGGTACTGTACTGTCCCACTGCGGATGAGGCGTCATTAATCCATTTATCCATCTTCAAAACCACTTTATCCAGTATGGGGTTGCGGGGAAGCCGGAGTCTATTAAAGTGATGTTATTATTATTATTATTATTATTATTATTATCAACCTCTTTTCTCCACTGACTGGGAAGGGCTGTGTCTGCATTGGTTGACAGAACTAGAACCCGACCTGGACACTGGGCTGATCGTTGGGGTGGTGATCGGGGTTCTGATTGTGGTTCTGGTGCTGCCCGTCGCCGCCTGTGTCCTCTGGAGGAAGAAAGGACGAGGTGAGAGAGGTCGGGGGGGCCCACTTTACGTTGGATTCCTTCTACTAGTCAGGAGTGGAGATCGCCCCCTACTGGTCTCCCGACTCCACTCGCAGTAGAGAGCTGGTTTTCCCCAGTACTGAGATCCCACTGGGATGAGGCTGCAGGGTGCTGATACTTGAAGTACAGTCCCAGCAGGGCCCGGGTTGTTGGGAAATCTCCTGGTTTATTCCACCTGTGTCTCTGAGCTCCTGCCCCGCCCCCGGGGTGACGCATGCCGGCAACCGAGGGCAGATAAAATCCGACAGCTCTCCACGCTGACCTCTCCCTCCCTCTCTCTCTCTCTCTCTGTGCCCTCATGCCCTCTCTCTGTGTTGTCACCCCGTAGGTGCCCAGACGCCAGCAGGCTCCGGTGTGAAATACGCCGCGGCCCAGGGTGAGTGTGTCCCCCCACGCGCGTCGTTCCTCCGGTCTCCGGTCGCGGCACCGACACGGCCGCCCCCGCTGACGCCCCCGTGTGGTTTCCCTTTCAGGGAGCGAGCAGAGCGACGCCTCTTCCAGCGGCTCCGGCACCTAACCCGCGCCTTTCGAGCCCTTGCCGAGTTCGCCCCTGTGGCTGTTTTCTCTGAGTAGAGAGGAGGGCGGTGGGAGGAGACGGCGGGCGTCGAGAAAAACAAACCGGATCTCCGCGAAAGCGCCGTATTTCGTGTAGAAATGAGTTTTTTTTTAAGGGTGAGGGGTTTTGTCTGATTTTAAGTGTCTCTGCGCACGTCTGCGGTCGGGACACTGCGTCGCTTTCGGTCAATTCATATCCTCGAAATGTGTAATCGTGTGTGCCGAGCTGCTTGGGAGCGGGTACTTACCGGATGACGTCCGATCGTCATTTTCAGCTTGGGTTTTCTGCGGGGGAATGGAATCGCAGATAAGACGGACAGTATTATGCCTTCAAGCCGTTCCTTCATGTGCGTGTTAACACCTCTGCACTAAACGTAAGGCAACCAGTCGTGGCAAAACAGGCAGAACCCAAATTGTGTGTTCTTGTTTCTACATGCTGTTGAGAGGAAATAGTAATTGTTGACGCTTCTATAGCGCTTTTCTGGACACTCCACCCCGAGCTCTTTACGGGCAATGGGGTCTCCCCTCCACCACCGTGTGTGGCCTCCACCTGGATGTTTGTGTTGTTAATTAACTGGATACATTTCTGGCGTCCGTTGGTTGTACCAAAGACTAAGCTCAACTACAGGGAAAAAAAAAACAACATCTTTATCTTTTAGTGAGATAGTCATCATTATTATAGGAACAACCCTGCTTATAACAAGTGTTTTAACTCGTTCTGTGGGTGTGTGTAGTGTTGACTGCTGTGAGCAGAGATCCTTTAATAAACTGGGTATCAACCACTGAGTCTTGTGTTCCCCCTTTCCCAGTAGGAATTACAGTACGTTTCTCTATGGTAAAATGATCTCCTGTCCCAGCCTGAGGAACAGACAGTGAGCCTGTCTCTCAATAATAATAATACAGTGTGTGATCTCCTGTCCCAGCCTGAGGAGCAGACAGTGAGCCTGTCTCTCAATAATAATAATACAGTGTGTGATCTCCTGTCCCAGCCTGAGGGACAGACAGTGAGCCTGTCTCTCAATAATAATAATACAGTGTGTGATCTCCTGTCCCAGCCTGAGGAACAGACAGTGAGCCTGTCTCTCAATAATAATAATACAGTGTGTGATCTCCTGTCCCAGCCTGAGGAATAGACAGTGAGCCTGTCTCTTAATAATAATAATAATACAGTGTGTGATCTCCTGTCCCAGCCTGAGGAACAGACAGTGAGCCTGTCTCTCAATAATAATAATAATACAGTGTGTGATCTCCTGTCCCAGCCTGAGGAACAGACAGTGAGCCTGTCTCTCAATAATAATAATACAGTGTGTGATCTCCTGTCCACGCCTGAGGAACAGACAGTGAGCCTGTCTCTCAATAATAATAATAATAATACAGTGTGTGATCTCCTGTCCCAGCCTGAGGAACAGACAGTGAGCCTGTCTCTCAATAATAATAATACAGTGTGTGATCTCCTGTCCCTGCCTGAGGAACAGACAGTGAGCCCGTCTCTCAATAATAATAATACAGTGTGTGATCTCCTGTCCCAGCCTGAGGAACAGACAGTGAGCCTGTCTCTCAATAATAATAATACAGTGTGTGTGATCTCCTGTCCCAGCCTGAGGAACAGACAGTGAGCCTGTCTCTCAATAATAATAATACAGTGTGTGATCTCCTGTCACAGCCTGAGGAACAGACAGTGAGCCCGTCTCTCAATAATAATAATACAGTGTGTGATCTCCTGTCCCAGCCTGAGGAACAGACAGTGAGCCTGTCTCTCAATAATAATAATACAGTGTGTGATCTCCTGTCCCAGCCTGAGGAACAGACAGTGAGCCTGTCTCTCAATAATAATAATACAGTGTGTGTGATCTCCTGTCCCAGCCTGAGGAACAGACAGTGAGCCCGTCTCTCAATAATAATAATACAGTGTGTGATCTCCTGTCCCAGCCTGAGGAACAGACAGTGAGCCTGTCTCTCAATAATAATAATACAGTGTGTGATCTCCTGTCCCAGCCTGAGGAACAGACAGTGAGCCTGTCTCTCAATAATAATAATACAGTGTGTGATCTCCTGTCCCAGCCTGAGGAACAGACAGTGAGCCTGTCTCTCAATAATAATAATACAGTGTGTGTGATCTCCTGTCCCAGCCTGAGGAACAGACAGTGAGCCTGTCTCTCAATAATAATAATACAGTGTGTGATCTCCTGTCCCGGCCTGAGGAACAGACAGTGAGCCCGTCTCTCAATAATAATAATACAGTGTGTGATCTCCTGTCCCAGCCTGAGGAACAGACAGTGAGCCTGTCTCTCAATAATAATAATACAGTGTGTGATCTCCTGTCCCAGCCTGAGGAACAGACAGTGATCCTGTCTCTCAATAATAATAATACAGTGTGTGATCTCCTGTCCCAGCCTGAGGAACAGACAGTGAGCCTGTCTCTCAATAATAATAATACAGTGTGTGATCTCCTGTCCCAGCCTGAGGAACAGACAGTGAGCTCGTCTCTCAATAATAATAATACAGTGTGTGATCTCCTGTCCCAGCCTGAGGAACAGACAGTGAGCCTGTAATGTTTTCTTTTCTTCAGAACAATGTCTAATTGTTCTGACTTTGGAAACACTGTGACTCGTCCGTCGGGCCCGTCGAGTTGCTTCGAGCTTGACCAGCCGGAGCTGCGGTGCGCATGCGCGCCGCTCTCCGCGAGTCTAACGCTAGACTGAGCGTGGAGAGACCGTCCGAGACACAGACACGACGGGAACTGCACAGCCACACACCTGCGACTTCTCGCCCCCCCCCCCCCGTGTGCCGAAGGAGCCTCATTCTCCGACGTCTGTCTGCAGGTGAGGGGAGTTTTACCACCTTGGTTCGGGTTACGGCGTTTTTTTTCCCGGCACCCACGCATACTCGTACGCCCCCCGAAAAAGTTTCGTCCGTTTTCGAGGAGTAACTAGGCTTTCCTTGAGCTGTTTGTCTTTTCCTGGCCTTTTTAAAACCTCAAAGTCCGCTTTTGTTTCCACGCCGCCGTTGCGCGTCCGAGTTGCTGTTTAAAAACGTCGAATGTAAATATATATATTTTTTTCCCCCATCCAATTTTTTCCTCCGCGACGCCCCGTCTTGTGTTTGTCTCCACCCTCGTCCGAGTCGCCCCCAGCCCGAATCAGGTCTGAAACACTGACTCCCCCCCAAAAAAAACAACCCCAACCCACAACACAAAGACCACGCGTGACCACGGTTTTATTCTCCTGCGTTTTCGTCAGCCCACGAAGTTGGTCCGTCAGAAAGATCGTCCAGCCTTAGAGAATATAAAACAACATCCATCGTTTATTGAATTGGATTATTCGAGGAATAGAAATATATATATATTTATCTTATAGATGTAAGGACACTCGTTTCTGAGCACAGGCAGGGGTTCGGTCCAGTGGGCCTGTGCTTCGTCTTCATCTTCCTCTCCCTCTCCCTCTCCCTCTCCAGAAGCACCTCAGCACGCTGCCTGAAATGGCAGGGCACAGAGACAAGAGACACACGAGACACGAGACACACGAGACAAGAGACACACGAGACACGAGACACACGAGACAAGAGACACACAAGACAAGAGACACACGAGACAAGAGACACACGAGACACGAGACACGAGACAGAGTCAGCCCGACTGTACAGTCTGCCCCCAGCCCTCCTCCGATCACCCCCCAAACCCCACATCTCATCCAGGAGGGATTCTGATATATACTGTATATCAGTGCCGTGAGGCAGCACTGAAAGTCAGCGTTTCTTCCCAAACGCATCGTTCTGAGAGGAACCCCATGTCTGTGTCCGTTGCGATCAGGGGGGCGGCTCGACCCCCTGTGCGTTTTCTGAGCGATTCTGGAATCTTTCAGCGTTGCAGGAGCCCAAACGCTCTCATGTTATGGAGTTATGATGAGAAATAGAGACTAGGCTGTTCCTGAGGGCTGGGATACAATGACAGACAGTAGATATTGGTGTGTCAGTGTGTTAGTGTGTGGTGTGTGTGTGGTTTATGACTGTGTCAGCACGTGTGTGTGTCAGCTTGTGAGTGTGTCGGTGTTTGTATAATGCGTGTGGTGTGTATATGTGTCTGCGTGTCAGCGCATGTGTGATGTGTGAGTGTATCAGTGTGTGTGGTTTATGAGTGCGTCGATGTGTGTATGATGTGTGCGTGTCAGCGTGTGTGTGTTGGCGTGTGTCGGTGTGTGTGGTTTTTGAGTGTGTCAGTGTGCGTGTGTCGGCGTGTGTGGTTCATGAGTGTGTGTACGTGTGTCGGTGTGTGTGTGCGTGTGTCAGCGTGTGTGTGTGTCGGTGTGTGTGTGATGTGTGCGTGTGTCAGCCTGTGTCGGTGTGTGTAGTTTATGAGTGTGTGTGTGTGTGGTTTATGAGTGTGTGTGTGTGTGTGATGTGTCAGCCTGTGTCGGTGTGTGTGGTTTATGAGTGTGTGTGCGTGTGTATCAGCGCGTGTAGATTATGAGTGTGTGTGCGTGTGTATCAGCGCGTGTAGATCATGAGTGTGTGTGCGTGTGTATCAGCGCGTGTAGATCATGAGTGTGTGTGCGTGTGTATCAGCGCGTGTAGATTATGAGTGTGTGTGCGTGTGTATCAGCGCGTGTAGATCATGAGTGTGTGTGCGTGTGTATCAGCGTGTGTAGATCATGAGTGTGTGTGCGTGTGTATCAGCGCGTGTAGATTATGAGTGTGTGTGCGTGTGTATCAGCGCGTGTAGATCATGAGTGTGTGTGCGTGTGTATCAGCGCGTGTAGATCATGAGTGTGTGTGCGTGTGTATCAGCGCGTGTGCGTGGGTTGGACCCACCTCTGTGCGCCTCGTACAGCAGGGGGGTGACCAGGATGAAGAAGATGGAGGTCACAGACACGTGGATGACCCAGGGCAGGCACTGTGGCAGGCATGCCGCTCTGGACAGGACACCAGTCCATCACAGGACAATTACACACTCACACACCCTGGACAGGACAGCAGTCCATCACAGGACACACACACTCACACACCCTGGACAGGACAGCAGTCCATCACAGGACACACTCACACACACACCCTGGACAGGACAGCAGTCCATCACAGGACACACACACACACTCACACACCCTGGACAGGACACCAGTCCATCACAGGACACACACACACTCACACACCCTGGACAGGACACCAGTCCATCACAGGACACACACACCCACACACACACACACACACACGCACACACACAAGACCACCATCAGTCTAGATCCCACATAGTATCTGCTGCACTGGAAAAGGGGTTCGAGACTCCTGACAGTCGTCAACATTACTGGAATAACATCAAGAGGATGTAGGTGCACTAACCCGCCCCTGGGTCTTCAGAATCGCTGGGGCCTGTGAAGACAAACGTTACAGCGCTTTTAGGGCTTCACAACAACAACAACAACAACAACAACAGCTGTGTGTGTGTGTGTGTGTGTGTGTGTGTGTGTGTGTCCTGTGATGGACTGGTGTCCTGTCCAGGGTGTGTGAGTGTGTGTGTCCTGTGATTGACAGTTGCCCAGCCCTGTGGTTGAAGCCGATACCCTGGCTCCTCTCCAGACACAGCTGGGTGAGCTCCTCCAGTCAGGACAGGAGGCTCTTCTGTACACAGAGGGGGGTGGGGGTGGGGAACAAGTTCTCTCTGGACAGCCAGGTCTGCCTGTGGCCAGGCTGTGGTCACTGAACCTGTTTCTCTCTGCTGTCTCTTACTCTGATCCGATGCTGTGGTAGTGTATTTTGTCCGTTAAGGATGTTGTGGTCTGGGATCAATGACGAATGTAGTTCCAAAGCGGAACGGGTGGGCACGGCTAAAAACTACATGTCCCAGAATGCACCGTTCGCGAAGGCTGTCGGGAAGGACATTGTGCAAACTGACCAGTAACCGTTCACGAAAGAGACGCTTCGCCGTCAGGCGGCGGTAGTGTAGCGGCTGTTGATGGCGAAGCCCAAACGGAGTCGGAGGACCGAAGGGAACTCAAAACTAAGGATAAACCGCGGTAAAGGCGGCTGTTTCCAGCCCGGGACCGGAGTTTGCGGCCTGAGGCCGATGCGGGGACGGGGGGTTTGCGGCTGAAGGTGTCTGAGGCGGGTCGGTCCTCCGGGAGCGCGCAGCTCTAACGGCCGCCCGAATTCAAAACCCGCCCCGCGGGGTCGCGCGCGCACGCACGCACGCCCTTCCCGGCTCCTCCCCGGAAACAGGAAGTGTCGCCGGTGGCGGGAAGGGGCGGGAGCGGAGCTGTAGGAGAGGAACGTTTCCGAAGCGGAAAAAAGACGACGTGTCGTTTCGCTTTTTACCCGCGGCTTAAAAAAAATTATAGAGAACTAATAAAAGATGGCGGAGGGACCTCCCCTGAGGTCTCAACGCGCCACGAAAACGTTTGTCCAGGTTTAAGAGGTCAAGGGCGGACTTTGCTGAGTCAGAAATTGCCGCGTTCAGCAACAACACGGAGAAACGCAGCGAGAGCAGCCGGCTGTGGACGGAGGAGACGATGGACACAGACGGTCACGACGTCCAAGCAGCAGCAGCAGCTCCGTGGACAGCTCAGGCCTGGGCCGCCACAGGACAGAGACTCCGGGGACATCGCTTTTAAAGGTCCTGTCGTTCACACTGGACACTACAGCCTCGATAAGACAGCAGCCCACTGGACACGACGCCCACAGGTCCTGACGTTCACACACTGGACACTACAGCCTCGATAAGACAGCAGCCCACTGGACACGACACCCACAGGTCCTGACGTTCACACACTGGACTGGACACTACAGCCTCGATAAGACAGCAGCCCACTGGACACGACACCCACAGGTCCTGACGGTCACACACTGGACTGGACACTACAGCCTCGATAAGACAGCAGCCCATGGACACGACACCCACAGGTCCTGACGGTCACACACTGGACTGGACACTACAGCCTCGATAAGACAGAAGCCCACTGGACACGACACCCACAGGTCCTGACGTTCACACACTGGACTGGACACTACAGCCTCGATAAGACAGCAGCCCACTGGACACGACGCCCTCAGGTCCTGACGTTCACACACTGGACACTACAGCCTCGGTAAGACAGCAGCCCACTGGACACGACGCCCACAGGTCCTGACGTTCACACACTGGACACTACAGCCTCGATAAGACAGCAGCCCACTGGACACGACACCCACAGGTCCTGACGTTCACACACTGGACACTACAGCCTCGATAAGACAGCAGCCCACTGGACACGACGCCCACAGGTCCTGACGTTCACACACTGGACACTACAGCCTCGATAAGACAGCAGCCCACTGGACACGACACCCACAGGTCCTGACGTTCACACACTGGACTGTACACTACAGCCTCGATAAGACAGCAGCCCACTGGACACGACGCCCACAGGTCCTGACGTTCACACACTGGACTGGACACTACAGCCTCGATAAGACAGCAGCCCACTGGACACGACACCCACAGGTCCTGACGTTCACACACTGGACACTACAGCCTCGATAAGACAGCAGCCCACTGGACACGACACCCACAGGTCCTGACGTTCACACACTGGACACTACAGCCTCGATAAGACAGCAGCCCACTGGACACGACGCCCACAGGTCCTGATGTTCACACAATGGACAGGACACTACAGCCTCGATAAGACAGCAGCCCACTGGACACAATGCCCACAGGTCCTGACGTTCACACACTGGACACTACAGCCTCGATAAGACAGAAACCCACTGGACACGACGCCCACAGGTCCTGACGTTCACACACTGGATTGGACACTACAGCCTCGATAAGACAGCAGCCCACTGGACACGACACCCTCAGGTCCTGACATTCACACACTGGACACTACAGCCTCGATAAGACAGCAGCCCACTGGACACGACGCCCACAGGTCCTGACGTTCACACACTGGACACTACAGCCTCGATAAGACAGAAACCCACTGGACATGACACCCACAGGTCCTGACGTTCACACACTGGACACTACAGCCTCGATAAGACAGCAGCCCACTGGACACGACACCCACAGGTCCTGACGTTCACACACTGGACACTACAGCCTCGATTAGACAGCAGCCCATGGACACGACACCCACAGGTCCTGACGGTCACACACTGGACTGGACACTACAGCCTCGATAAGACAGAAGCCCACTGGACACGACACCCACAGGTCCTGACGGTCACACACTGGACTGGACACTACAGCCTCGATAAGACAGCAGCCCATGGACACGACACCCACAGGTCCTGACGGTCACACACTGGACTGGACACTACAGCCTCGATAAGACAGAAGGCCACTGGACACGACACCCACAGGTCCTGACGTTCACACACTGGACTGGACACTACAGCCTCGATAAGACAGCAGCCCACTGGACACGACGCCCTCAGGTCCTGACGTTCACACACTGGACACTACAGCCTCGGTAAGACAGCAGCCCACTGGACACGACGCCCACAGGTCCTGACGTTCACACACTGGACACTACAGCCTCGATAAGACAGCAGCCCACTGGACACGACACCCACAGGCCCTGACGTTCACACACTGGACACTACAGCCTCGATAAGACAGCAGCCCACTGGACACGACGCCCACAGGTCCTGACGTTCACACACTGGACACTACAGCCTCGATAAGACAGCAGCCCACTGGACACGACACCCACAGGTCCTGACATTCACACACTGGACTGTACACTACAGCCTCGATAAGACAGCAGCCCACTGGACACGACGCCCACAGGTCCTGACGTTCACACACTGGACACTACAGCCTCGATAAGACAGCAGCCCACTGGACACGACGCCCACAGGTCCTGACGTTCACACACTGGACACTACAGCCTCGATAAGACAGCAGCCCACTGGACACGACGCCCACAGGTCCTGACGTTCACACACTGGACACTACAGCCTCGATAAGACAGCAGCCCACTGGACACGACGCCCTCAGGTCCTGACGTTCACACACTGGACTGGACACTACAGCCTCGATAAGACAGCAGCCCACTGGACACGACGCCCACAGGTCCTGACGTTCACACACTGGACACTACAGCCTCGATAAGACAGCAGCCCACTGGACACGACGCCCACAGGTCCTGACGTTCACACACTGGACACTACAGCCTCGATAAGACAGAAACCCACTGGACACAATGCCCACAGGTCCTGACGTTCACACACTGGACACTACAGCCTCGATAAGACAGCAGCCCACTGGACACGACGCCCACAGGTCCTGACGTTCACACACTGGACACTACAGCCTCGATAAGACAGCAGCCCACTGGACACGACGCCCTCAGGTCCTGACGTTCACACACTGGACACTACAGCCTCGATAAGACAGAAACCCACTGGACACAATGCCCACAGGTCCTGACGTTCACACACTGGACACTACAGCCTCGATAAGACAGCAGCCCACTGGACATGACACCCACAGGTCCTGACGTTCACACACTGGACTGGACACTACAGCCTCGATAAGACAGCAGCCCACTGGACACGATGCCCACAGGTCCTGACGTTCACACACTGGACACTACAGCCTCGATAAGACAGCAGCCCACTGGACACGACGCCCACAGGTCCTGACGTTCACACAATGGACAGGACACTACAGCCTCGATAAGACAGCAGCCCACTGGACACAATGCCCACAGGCCTGACGTTCACACACTGGACACTACAGCCTCGATAAGACAGCAGCCCACTGGACATGACACCCACAGGTCCTGACGTTCACACACTGGACTGGACACTACAGCCTCGATAAGACAGCAGCCCACTGGACACGATGCCCACAGGTCCTGACGTTCACACACTGGACACTACAGCCTCGATAAGACAGCAGCCCACTGGACACGACGCCCTCAGGTCCTGACGTTCACACACTGGACACTACAGCCTCGATAAGACAGAAGCCCACTGGACATGACGCCCACAGGTCCTGACGTTCACACACTGTACACTACAGCCTCGATTAGACAGCAGCCCACTGGACACGACGCCCTCAGGTCCTGACGTTCACACACTGGACTGGACACTACAGCCTCGATAAGACAGCAGCCCACTGGACACGACACCCACAGGTCCTGACGTTCACACACTGGACTGGACACTACAGCCTCGATAAGACAGCAGCCCACTGGACACGACACCCTCAGGTCCTGACGTTCACACACTGGACTGGACACTACAGCCTCGATAAGACAGCAGCCCACTGGAGACGACGCCCACAGGTCCTGACGTTCACACACTGGACTGGACACTACAGCCTCGATAAGACAGCAGCCCACTGGACACGACGCCCACAGGTCCTGACGTTCACACACTGGACACTACAGCCTCGATAAACAGCAGCCCACTGGACACGACGCCCACAGGTCCTGACGTTCACACACTGGACACTACAGCCTCGATAAGACAGCAGCCCACTGGACACGACGCCCACAGGTCCTGACGTTCACACACTGGACACTACAGCCTCGATAAGACAGCAGCCCACTGGACACGACGCCCACAGGTCCTGACGTTCACACACTGGACTGGACACTACAGCCTCGATTAGACAGCAGCCCACTGGACACGACACCCACAGGTCCTGACGTTCACACACTGGACGCTGCAGATGGTGGAGATGGTAGTTGTGTCCCTATGGAGAGGACGATGTGGCCAGGGATCTGGGAAAGCCTGGGAGAATCCCAAGAAGATCCGAGGGAGGTGAGAGTTGTGGACCTGGTAAGTCAAGGCTGGTGTCTTGAGAGCGCTGCTCATGAGGAAGATCGGAGGTGTACGGAAGACTGTGTTTGGATGTTTGAGGAGATTGAATAATCTGAGGAATCAGGTGCTCGTAGTCCTCTGTGATTGAAGCTTATTCACTGTGCTGGTCTGTGACTGCACTGTGATCTATTTGCTGTGCTGGTATGTGGCTACACTGTGATCTATTTGCTGTTCTGGTCTGTAACTGCACTGGGATCTATTTGCTGTGCTGATCTGTGGCTATACTACGATCTATTTGCTGTCCATGTCTGTGATTACACTGGGATCTATTCACAGTGATGTTCAGTGACTACGATGGGATCTATTCATGGTGATGTTCAGTGACTGCACTGTGATCTACTCACTGTGCTGGTCTGTGTCTGCACTGTGATCTATTTGCTGTGCTGGTCTGTGTCTGCACTGTGATCTATTTGCTGTGCTGGTCTGTGTCTGCACTGTGATCTACTCACTGGGCTGGTCTGTGACTGCACTGTGATCTACTCACTGGGCTGGTCTGTGACTGCACTGGGATCTACTCACTGGGCTGGTCTGTGACTGCACTGGGATCTGCTCACTGGGCTGCTCTGTGACTGCACTGGGATCTCTTTTTGCTGTGCTGGTCTGTGACTGCACTGTGATCTCTTTTTGCTGTTCCGGTCTGTGACTGCACTGGGATCTATTTGCTGTGCTGGTCTGTGACTACACTGTGATCTCTTTGCTGTTCTGTTCTGTGACTGCACTGGGATCTATTTGCTGTGCTGATCTGTGGCTATACTACGATCTATTTGCTATCCATGTCTGTGATTACACTGGGATCTATTCACAGTGATGTTCAGTGACTACGATGGGATCTATTCGCTGTGCTGGTCTGTGATTACACTGGGATCTATTTGCTGTGCTGGTCTGTGACTACACTGGGATCTATTCGCTGTGCTGGTCTGTGACTACACTGGGATCTACTCACTGTGCTGGTCTGTGACTGCACTGTGATCTACTCACTGGGCTGGTCTGTGACTGCACTGGGATCTCTTTTTGCTGTTCTGGTCTGTGGCTATACTACAATCTATTTGCTATCCATGTCTGTGATTACGCTGGGATCTATTCATGGTGATGTTCAGTGACTACACTGGGATCTATTTGCTGTGCTGGTCTGTGATTACACTGGGATCTATTCGCTGTGCTGGTCTGTGACTACACAGGGATCTCTTTTTGCTGTTCTGGTCTGTGACTGCACTGTGATCTCTTTTTGCTGTTCTGGTCTGTGACTGCACTGGGATCTATTTGCTGTGCTGGTCTATGACTACACTGTGATCTATTTGCTGTTCTGTTCTGTGATTGCACTGGGATCTATTTGCTGTGCTGATCTGTGGCTATACTACGATCTATTTGCTGTCCATGTCTGTGATTACACTGGGATCTATTCACAGTGATGTTCAGTGACTACGATGGGATCTATTCACAGTGATGTTCATTGACTGCACTGTGATCTACTCACTGTGCTGGTCTGTGACTGCACTGTGATCTACTCACTGTGCTGGTCTGTGACTGCACTGTGATCTACTCACTGTGCTGGTCTGTGGCTGCACTGTGATCTATTCGCTGTGCTGGTCTGTGGCTGCACTGTGATATACTCACTGTGCTGGTCTGTGACTACTCTGGGATCCCTGCAACTCACAACTGGCAACCCACTGAAGCTAAGCAGGTGTGAGCCTGGTCAGTACCTGGATGGGAGACCTCCTGGGAAAAACTAAGGTTGCTGCTGGAAGAGGTGTTAGTGGGGCCAGCAGGGGGCGCTCACCCTGTGGTCCACGTGGGTCCTAATGCCCCAGTATAGTGATGGGGACACTATACTGTAAACAGGTGCCGTCCTTCGGATGAGACGTAAAACCGAGGTCCTGACTCTCTGTGGTCATTAAAAATCCCAGGGCGTTTCTCGAAAAGAGTAGGGGTATAACCCCGATGTCCTGGACAAATTTCCCATTGGCCCTAACCAATCATGGCCTCCTAATCATCCCCATCTATGAATTGGCTTCATTACTCTGCTCTCTTCCCCACTGATAGCTGATGTGTGGTGAGCGTTCTGGCGCACTATGGCTGCCGTCGCATCATCCAGGTGGATGCTGCACATTGGTGGTGGTGGAGGGGAGACCCCATTACCTGTAAAGCGCTTTGAGTGGAGTGTCCAGAAAAGCGCTATATAAGTGTAAGCAATTATTATTATTATTATTATTATCTATTCGCTGTGCTGGTCTGTGACTGCACTGGGATCTCTTTTTGCTGTGCTGGTCTGTGTCTGCACTGTGATCTACTCACTGGGCTGGTCTGTGTCTGCACTGTGATCTACTCACTGGGCTGGTCTGTGTCTGCACTGTGATCTACTCACTGGGCTGGTCTGTGACTGCACTGTGATCTACTCACTGGGCTGGTCTGTGACTGCACTGGGATCTCTTTTTGCTGTTCTGATCTGTGGCTATACTACGATCTATTTGCTATCCATGTCTGTGATTACGCTGGGATCTATTCACGGTGATGTTCAGTGACTACGCTGGGATCTATTTGCTGTGCTGGTCTGTGATTACACTGGGATCTATTTGCTGTGCTGGTCTGTGATTACACTGGGATCTATTCGCTGTGCTGGTCTGTGACTACACTGGGATCTCTTTTTGCTGTTCTGGTCTGTGACTGCACTGTGATCTCTTTTTGCTGTGCTGGTCTATGACTACACTGTGATCTATTTGCTGTTCTGTTCTGTGATTGCACTGGGATCTATTTGCTGTGCTGATCTGTGGCTATACTACGATCTATTTGCTGTCCATGTCTGTGATTACACTGGGATCTATTCACAGTGATGTTCAGTGACTACGATGGGATCTATTCACAGTGATGTTCATTGACTGCACTGTGATTTACTCACTGTGCTGGTCTGTGACTGCACTGTGATCTACTCACTGTGCTGGTCTGTGACTGCACTGTGATCTACTCACTGTGCTGGTCTGTGGCTGCACTGTGATCTATTCGCTGTGCTGGTCTGTGACTGCACTGTGATATACTCACTGTGCTGGTCTGTGACTACTCTGGGATCTATTCGCTGTGCTGGTCTGTGACTGCACTGGGATCTCTTTTTGCTGTGCTGGTCTGTGACTACTCTGGGATCTATTTGCTGTGCTGGTCTGTGTCTGCACTGTGATCTACTCACTGGGCTGGTCTGTGTCTGCACTGTGATCTACTCACTGGGCTGGTCTGTGTCTGCACTGTGATCTACTGACGGGGCTGGTCTGTGACTGCACTGTGATCTACTCACTGGGCTGGTCTGTGACTGCACTGGGATCTCTTTTTGCTGTTCTGGTCTGTGGCTATACTACGATCTATTTGCTATCCATGTCTGTGATTACGCTGGGATCTATTCACGGTGATGTTCAGTGACTACGCTGGGATCTATTTGCTGTGCTGGTCTGTGATTACACTGGGATCTATTCTCTGTGCTGGTCTGTGACTACACTGGGATCTATTCGCTGTGCTGGTCTGTAAGTGCACTGGGATCTACTCGCTGTGCTGATCTGTGACCACACTGGAATCTATTCGCTGTGCAGGTCTGTGACTACACTGGGATCTACTCACTGTCTTGGTCTGTGACTGCACTGGGATCTATTTACTCTGTTGGTCTGTGACTGCACTGGGATCTACTCACTGTGCTGGTCTGTGACTGCACTGGGATCTATTCACTGTGCTTGTCTGTGACTGCACTGTGATCTCTTTTTGCTGTGCTGATCTGTGGCTATACTACGATCAATTTGCTGTGCATGTCTGTGATTACGCTGGGATCTACTTGCTGTGCAGGTCTGTGACTATTCTGGGATCTACTCACTGTGCTGGTCTGTGACTGCACTGTGATCTACTCACTGGGCTGGTCTGTGACTGCACTGTGATCTATTTGCTGTGCATGTTTGTGATGACGCTGGGATCTATTCACGGTGATGTTCAGTGACTACGATGGGATCTATTCGCTGTGCAGGTCTGTGACTACACTGGGATCTATTCGCTGTGCAGGTCTGTGACTACACTGGGATCTACTCACTGTGCTGGTCTGTGACTGCTCTGGGATCTACTCGCTGTGCTGGTCTGTGACTGCTCTGGGATCTACTAGCTGTGCTGGTCTGTGACTGCACTGATCTACTCGCTGTGCTGGTCTGTGACTGCACTGTGATCTGTTCACCATGGTGGTCTGTGATTACTCTGGGATCTACTTGCCGTGCTGGTCTTTGACTGCACTGTGATCTACTTGCTGTGCTGGTCTGTGATTACGCTGGGATCTATTCACAGTGATGTTCAGTGACTATGATGGGATCTATTCACGGTGATGTTCAGTGACTACGATGGGATCTATTTGCTGTGCTGGTCTGTGTCTGCACTGTGATCTACTCGCTGTGCTGGTCTGTGGCTACACTAAAATAACTTGTTTTGCAAACCAACAGTGAACTTTCATTTGTTTCAGGAAATGAAAAGACAACACAATCAAGATGCAAAGCTCTTTAATTTCTGATAAAAGTTCAATGACAAAATGATTATTTATTATCTACGTATTGTTTCTCCTGAATTAGAAACAAATAGTATAGGAAATACTATTTAAGTTTATATTTAAATTTAATTATCAGTCCCAAAGTTTTTAATATATTTTTTAAGAAATTAAACTTATGGGGGACCGCGATCCCATTTTCTCAGTTATCAAATCTTGGTAAGAAAATAAATTCATTTTTACTGAATGTAAAGTTTTTATAAATTTTGAATTGAGCACAAAAATGTGAACCGTGTAAAAGTACTGTAAGTCGCCATGCTGTTAGTCACAGTTCGGCTCCATGACCTGCGAGGTGAGGCGGCCCTTCCTGCTCTCTAGTCCCTGTGATGACTAATGTCCTGGGGTGGACAAGCAGGTAAGTAGAGGTTGTGCAGCAGATATTTCACCACAGAGATGTTCCAACGTGATGCACGCAGAGTTAACAAGTAGTGCTTGTGGATAAACCCGTCTGGAGACGGAGAGCAGTGTTTTCTACTGGATTAGATGGGCTGTGCTCACAGGCCCGCTTGTGTACAGGGTCGCAGGGCCTGCTTGTGTACAGGGTCGCAGGGCCTGCTTGTGTACAGGGTCGCAGGGCCTGCTTGTGTACAGGGTCGCAGGGCCTGCTTGTGTACAGGGTCGCAGGGCCTGCTTGTGTACAGGGTCGCAGGGCTGCTGGTGTACAGGGTCGCAGGGCTGCTGGTGTACAGGGTCGCAGGCCCGCTTCACCTCACCAGAGTTTTTTTGCCTTGCTGTGAATCCTAGAATACGGCACTGCACAGACCTGGAAGTTTAATCTATTTATGGATGTAAATTGGAGGTTTTACAAGTTACTGTGTACATTTGACTTTTATTGCGGTTTAAAATGCACTCATCAGTGCTGCTTCTTTCTAACCCTCTGAAATATAACAGTAGCTCTGAGGACAGGACAGGAGGCCCTCCACCAAAACCTAATTAAATATTTTTCACGTTTAAATTAAAGTTGTGAATAGAAATGAATTTACGTTTTACAGCAGAACCTTACTTTCATAGTAAGAAATGCAGCACAGAAGCACAGAGATCAAGACTGAAGAATGCTGGATATCTGTTGAGTCTTTGCCAAGACGTGAAAGGACGCAGACATCATCTGGGAGTGGGAAATGTGGTTTTGCAGGAGGAGAGATCTGCTCAGTCAAAAGCAGGGTGTCCATCTTGCAACTGCATTTCGCTGGTGTGACGGACAGGACTCACACTGTTCACCCTACAAGAGACACACTGAGAGTCAGTCAGGGGCGTGTCGCTGGTGTGTGACGGTCAGGACTCACGCTGAGAGTCAGACAGGGGCGTGTCGCTGGTGTGTGACAGTCAGGACTCACACTGAGAGTCAGACAGGGGCGTGTCGCTGGTGTGTGACAGTCAGGACTCACTCTGAGAATCAGACAGGGGCGTGTCGCTGGTGTGTGACAGGACTCACACTGAGAGTCAGACAGGCGTGTCACTGGTGTGTGACAGTCAGGACTCACTCTGAGAGTCAGACAGGGGCGTGTCGCTGGTGTGTGACAGTCAGGACTCACACTGAGAGTCAGACAGGGGCGTGTCGCTGGTGTGTGACAGTCAGGACTCACTCTGAGAGTCAGACAGGGGCGTGTCGCTGGTGTGTGAGAGTCAGGACTCACTCTGAGAGTCAGACAGGGGCGTGTCGCTGGTGTGTGACAGTCAGGACTCACTCTGAGAGTCAGACAGGGGCGTGTCGCTGGTGTGTGACAGTCAGGACTCACACAGAGTCAGACAGGGGCGTGTCGCTGGTGTGTGACAGTCAGGACTCACTCTGAGAGTCAGACAGGGGCGTGTCGCTGGTGTGTGACAGTCAGGACTCACGCTGAGAGTCAGACAGGGGCGTGTTGCTGGTGTGCGACAGTCACGACTCACTCTGAGAGTCAGACAGGGGCGTGTCGCTGGTGTGTGACAGTCAGGACTCACTCTGAGAGTCAGACAGGGGCAGTAAAGGAGTCTCAGTACCTCTGTAGCAGATGAAGCTGAGCTTCTCCTCACAGTCACGGTTGGTCCAGCTGCCCCCTCTGTCTCTGTCCAGGGCCCCACAGTAGCTGTTAGTTGTGCACTGATGGTCTCCCCCTGTACCCCAGTTCTGATAATTAAGCGGTTGGCCATTCACCCAGAACCAGAACCCGAAGATCTGACTCTGTCGCAGGCCCAGCCAGACCAGGCTGGACTCAGCAGACTGGGCCTCTTCAGCAGCGTAGCTCTGCTCCTGGTGTGACTGGATATCCGCCAGGCCAGTGTGGTGAGTCTGACAGTGATCCAGGGCCTCAGCCCAGGACTTCTCCTCTCTCACCAGGACGAGCTCTCTGGTGTCTGGAAGAGAGCAGGAGAGACTGTCAGAGACGTGGCAGCCGAGTAGGTCTGAGTTCAATCAGTCGATCGCAGCTCAGATCAGATAAGCAATGCCAGCAAAAATCATTAAATCACTTAACCCCAGACCGATCAATCAGTTTCTACACCAGGAGTCTCCTGACTGATGTTAGTGCAGCGTCTGTGAGCTGCCCTCTCCAGTTTCTACACCAGGAGTCTCCTGACTGATGTTAGTGCAGCGTCTGTGAGCTGTCCTGGCCAGTTTCTACACCAGGAGTCTCCTGACTGATGTTAGTGCAGCGTCTGTGAGCTGTCCTCTCCAGTTTCTACACCAGGAGTCTCCTGACTGATGTTAGTGCAGCGTCTGTGAGCTGTCCTGGCCAGTTTCTACACCAGGAGTCTCCTGATTGATGTTAGTGCAGCGTCTGTGAGCTGTCCTGGCCAGTTTCTACACCAGGAGTCTCCTGATTGATGTTAGTGCAGCGTCTGTGAGCTGTCCTGGCCAGTTTCTACACCAGGAGTCTCCTGATTGATGTTAGTGCAGCGTCTGTGAGCTGTCCTGGCCAGTTTCTACACCAGGAGTCTCCTTGATTGATATTATTTCCCTTCAAGACACGAACCCAAGTGGAAAACGAGCCGTCCTCACCCCAGTGACAGAAGAAGGGTCTGATCTCACTGCAGTCTGTCTCTGTCCATCTGCCTCTCGGGCTGTGCTGCAGGTCCACCTGCGCACATCTCTGTCCACCTGCTGACCCAGACTGCCCTCCTGTCCAGTTCCAGGGCTCATTGTACAGGCCGATCCACACCCTGTGACCCTGCGCTGACCTCCAAACCGCCTCATTCTCACTCTGGTTCCTCACACTGACCAGCTCTGTGTGATTCTGTCTGCAGAGACTCTGGGCTTCAGTCCAGGTCTGGTTGAGTTCAATCAGGGTGACGTTACTGCGCTCTGAGCAGACAAGAAAATTTATCAGTGAGTCAAAATGTCAGTGAGATACTGGAGTGATGGACTGTCCTCTTACCTGTGTCGAGTGACAGTGGTAAAGTGTGTCTCTGATTTAGAGCAGAGAGACGTCAGTGAGACACTGGTGTGATGGACTGTCTTACCTGTGTTGAGTGACAGTGGTTAAGTGTGTCTCTGATTCAGAGCAGAGAGACGTCAGTGAGACACTGGTGTGATGGACTGTCCTCTTACCTGTGTTGAGTGACAGTGGTGAAGTGTGTCTCTGATTCAGAGCAGAGAGATGTCAGTGAGACACCAGTGTGATGGACTGTCCTCTTACCTGTCTTGTTGAGACACATGAAGTAGTTTCTCTCCTGACAGTCTCTCTCTTCCCATCCTCCCTCAGAGTCCATCAGCACACAGACGTGCCCCTCGGTTTGAGTGTAGGGGCTCCCTGCAGCTCCCCCAGACCCCGGGACTCTCTGTGTGTTCTTATACAGACCAATCCAGGCTCCTCCTTCATCACCAGTGTTTGTGAGGTTGAGAAGTTGTCTCTGCTGCTCCTCAGTGAACACAGTGACCAGGTCTGTGTGATTGTACCGGCAGTATTCCTGAGCTTGAACCCATGACAGTTTATAGCGTATGAAGTGGAACTGGTCAGAGGAGTCTGTAGCTGTAAATAAATGAACAAGATGAATGCTCCCAAACTTTCTCTGTTCTCTAAGTTTCCAGATTCACCAGTCTGGAGAAGGAGCCTGACTCTTGTCAGATATTTCAGTCAGTCAGACACTGAGCGGACAAACAGCCCACTGCTGTCGTCATGGTCTCTGTCTGTGACCCTGAGTGACACCGGAGCGAGCAGGAGGAGTGGAGTGACACCGGAGCGAGCAGGAGGAGTGGAGTGACACCGGAGCGAGCAGGAGGAGTGGAGTGACACAGGAGCGAGCAGGAGGAGTGGAGTGACACAGGAGCGAGCAGGAGGAGTGGAGGGACACTGGAGCGAGCAGGAGGAGTGGAGGGACACTGGAGCGAGCAGGAGGAGTGGAGGGACACTGGAGCGAGCAGGAGGAGTGGAGTGACACTGGAGCGAGCAGGAGGAGTGGAGGGACACTGGAGCGAGCAGGAGGAGTGGAGTGACACTGGAGCGAGCAGGAGGAGTGGAGGGACACTGGAGCGAGCAGGAGGAGTGGAGGGACACTGGAGCGAGCAGGAGGAGTGGAGGGACACAGGAGCGAGCAGGAGGAGTGGAGGGACACCGGAGCGAGCAGGAGGAGTGGAGTGACACCGGAGCGAGCAGGAGGAGTGGAGTGACACCGGAGCGAGCAGGAGGAGTGGAGTGACACAGGAGCGAGCAGGAGGAGTGGAGTGACACTGGAGCGAGCAGGAGGAGTGGAGGGACACAGGAGAGAGCAGGAGGAGTGGAGGGACACTGGAGCGAGCAGGAGGAGTGGAGGGACACTGGAGCGAGCAGGAGGAGTGGAGGGACACTGGAGCGAGCAGGAGGAGTGGAGGGACACTGGAGCGAGCAGGAGGAGTGGAGGGACACTGGAGCGAGCAGGAGGAGTGGAGGGACACTGGAGCGAGCAGGAGGAGTGGAGGGACACTGGAGCGGGCAGGAGGAGTGACACCGGAGCGGGCAGGAGGAGTGGAGTGACACCGGAGCGAGCAGGAGGAGTGGAGTGACACCGGAGCGAGCAGGAGGAGTGGAGTGACACCGGAGCGAGCAGGAGGAGTGGAGTGACACCGGAGCGAGCAGGAGGAGTGGAGGGACACTGGAGCGAGCAGGAGGAGTGGAGGGACACTGGAGCGAGCAGGAGGAGTGGAGGGACACTGGAGCGAGCAGGAGGAGTGGAGGGACACTGGAGCGAGCAGGAGGAGTGGAGGGACACAGGAGCGAGCAGGAGGAGTGACACCGGAGCGAGCAGGAGGAGTGACACAGGAGCGAGCAGGAGGAGTGGAGGGACACTGGAGCGAGCAGGAGGAGTGGAGGGACACTGGAGCGAGCAGGAGGAGTGGAGGGACACCGGAGCGAGCAGGAGGAGTGACACCGGAGCGAGCAGGAGGAGTGGAGTGACACTGGAGCGAGCAGGAGGAGTGGAGGGACACAGGAGCGAGCAGGAGGAGTGGAGTGACACAGGAGCGAGCAGGAGGAGTGGAGGGACACCGGAGCGAGCAGGAGGAGTGGAGGGACACCGGAGCGAGCAGGAGGAGTGGAGGGACACCGGAGCGAGCAGGAGGAGTGGAGGGACACCGGAGCGAGCAGGAGGAGTGGAGTGACACAGGAGCGAGCAGGAGGAGTGACACAGGAGCGAGCAGGAGGAGTGGAGTGACACAGGAGCGAGCAGGAGGAGTGGAGTGACACCGGAGCGAGCAGGAGGAGTGGAGTGACACCGGAGCGAGCAGGAGGAGTGGAGTGACACAGGAGCGAGCAGGAGGAGTGGAGTGACACAGGAGCGAGCAGGAGGAGTGGAGTGACACAGGAGCGAGCAGGAGGAGTGGAGGGACACCGGAGCGAGCAGGAGGAGTGACACCGGAGCGAGCAGGAGGAGTGACACCGGAGCGAGCAGGAGGAGTGGAGTGACACCGGAGCGAGCAGGAGGAGTGGAGGGACACCGGAGCGAGCAGGAGGAGTGGAGGGACACCGGAGCGAGCAGGAGGAGTGGAGGGACACCGGAGCGAGCAGGAGGAGTGACACCGGAGCGAGCAGGAGGAGTGACACCGGAGCGAGCAGGAGGAGTGACACCGGAGCGAGCAGGAGGAGTGGAGTGACACCGGAGCGAGCAGGAGGAGTGGAGGGACACCAGAGCGAGCAGGAGGAGTGGAGGGACACCGGAGCGAGCAGGAGGAGTGACACCGGAGCGAGCAGGAGGAGTGACACCGGAGCGAGCAGGAGGAGTGACACCGGAGCGAGCAGGAGGAGTGGAGTGACACCGGAGCGAGCAGGAGGAGTGGAGGGACACCGGAGCGAGCAGGAGGAGTGGAGGGACACCGGAGCGAGCAGGAGGAGTGACACCGGAGCGAGCAGGAGGAGTGACACCGGAGCGAGCAGGAGGAGTGGAGGGACACCGGAGCGAGCAGGAGGAGTGACACCGGAGCGAGCAGGAGGAGTGGAGTGACACAGGAGCGAGCAGGAGGAGTGGAGTGACACAGGAGCGAGCAGGAGGAGTGGAGGGACACTGGAGCGAGCAGGAGGAGTGGAGGGACACTGGAGCGAGCAGGAGGAGTGGAGGGACACTGGAGCGAGCAGGAGGAGTGGAGTGACACTGGAGCGAGCAGGAGGAGTGGAGTGACACTGGAGCGAGCAGGAGGAGTGGAGGGACACTGGAGCGAGCAGGAGGAGTGGAGGGACACAGGAGCGAGCAGGAGGAGTGGAGTGACACCGGAGAGAGCAGGAGGAGTGGAGGGACACCGGAGCGAGCAGGAGGAGTGGAGGGACACCGGAGCGAGCAGGAGGAGTGGAGGGACACCGGAGCGAGCAGGAGGAGTGGAGTGACACCGGAGCGAGCAGGAGGAGTGGAGTGACACCGGAGCGAGCAGGAGGAGTGGAGTGACACAGGAGCGAGCAGGAGGAGTGGAGTGACACTGGAGCGAGCAGGAGGAGTGGAGGGACACAGGAGAGAGCAGGAGGAGTGGAGGGACACTGGAGCGAGCAGGAGGAGTGGAGGGACACTGGAGCGAGCAGGAGGAGTGGAGTGACACTGGAGCGAGCAGGAGGAGTGGAGGGACACTGGAGCGAGCAGGAGGAGTGGAGGGACACTGGAGCGAGCAGGAGGAGTGGAGGGACACTGGAGCGAGCAGGAGGAGTGGAGGGACACTGGAGCGAGCAGGAGGAGGGACACCGGAGCGAGCAGGAGGAGTGACACAGGAGCGAGCAGGAGGAGTGGAGTGACACTGGAGCGAGCAGGAGGAGTGGAGGGACACTGGAGCGAGCAGGAGGAGTGGAGGGACACTGGAGCGAGCAGGAGGAGAGGAGAGACACAGGAGCGAGCAGGAGGAGTGGAGTGACACCGGAGCGAGCAGGAGGAGTGGAGTGACACCGGAGCGAGCAGGAGGAGTGGAGTGACACCGGAGCGAGCAGGAGGAGTGGAGGGACACCGGAGCGAGCAGGAGGAGTGGAGTGACACCGGAGCGAGCAGGAGGAGTGGAGTGACACCGGAGCGAGCAGGAGGAGTGGAGTGACACAGGAGCGAGCAGGAGGAGTGGAGTGACACTGGAGCGAGCAGGAGGAGTGGAGGGACACAGGAGAGAGCAGGAGGAGTGGAGGGACACTGGAGCGAGCAGGAGGAGTGGAGGGACACTGGAGCGAGCAGGAGGAGTGGAGTGACACTGGAGCGAGCAGGAGGAGTGGAGGGACACTGGAGCGAGCAGGAGGAGTGGAGGGACACTGGAGCGAGCAGGAGGAGTGGAGGGACACTGGAGCGAGCAGGAGGAGTGGAGGGACACTGGAGCGAGCAGGAGGAGGGACACCGGAGCGAGCAGGAGGAGTGACACAGGAGCGAGCAGGAGGAGTGGAGTGACACTGGAGCGAGCAGGAGGAGTGGAGGGACACTGGAGCGAGCAGGAGGAGAGGAGAGACACAGGAGCGAGCAGGAGGAGTGGAGTGACACCGGAGCGAGCAGGAGGAGTGGAGTGACACCGGAGCGAGCAGGAGGAGTGGAGTGACACCGGAGCGAGCAGGAGGAGTGGAGTGACACCGGAGCGAGCAGGAGGAGTGGAGGGACACCGTAGCGAGCAGGAGGAGTGGAGGGACACCGTAGCGAGCAGGAGGAGTGGAGGGACACTGGAGCGAGCAGGAGGAGTGGAGGGACACTGGAGCGAGCAGGAGGAGTGGAGGGACACTGGAGCGAGCAGGAGGAGTGGAGGGACACTGGAGCGAGCAGGAGGAGGGACACCGGAGCGAGCAGGAGGAGTGACACAGGAGCGAGCAGGAGGAGTGGAGTGACACTGGAGCGAGCAGGAGGAGTGGAGGGACACTGGAGCGAGCAGGAGGAGAGGAGAGACACAGGAGCGAGCAGGAGGAGTGGAGTGACACCGGAGCGAGCAGGAGGAGTGGAGTGACACCGGAGCGAGCAGGAGGAGTGGAGTGACACCGGAGCGAGCAGGAGGAGTGGAGTGACACCGGAGCGAGCAGGAGGAGTGGAGGGACACCGTAGCGAGCAGGAGGAGTGGAGGGACACCGGAGCGAGCAGGAGGAGTGGAGGGACACCGGAGCGAGCAGGAGGAGTGGAGGGACACCGGAGCGAGCAGGAGGAGTGGAGGGACACCGGAGCGAGCAGGAGGAGGGACACTGGAGTGAGCAGGAGGAGTGGAGGGACACAGGAGCGAGCAGGAGGAGGGACACTGGAGCGAGCAGGAGGAGTGACACTGGAGCGAGCAGGAGGAGTGCAGGGACACCGGAGCGAGCAGGAGGAGTGGAGGGACACTGGAGCGAGCAGGAGGAGTGGAGGGACACTGGAGCGAGCAGGAGGAGTGGAGGGACACTGGAGCGAGCAGGAGGAGTGGAGGGACACTGGAGCGAGCAGGAGGAGTGGAGGGACACTGGAGCGAGCAGGAGGACTGGAGGGACACAGGAGCGAGCAGGAGGAGTGGAGGGACACTGGAGCGAGCAGGAGGAGTGACACCGGAGCGAGCAGGAGGAGTGGAGGGACACCGGAGCGAGCAGGAGGAGTGGAGGGACACCGGAGCGAGCAGGAGGAGTGACACAGGAGCGAGCAGGAGGAGTGGAGTGACACCGGAGCGAGCAGGAGGAGTGGAGTGACACCGGAGCGAGCAGGAGGAGTGGAGTGACACCGGAGCGAGCAGGAGGAGTGGAGTGACACCGGAGCGAGCAGGAGGAGTGACACCGGAGCGAGCAGGAGGAGTGACACCGGAGCGAGCAGGAGGAGTGGAGTGACACAGGAGCGAGCAGGAGGAGTGGAGGGACACTGGAGCGAGCAGGAGGAGTGGAGTGACACAGGAGCGAGCAGGAGGAGTGGAGGGACACCGGAGCGAGCAGGAGGAGTGGAGGGACACCGGAGCGAGCAGGAGGAGTGGAGGGACACCGGAGCGAGCAGGAGGAGTGACACCGGAGCGAGCAGGAGGAGTGGAGTGACACCGGAGCGAGCAGGAGGAGTGGAGGGACACCGGAGCGAGCAGGAGGAGTGGAGTGACACTGGAGCGAGCAGGAGGAGGGACACCGGAGCGAGCAGGAGGAGTGACACAGGAGCGAGCAGGAGGAGTGGAGTGACACTGGAGCGAGCAGGAGGAGTGGAGGGACACTGGAGCGAGCAGGAGGAGAGGAGAGACACAGGAGCGAGCAGGAGGAGTGGAGTGACACAGGAGCGAGCAGGAGGAGTGGAGTGACACCGGAGCGAGCAGGAGGAGTGGAGTGACACCGGAGCGAGCAGGAGGAGTGGAGGGACACCGGAGCGAGCAGGAGGAGTGGAGGGACACCGGAGCGAGCAGGAGGAGTGGAGGGACACCGTAGCGAGCAGGAGGAGTGGAGGGACACCGTAGCGAGCAGGAGGAGTGGAGGGACACCGGAGCGAGCAGGAGGAGAGGAGGGACACTGGAGCGAGCAGGAGGAGGGACACTGGAGTGAGCAGGAGGAGTGGAGGGACACAGGAGCGAGCAGGAGGAGGGACACAGGAGCGAGCAGGAGGAGGGACACTGGAGCGAGCAGGAGGAGTGACACAGGAGCGAGCAGGAGGAGTGACACTGGAGCGAGCAGGAGGAGTGCAGGGACACCGGAGCGAGCAGGAGGAGTGGAGGGACACTGGAGCGAGCAGGAGGAGTGGAGGGACACTGGAGCGAGCAGGAGGAGTGGAGGGACACTGGAGCGAGCAGGAGGAGTGGAGGGACACAGGAGCGAGCAGGAGGAGTGGAGGGACACTGGAGCGAGCAGGAGGAGTGGAGGGACACTGGAGCGAGCAGGAGGAGTGGAGGGACACAGGAGCGAGCAGGAGGAGTGACACCGGAGCGAGCAGGAGGAGTGACACAGGAGCGAGCAGGAGGAGTGGAGGGACACTGGAGCGAGCAGGAGGAGTGGAGTGACACAGGAGCGAGCAGGAGGAGGGACACAGGAGCGAGCAGGAGGAGGGACACTGGAGCGAGCAGGAGGAGTGGAGGGACACTGGAGCGAGCAGGAGGAGTGGAGGGACACTGGAGCGAGCAGGAGGAGTGGAGTGACACTGGAGCGAGCAGGAGGAGTGGAGTGACACTGGAGCGAGCAGGAGGAGTGGAGTGACACAGGAGCGAGCAGGAGGAGTGGAGGGACACTGGAGCGAGCAGGAGGAGTGGAGGGTTACTGGAGCGAGCAGGAGGAGTGGAGTGACACAGGAGCGAGCAGGAGGAGTGGAGGGACACTGGAGCGAGCAGGAGGAGGGGAGGGACACCGGAGCGAGCAGGAGGAGGGGAGGGACACCGGAGCGAGCAGGAGGAGGGGAGGGACACCGGAGCGAGCAGGAGGAGGGGAGGGACACAGGAGCGAGCAGGAGGAGTGACACCGGAGCGAGCAGGAGGAGTGACACAGGAGCGAGCAGGAGGAGTGGAGGGACACTGGAGCGAGCAGGAGGAGTGGAGTGACACAGGAGCGAGCAGGAGGAGGGACACTGGAGCGAGCAGGAGGAGTGGAGGGACACTGGAGCGAGCAGGAGGAGTGGAGGGACACTGGAGCGAGCAGGAGGAGTGGAGTGACACTGGAGCGAGCAGGAGGAGTGGAGTGACACTGGAGCGAGCAGGAGGAGTGGAGTGACACTGGAGCGAGCAGGAGGAGTGGAGTGACACAGGAGCGAGCAGGAGGAGTGGAGGGACACTGGAGCGAGCAGGAGGAGTGGAGGGTTACTGGAGCGAGCAGGAGGAGTGGAGTGACACAGGAGCGAGCAGGAGGAGTGGAGGGACACTGGAGCGAGCAGGAGGAGGGGAGGGACACCGGAGCGAGCAGGAGGAGGGGAGGGACACCGGAGCGAGCAGGAGGAGAGGAGGGACACTGGAGCGAGCAGGAGGAGGGACACTGGAGTGAGCAGGAGGAGTGGAGGGACACAGGAGCGAGCAGGAGGAGGGACACAGGAGCGAGCAGGAGGAGGGACACTGGAGCGAGCAGGAGGAGTGACACAGGAGCGAGCAGGAGGAGTGACACTGGAGCGAGCAGGAGGAGTGCAGGGACACCGGAGCGAGCAGGAGGAGTGGAGGGACACCGGAGCGAGCAGGAGGAGTGGAGGGACACTGGAGCGAGCAGGAGGAGTGGAGGGACACTGGAGCGAGCAGGAGGAGTGGAGTGACACAGGAGCGAGCAGGAGGAGTGGAGGGACACAGGAGCGAGCAGGAGGAGTGGAGGGACACTGGAGCGAGCAGGAGGAGTGGAGGGACACTGGAGCGAGCAGGAGGAGTGGAGGGACACAGGAGCGAGCAGGAGGAGTGACACCGGAGCGAGCAGGAGGAGTGACACAGGAGCGAGCAGGAGGAGTGGAGGGACACTGGAGCGAGCAGGAGGAGTGGAGTGACACAGGAGCGAGCAGGAGGAGGGACACTGGAGCGAGCAGGAGGAGTGGAGGGACACTGGAGCGAGCAGGAGGAGTGGAGGGACACTGGAGCGAGCAGGAGGAGTGGAGGGACACTGGAGCGAGCAGGAGGAGTGGAGTGACACTGGAGCGAGCAGGAGGAGTGGAGTGACACTGGAGCGAGCAGGAGGAGTGGAGTGACACAGGAGCGAGCAGGAGGAGGGACACTGGAGCGAGCAGGAGGAGTGGAGGGACACTGGAGCGAGCAGGAGGAGTGGAGTGACACTGGAGCGAGCAGGAGGAGTGGAGTGACACTGGAGCGAGCAGGAGGAGTGGAGTGACACTGGAGCGAGCAGGAGGAGTGGAGTGACACAGGAGCGAGCAGGAGGAGTGGAGGGACACTGGAGCGAGCAGGAGGAGTGGAGGGTTACTGGAGCGAGCAGGAGGAGTGGAGTGACACAGGAGCGAGCAGGAGGAGTGGAGGGACACAGGAGCGAGCAGGAGGAGGGGAGGGACACCGGAGCGAGCAGGAGGAGGGGAGGGACACCGGAGCGAGCAGGAGGAGGGGAGGGACACCGGAGCGAGCAGGAGGAGTGACACAGGAGCGAGCAGGAGGAGTGGAGGGACACTGGAGCGAGCAGGAGGAGTGACACTGGAGCGAGCAGGAGGAGTGCAGGGACACCGGAGCGAGCAGGAGGAGTGGAGGGACACTGGAGCGAGCAGGAGGAGTGGAGGGACACTGGAGCGAGCAGGAGGAGTGGAGGGACACTGGAGCGAGCAGGAGGAGTGGAGGGACACTGGAGCGAGCAGGAGGAGTGGAGTGACACAGGAGCGAGCAGGAGGAGTGGAGGGACACTGGAGCGAGCAGGAGGAGTGGAGGGACACTGGAGCGAGCAGGAGGAGTGGAGGGACACAGGAGCGAGCAGGAGGAGTGACACCGGAGCGAGCAGGAGGAGTGACACAGGAGCGAGCAGGAGGAGTGGAGGGACACTGGAGCGAGCAGGAGGAGTGGAGTGACACAGGAGCGAGCAGGAGGAGGGACACTGGAGCGAGCAGGAGGAGTGGAGGGAGACTGGAGCGAGCAGGAGGAGTGGAGGGACACTGGAGCGAGCAGGAGGAGTGGAGTGACACTGGAGCGAGCAGGAGGAGTGGAGTGACACTGGAGCGAGCAGGAGGAGTGGAGTGACACAGGAGCGAGCAGGAGGAGTGGAGGGACACTGGAGCGAGCAGGAGGAGTGGAGGGTTACTGGAGCGAGCAGGAGGAGTGGAGTGACACAGGAGCGAGCAGGAGGAGTGGAGGGACACTGGAGCGAGCAGGAGGAGGGGAGGGACACCGGAGCGAGCAGGAGGAGGGGAGGGACACCGGAGCGAGCAGGAGGAGTGGAGGGACACAGGAGCGAGCAGGAGGAGTGACACCGGAGCGAGCAGGAGGAGTGACACAGGAGCGAGCAGGAGGAGTGGAGGGACACTGGAGCGAGCAGGAGGAGTGGAGTGACACAGGAGCGAGCAGGAGGAGGGACACTGGAGCGAGCAGGAGGAGTGGAGGGACACTGGAGCGAGCAGGAGGAGTGGAGTGACACTGGAGCGAGCAGGAGGAGTGGAGTGACACTGGAGCGAGCAGGAGGAGTGGAGTGACACAGGAGCGAGCAGGAGGAGTGGAGGGACACTGGAGCGAGCAGGAGGAGGGGAGGGACACCGGAGCGAGCAGGAGGAGGGGAGGGACACCGGAGCGAGCAGGAGGAGAGGAGGGACACTGGAGCGAGCAGGAGGAGGGACACTGGAGTGAGCAGGAGGAGTGGAGGGACACAGGAGCGAGCAGGAGGAGGGACACAGGAGCGAGCAGGAGGAGGGACACAGGAGCGAGCAGGAGGAGTGACACAGGAGCGAGCAGGAGGAGTGACACTGGAGCGAGCAGGAGGAGTGCAGGGACACCGGAGCGAGCAGGAGGAGTGGAGGGACACTGGAGCGAGCAGGAGGAGTGGAGGGACACTGGAGCGAGCAGGAGGAGTGGAGGGACACTGGAGCGAGCAGGAGGAGTGGAGTGACACAGGAGCGAGCAGGAGGAGTGGAGGGACACTGGAGCGAGCAGGAGGAGTGGAGGGACACTGGAGCGAGCAGGAGGAGTGGAGGGACACAGGAGCGAGCAGGAGGAGTGACACCGGAGCGAGCAGGAGGAGTGACACAGGAGCGAGCAGGAGGAGTGGAGGGACACTGGAGCGAGCAGGAGGAGTGGAGTGACACAGGAGCGAGCAGGAGGAGGGACACTGGAGCGAGCAGGAGGAGTGGAGGGACACTGGAGCGAGCAGGAGGAGTGGAGGGACACTGGAGCGAGCAGGAGGAGTGGAGTGACACTGGAGCGAGCAGGAGGAGTGGAGTGACACTGGAGCGAGCAGGAGGAGTGGAGTGACACTGGAGCGAGCAGGAGGAGTGGAGTGACACAGGAGCGAGCAGGAGGAGTGGAGGGACACTGGAGCGAGCAGGAGGAGTGGAGGGTTACTGGAGCGAGCAGGAGGAGTGGAGTGACACAGGAGCGAGCAGGAGGAGTGGAGGGACACTGGAGCGAGCAGGAGGAGGGGAGGGACACCGGAGCGAGCAGTAGGAGGGGAGGGACACCGGAGCGAGCAGGAGGAGGGGAGGGACACCGGAGCGAGCAGGAGGAGTGACACAGGAGCGAGCAGGAGGAGTGGAGGGACACTGGAGCGAGCAGGAGGAGTGGAGGGACACTGGAGCGAGCAGGAGGAGTGGAGGGACACTGGAGCAAGCAGGAGGAGTGGAGTGACACAGGAGCGAGCAGAAGGAGTGGAGTGATACAGGAGCGAGCAGGAGGAGTGGAGGGACACTGGAGTGAGCAGCCTGTTAGCCTCTGTCAGGTTGTGACTCACCATTGTAGCAGAAGAAGGGGCTGGGATGTTGTCCACCTGCATCGTTCCAGCCACCTCTTTTATTATTATTATGTACACCATCTTTTAAATAGATCTCAGTGCACTGGGCTTCACTTCCTCCATTGGGCTCCCCAGGACTCCAGTTGCGAAACCCAGAGCGCCTCCTGTCAGACCACTCCCAGCCGTCCTGGAGCAGAGCGATCCAGACAGCGTGTCCCTGCGCCGTCGTCCTGATCTGTTCAGACTCTCCCACACTGTCCACCCGGGGCAGGTCGGAGCAGCTCTCTCTGCAGTGTCTCTGGGCGTCAGCGAAGGTCTTGTTTTCCCTGATCAGCCTGTACTGCTGGGCCCCACCTGTGAAGACAAAGATCAGGAGTGATGGTGTCTACAGCTGTGAGACTACAAATCCCATAGTGCTTTGCACACAACCGTTTCCTGTTTCCTGTTCATTCCTGTCTAAAGTTAAACTGAGCTCTCACTCTCAGATTGAGTGTTGTCTCACCTTGACTCTCACATATGAAGTAGTTCTCCTCGCTGCAGTTTCTCTCCTCCCAGAATCCCGTTGCGTTGAGAACAGCGCAGGGGAGCCGACTCCTCCAGTGGGTGAAGTTCACGTCCTCTCCGCCAGACCACCGCCAGCTCTCTCTGCAGTCTCGGTACAGGCCTATCCAGGCTGCGACATTGGGCAGGTTAGTGGTGTTGAGGACTGTGTCCATGTCTGCTGTGCTGTTGATGGAGGCCAGGTCAGTGTAGTTGTCTCTGCAGTGTCTCTGAGCGTCGGTCCAGTTCAGGGGTGAGTCCACAAAGTAGAACTTCCTGATGTGGCCGGATCCAGGAGGACAGAGCACTGGGGACAGAAAACCAAGCAGGTGGAGTTCTGGCGAGCAGCAGCAGCTGTGCTTTAGAAAGTAGTTAATAACCTCAGGCTACTCCCCGCGACCCCGGTCCCCTGAGAGAGAAGGATATCGCTGGGGAGGGGGTCTGTACAGAGACACAGGAGGCAGAGCTCCCCTCCCTCCTCCTCTCCCTCTTCTCCAGAGAAACCGGGGCCCAGGGAGTCACCTGTAACCTTGCCTGTCGTGTCCAGGATTCGCCGGGTATCGCCCAACACCGATACCTGCGGCCCGAGTGCTGGAACGAGGTTGAGACAGAGGTCAGAGGTCACTCACCGGCCAAGGCCAGCAGCAGACAGGCCAGCCCCTCCCTCTCCATCTCCGCGGCGCCGCTGGGACGTCAGGCAGCGCGTGTCCAAGCCCTTCCCTGGACAGGCAGTGGGGTCAGTCCGCTGGCCAGCCCCTCAGACAGCAGAGCTGGGAGCCGGACAGGAAGTCAGTCAGGTGATCAGCTGAGTGCGCCGTCGGTCAGCGTGTCAGACAGACATCAGGAGCAGCAGCAGAAGGGACAGCTGTCTCTCCCTCTCTCTTTCCTCTCATTCACTCTGTACTTGTCTCTCACTGTCTCTCCTTCTCCCCTCTCTCTCTGTACCGGTCTCTGTCCCTCTATCTCTCCTTCTCCCCTCTCTCTGTACCGGTCTCTGTCCCTCTATCTCTCCTTCTCCCCTCTCTCTCTGTACCGGTCTCTGTCCCTCTATCTCTCCTTCTCCCCTCTCTCTCTGTACCGGTCTCTGTCCCTCTATCTCTCCTTCTCCCCTCTCTCTCTGTACCGGTCTCTGTCCCTCTATCTCTCCTTCTCCCCTCTCTCTCTGTACCTGTCTCTCTTTCTCTCCTCTCTGTACCTGACCCTGTCCCTTTCTCTCCTCTCCTCTCTCTCCCTCTCTACCTGTCTCTCTCCCTCTGCCCTGTGTTCCTGGTACCAGTTAGAATAAAATACCAGCTATTGATTAACTAGGCAAATGAGGACAGCTCCTATCTGTCCAGAACTCTGAATAGCACACTGTACAGTAAGTTAAGTCTGTAAAGAAGGAAAAACTGACATGTCCCAGTTTTCATTGTCTCTTTGTCTCAGTTCCCTGTGTTCGTGGTGCAGTTACAATAAAATACCACTTATTTATTAACTAGGCAAAACAGTCTATTTCTGGGGCATCAGCTATGGATTGTGTTCTAAACAAAGCAGGAGCAGGACACTGAGACCTGTTGTCATGAAACCCCCCTCTGTTCAGACTCCTGCGCGAGGGGGAGAGTCCATCAGGTGAGAGGAGAGCCTGACACAGGCCAGAGCCCCACCGGGAGCACAGGGTTCAAACACAGAGTCACTGAGTCTTTTATCGCCCCCGGTCCTGCGCCCCAGACTCTTCCAGAGCCCCACCGGGAGCACAGGGTTCAAACACAGAGTCACTGAGTGTGTCATCGCCCCCGGTCCTGCGCCCCGGACTCTTCCAGAGCCCCACCAGGAGCACAGGGTTCAAACACAGAGTCACTGAGTGTGTCATCGCCCCCGGTCCTGCGCCCCGGACTCTTCCAGAGCCCCACCAGGAGCACAGGGTTCAAACACAGAGTCACTGAGTGTGTCATCGCCCCCGGTCCTGCGCCCCGGACTCTTCCAGAGCCCCACCAGGAGCACAGGGTTCAAACACAGAGTCACTGAGTGTGTCATCGCCCCCGGTCCTGCGCCCCGGACTCTTCCAGAGCCCCACCAGGAGCACAGGGTTCAAACACAGAGTCACTGAGTGTGTCATCGCCCCCGGTCCTGCGCCCCGGACTCTTCCAGAGCCCCACCAGGAGCACAGGGTTCAAACACAGAGTCACTGAGTGTGTCATCGCCCCCGGTCCTGCGCCCCAGACTCTTCCAGAGCCCCACCAGGAGCACAGGGTTCAAACAGAGTCACTGAGTCTGTCATCGCCCCCGGTCCTGCGCCCCGGACTCTTCCAGAGCCCCACCAGGAGCACAGGGTTCAAACACAGAGTCACTGAGTCTGTCATCGCCCCCGGTCCTGCGCCCCAGACTCTTCCAGAGCCCCACCAGGAGCACAGGGTTCAAACACAGAGTCACTGAGTCTGTCATTGCCCCCGGTCCTGCGCCCCAGACTCTTCCAGAGCCCCACCAGGAGCACAGGGTTCACACATTAGATCACTGTATTAACTGGTGCTCTCCCTGTGTTTATTGGTGCTCGCTGTATCAATTGGTATCAATCGCTGTATGCTGAATGAACTGCTGTTTCTTTGTGTTAATGGATGTGCTCTCTATGTATTAACTGGTGCTCTCCCTGTGTTTATCGGTGTGCTCGCTGTATGCTGTGTTAACTGGTGCTCTCCCTGTGTTTATTGGTGTGCTCGCTGTATGCTGTATTAACTGGTGCTCTCCCTGTGTTTTAATTGCCCCTCAGGGGTGAGTCCAGTGCCCTGGGACGCTGCTCTCCCACACTTACCTCTGCTCCTCTGGGTGTCCCTCTGTCTCGGCGCCTGGCTGGGTGGGAGACGAGCTCTCTGTCTGCCTGCGCTGGTATCGCACTCTGCCTCGCTGACGCAGCCGGTATGGAAATAGAGCTCGATCACGTGGCCCCAGCTCACAGCTTGGACAAGGGTGTGTCTGTGAAGCCCATAGAAAACACATCTGACACAGATCTCTCCTGCTCTGGAGCTCTGGAGCCCCACAGGGGCAGAAACTGTTGCATCCCCCTACCCCAGCTCCAGAGCTCAGCCCCTCTACCCCAGCTCCAGAGCTCAGCCCCTCTACCCCAGCTCCAGAGCTCAGCCCCCTCTACCCCAGCTCCAGAGCTCAGCCCCTCTACCCCAGCTCCAGAGCTCAGCCCCTCTACCCCAGCTCCAGAGCTCAGCCCCCTCTACCCCAGCTCCAGAGACCAGCCCCTCTACCCCAGCTCCAGAGACCAGCCCCTCTACCCCAGCTCAGGGGTGACAGAACAGACCCCCAAGTACAGATCGCATCTCCAGCCTTTTTTTATGTTTTCGATCTGGCTGCCAGTCTGATCTGATTATTCGGGCGTTTTCATTTCCCCCAGACGCAGCTCCTGCAGGAGGACAGGGAGAGGGCAGGGAGGCTGTGGGACGTCCGGGAAGCTCCGGGACAGGTGGGCAGGGAATGGGAATGTGGGAGCTGCCCCCCGTGTTTGGAAACAGGGCCAGGCAGCCAGGGGTGAAGTGGGGGTATCACTGTACCAGGACTGGAGAGGGCGCCCCCAGACCTGCAGTTAGAGGACAAGGGGCTGTGCTTGACTGGTCAGCACAGGAGGGGACAGGGGACCCCATCAGCACCGCAGGTGAGGGCAGACCAGGTGAGTCTCTCCTTCACAGCCCCCCTGGTGAAAGAGGAGCGCTGGTATGATATAGTGTAGAACAGTGAGACTACTGACAGGGTGCTTTTATTGGCAGGCTTAGTAACAGAAGCATTACTGTTACTCAGGTTGCTAATAAACTTGTTTTCAGTAGCAGCACTATTAATGGAAGCAGCAGTACTGTTACTGTAAGGAGCAGCAAGAGTAACTGAAGTCATATTGTTGTTACCGGTACTAAACATGTGCGAAACACCATCAGGAGTGAGAGAAGATTATAGGATGTTATTGTCCTCTGAGGGAAATTTTGTTATGGACACCCAGCATTCCTGTACATTTAAATAGAATGCAAACAAAAGAAAGAGGAAAAAACATTGCACATTATTCTATTACAATATAAAGAGGAAAACATGGGGGAGTGAGAGAGATCGGACTTCTCTGCTTTGGCTGTGAGAGAATCCGCACAGCGCCTCTGTGCCGAGTGATGATCTCGTCGGTCTCAGCTGTAAATACAGTTTTAAAAGCTGTGGGCAGTTTCTCTCTCAGTAAGGTGAACAACATCACAGTCTGGAAGAGACGAGAGAAGACCAGCTTCAGTCTGAGAGCGATGGCAGAGGCAGACTGCGGCCTTCGGGCCCAGGAAACCTTCAGTGTCACAGGTAGGGATCGGGAGTTGTGCTAGAGGTGGGATACTCTCTCCTAACTTTCTTTTCCCTGATTGTCCAGGATATTCCAGAGGCTGACAGTGGGAAGACAGGTAGGGATCGGGAGTTGTGCTAGAGATCAGATACTCTCTCCTAACTTTCTTTTCCCTGATTGTCCAGGATATTCCAGAGGCTGACAGTGGGAAGACAGGTATAGATTGGGAGTTGTGCTAGAGGTGGGATACTCTCTCCCAATTTTCTTTTCCCTGATTGTCCAGGATATTCCAGAGGCTGACAGTGGGAAGACAGGTAGGGATCGGGAGTTGTGCTGGAGGTGGGATACTCTCTCCTAACTTTCTTTTCCCTGATTGTCCAGGATATTCCAGAGGCTGACAGTGGGAAGAAAGGTAGGGATCAGGAGTTGTGCTAGAGGTGGGATACTCTCTCCTAACTTTCTTTTCCCTGATTGTCCAGGATATTCCAGAGGCTGACAGTGGGAAGACAGGTATAGATTGGGAGTTGTGCTAGAGGTGGGATACTCTCTCCTAACTTTCTTTTCCCTGATTGTCCAGGATATTCCAGAGGCTGACAGTGGGAAGACAGGTATAGATTGGGAGTTGTGCTAGAGGTGGGATACTCTCTCCCAATTTTCTTTTCCCTGATTGTCCAGGATATTCCAGAGGCTGACAGTGGGAAGACAGGTAGGGATCGGGAGTTGTGCTGGAGGTGGGATACTCTCTCCTAACTTTCTTTTCCCTGATTGTCCAGGATATTCCAGAGGCTGACAGTGGGAAGAAAGGTAGGGATCAGGAGTTGTGCTAGAGGTGGGATACTCTCTCCTAACTTTCTTTTCCCTGATTGTCCAGGATATTCCAGAGGCTGACAGTGGGAAGACAGGTAGGGATCGGGAGTTGTGCTAGAGATCAGATACTCTCTCCTAACTTTCTTTTCCCTGATTGTCCAGGATATTCCAGTGGCTGACAGTGGGAAGACAGGTAGGGATCGGGAGTTGTGCTAGAGGTGGGATACTCTCTCCTTACTTTCTTTTCCCTGATTGTCCAGGATATTCCAGAGGCTGACAGTGGGAAGACAGGTAGGGATCGGGAGTTGTGCTGGAGGTGGGATACTCTCTCCTAACTTTCTTTTCTCTGATTGTCCAGGATATTCCAGTGGCTGACAGTGGGAAGACAGGTAGGGATCGGGAGTTGTGCTAGAGATCAGATACTCTCTCCTAACTTTCTTTTCCCTGATTGTCCAGGATATTCCAGTGGCTGACAGTGGGAAGACAGGTAGGGATCGGGAGTTGTGCTAGAGGTGGGATACTCTCTCCTTACTTTCTTTTCCCTGATTGTCCAGGATATTCCAGAGGCTGACAGTGGGAAGACAGGTAGGGATCGGGAGTTGTGCTGGAGGTGGGATACTCTCTCCTAACTTTCTTTTCTCTGATTGTCCAGGATATTCCAGAGGCTGACAGTGGGAAGACAGGTAGGGATCGGGAGTTGTGCTGGAGGTGGGATACTCTCTCCTAACTTTCTTTTCCCTGATTGTCCAGGATATTCCAGAGGCTGACAGTGGGAAGACAGGTGTTGATCGGGAGTTGTGCTAGAGGTGGGATACTCTCTCCTTTCTTTTCCCTGATTGTCCAGGATATTCCAGTGGCTGACAGTGGGAAGACAGGTAGGGATCGGGAGTTGTGCTGGAGGTGGGATACTCTCTCCTAACTCTCTTTTCCCTGATTGTCCAGGATATTCCATAGGCTGACAGTGGGAGGACAGGTAGGGATCGGGAGTTGTGCTAGAGTTTAGATACTCTCTCCTAACTTTCTTTTCCCTGATTGTCCAGGATATTCCAGTGGCTGACAGTGGGAAGACAGGTATAGATTGGGAGTTGTGCTAGAGGTGGGATACTCTCTCCTAACTTTCATTTCCCTGATTTTGCAGGATATTCCAGAGGCAGACAGTGGGAAGACAGGTATAGATTGGGAGTTGTGCTAGAGGTGGGATACTCTCTCCTAACTTTCATTTCCCTTATTTTCCAGGATATTCCAGAGGCTGACAGTGGGAAGACAGGTAGGGATCAGGAGTTGTGCTAGAGGTGTGAAGCTCTCTCCTATCTTTCTTTTCCCTGATTTTCCAGGATATTCCAGAGGCTGACAGTGGGAAGACAGGTAGGGATCGGGAGTTGTACTAGAGGTGGGATACTCTCTCCTAACTTTCTTTTCCCTGATTGTCCAGGATATTCCAGAGGCTGACAGTGGGAAGACAGGTAGGGATCGGGAGTTGTGCTAGAGATCAGATACTCTCTCCTAACTTTCTTTTCCCTGATTGTCCAGGATATTCCAGAGGCTGACAGTGGGAAGACAGGTATAGATTGGGAGTTGTGCTAGAGGTGGGATACTCTCTCCTAATTTTCTTTTCCCTGATTGTCCAGGATATTCCAGAGGCTGACAGTGGGAAGACAGGTAGGGATCGGGAGTTGTGCTGGAGGTGGGATACTCTCTCCTAACTTTCTTTTCCCTGATTGTCCAGGATATTCCAGAGGCTGACAGTGGGAAGAAAGGTAGGGATCAGGAGTTGTGCTAGAGGTGGGATACTCTCTCCTAACTTTCTTTTCCCTGATTGTCCAGGATATTCCAGAGGCTGACAGTGGGAAGACAGGTATAGATTGGGAGTTGTGCTAGAGGTGGGATACTCTCTCCTAATTTTCTTTTCCCTGATTGTCCAGGATATTCCAGAGGCTGACAGTGGGAAGACAGGTAGGGATCGGGAGTTGTGCTAGAGATCAGATACTCTCTCCTAACTTTCTTTTCCCTGATTGTCCAGGATATTCCAGTGGCTGACAGTGGGAAGACAGGTAGGGATCGGGAGTTGTGCTAGAGGTGGGATACTCTCTCCTAACTTTCTTTTCCCTGATTGTCCAGGATATTCCAGAGGCTGACAGTGGGAAGACAGGTGTTGATCGGGAGTTGTGCTAGAGGTGGGATACTCTCTCCTTTCTTTTCCCTGATTGTCCAGGATATTCCAGTGGCTGACAGTGGGAAGACAGGTAGGGATCGGGAGTTGTGCTGGAGGTGGGATACTCTCTCCTAACTCTCTTTTCCCTGATTGTCCAGGATATTCCATAGGCTGACAGTGGGAGGACAGGTAGGGATCGGGAGTTGTGCTAGAGTTTAGATACTCTCTCCTAACTTTCTTTTCCCTGATTGTCCAGGATATTCCAGTGGCTGACAGTGGGAAGACAGGTATAGATTGGGAGTTGTGCTAGAGGTGGGATACTCTCTCCTAACTTTCATTTCCCTGATTTTGCAGGATATTCCAGAGGCAGACAGTGGGAAGACAGGTATAGATTGGGAGTTGTGCTAGAGGTGGGATACTCTCTCCTAACTTTCATTTCCCTTATTTTCCAGGATATTCCAGAGGCTGACAGTGGGAAGACAGGTAGGGATCAGGAGTTGTGCTAGAGGTGTGAAGCTCTCTCCTATCTTTCTTTTCCCTGATTTTCCAGGATATTCCAGAGGCTGACAGTGGGAAGACAGGTAGGGATCGGGAGTTGTACTAGAGGTGGGATACTCTCTCCTAACTTTCTTTTCCCTGATTGTCCAGGATATTCCAGAGGCTGACAGTGGGAAGACAGGTAGGGATCGGGAGTTGTGCTAGAGGTGGGATACTCTCTCCTAACTTTCTTTTCCCTGATTGTCCAGGATATTCCAGTGGCTGACAGTGGGAAGACAGGTAGGGATGGGGAGTTGTGCTAGAGGTGGGATACTCTCTCCTAACTTTCTTTTCCCTGATTTTCCAGGATATTCCAGAGGCTGACAGTGGGAAGACAGGTATGAACAGGGAGTTGTTCTAGAGGTGGGATACTCTCTCCTTACTTTCTTTTCCCTGATTGTCCAGGATATTCCAGAGGCTGACAGTGGGAAGACAGGTAGGGATCGGGAGTTGTGCTGGAGGTGGGATACTCTCTCCTAACTTTCTTTTCCCTGATTGTCCAGGATATTCCAGTGGCTGACAGTGGGAAGACAGGTAGGGATGGGGAGTTGTGCTAGAGGTGGGATACTCTCTCCTTACTTTCTTTTCCCTGATTGTCCAGGATATTCCAGAGGCTGACAGTGGGAAGACAGGTAGGGATCGGGAGTTGTGCTGGAGGTGGGATACTCTCTCCTAACTTTCTTTTCCCTGATTGTCCAGGATATTCCAGTGGCTGACAGTGGGAAGACAGGTAGGGATGGGGAGTTGTGCTAGAGGTGGGATACTCTCTCCTAACTTTCTTTTCCCTGATTTTCCAGGATGTTCCAGAGGCTGACAGTGGGAAGACAGGTATGAACAGGGAGTTGTTCTAGAGGTGTGAAGCTCTCTTCTAACTTTCTTTTCCCTGATTGTCCAGGATATTCCAGTGGCTGACAGTGGGAAGACAGGTAGGGATCGGGAGTTGTGCTAGAGGTGGGATACTCTCTCCTTACTTTCTTTTCCCTGATTGTCCAGGATATTCCAGAGGCTGACAGTGGGAAGACAGGTAGGGATCGGGAGTTGTGCTGGAGGTGGGATACTCTCTCCTAACTTTCTTTTCTCTGATTGTCCAGGATATTCCAGTGGCTGACAGTGGGAAGACAGGTAGGGATCGGGAGTTGTGCTAGAGGTGGGATACTCTCTCCTAACTTTCTTTTCCCTGATTGTCCAGGATATTCCAGAGGCTGACAGTGGGAAGACAGGTGTTGATCGGGAGTTGTGCTAGAGGTGGGATACTCTCTCCTTTCTTCTCCCTGATTGTCCAGGATATTCCAGTGGCTGACAGTGGGAAGACAGGTAGGGATCGGGAGTTGTGCTGGAGGTGGGATACTCTCTCCTAACTCTCTTTTCCCTGATTGTCCAGGATATTCCATAGGCTGACAGTGGGAGGACAGGTAGGGATCGGGAGTTGTGCTAGAGTTTAGATACTCTCTCCTAACTTTCTTTTCCCTGATTGTCCAGGATATTCCAGTGGCTGACAGTGGGAAGACAGGTATAGATTGGGAGTTGTGCTAGAGGTGGGATACTCTCTCCTAACTTTCATTTCCCTGATTTTGCAGGATATTCCAGAGGCAGACAGTGGGAAGACAGGTATAGATTGGGAGTTGTGCTAGAGGTGGGATACTCTCTCCTAACTTTCATTTCCCTTATTTTCCAGGATATTCCAGAGGCTGACAGTGGGAAGACAGGTAGGGATCAGGAGTTGTGCTAGAGGTGTGAAGCTCTCTCCTATCTTTCTTTTCCCTGATTTTCCAGGATATTCCAGAGGCTGACAGTGGGAAGACAGGTAGGGATCGGGAGTTGTACTAGAGGTGGGATACTCTCTCCTAACTTTCTTTTCCCTGATTGTCCAGGATATTCCAGAGGCTGACAGTGGGAAGACAGGTAGGGATCGGGAGTTGTGCTAGAGATCAGATACTCTCTCCTAACTTTCTTTTCCCTGATTGTCCAGGATATTCCAGAGGCTGACAGTGGGAAGACAGGTATAGATTGGGAGTTGTGCTAGAGGTGGGATACTCTCTCCTAATTTTCTTTTCCCTGATTGTCCAGGATATTCCAGAGGCTGACAGTGGGAAGACAGGTAGGGATCGGGAGTTGTGCTGGAGGTGGGATACTCTCTCCTAACTTTCTTTTCCCTGATTGTCCAGGATATTCCAGAGGCTGACAGTGGGAAGAAAGGTAGGGATCAGGAGTTGTGCTAGAGGTGGGATACTCTCTCCTAACTTTCTTTTCCCTGATTGTCCAGGATATTCCAGAGGCTGACAGTGGGAAGACAGGTATAGATTGGGAGTTGTGCTAGAGGTGGGATACTCTCTCCTAATTTTCTTTTCCCTGATTGTCCAGGATATTCCAGAGGCTGACAGTGGGAAGACAGGTATAGATTGGGAGTTGTGCTAGAGGTGGGATACTCTCTCCTAATTTTCTTTTCCCTGATTGTCCAGGATATTCCAGAGGCTGACAGTGGGAAGACAGGTAGGGATCGGGAGTTGTGCTAGAGATCAGATACTCTCTCCTAACTTTCTTTTCCCTGATTGTCCAGGATATTCCAGTGGCTGACAGTGGGAAGACAGGTAGGGATCGGGAGTTGTGCTAGAGGTGGGATACTCTCTCCTAACTTTCTTTTCCCTGATTGTCCAGGATATTCCAGAGGCTGACAGTGGGAAGACAGGTGTTGATCGGGAGTTGTGCTAGAGGTGGGATACTCTCTCCTTTCTTTTCCCTGATTGTCCAGGATATTCCAGTGGCTGACAGTGGGAAGACAGGTAGGGATCGGGAGTTGTGCTGGAGGTGGGATACTCTCTCCTAACTCTCTTTTCCCTGATTGTCCAGGATATTCCATAGGCTGACAGTGGGAGGACAGGTAGGGATCGGGAGTTGTGCTAGAGTTTAGATACTCTCTCCTAACTTTCTTTTCCCTGATTGTCCAGGATATTCCAGTGGCTGACAGTGGGAAGACAGGTATAGATTGGGAGTTGTGCTAGAGGTGGGATACTCTCTCCTAACTTTCATTTCCCTGATTTTGCAGGATATTCCAGAGGCAGACAGTGGGAAGACAGGTATAGATTGGGAGTTGTGCTAGAGGTGGGATACTCTCTCCTAACTTTCATTTCCCTTATTTTCCAGGATATTCCAGAGGCTGACAGTGGGAAGACAGGTAGGGATCAGGAGTTGTGCTAGAGGTGTGAAGCTCTCTCCTATCTTTCTTTTCCCTGATTTTCCAGGATATTCCAGAGGCTGACAGTGGGAAGACAGGTAGGGATCGGGAGTTGTACTAGAGGTGGGATACTCTCTCCTAACTTTCTTTTCCCTGATTGTCCAGGATATTCCAGAGGCTGACAGTGGGAAGACAGGTAGGGATCGGGAGTTGTGCTAGAGGTGGGATACTCTCTCCTAACTTTCTTTTCCCTGATTGTCCAGGATATTCCAGTGGCTGACAGTGGGAAGACAGGTAGGGATGGGGAGTTGTGCTAGAGGTGGGATACTCTCTCCTAACTTTCTTTTCCCTGATTTTCCAGGATGTTCCAGAGGCTGACAGTGGGAAGACAGGTATGAACAGGGAGTTGTTCTAGAGGTGTGAAGCTCTCTTCTAACTTTCTTTTTCCTTATTTTCCAGGATATTCCAGAGGCTGACAGTGGGAAGACAGGTGTGGATCGGGAGTTGTGCTAGAGGTGGGAAGCTCTCTTCTAACTTTCTTTTCCCTTGTTTTCCAGGATATTCCAGAGGCTGACAGTGGGATGACAGGACCAGATGGGGAGTAGTGATAGAGGTGAGACGCTCTGCCATAACCTTCTGTTCCCTGATTTTACAGGATATTCAAATGGCCGACAGTGGGAAGGTGGGTATGGATGGGGAGTTGTGATAGAGGTGGGATCCTCTCTCTTAACTTTCTGTTCCCTTGTTTTCCAGGAAGTCCAAACGCCGGCAATGGAAAGACCGGAGTGGATGAGGAGTTTGGTTGGAGGTAGGAGACTGTCCTGTCTTGATTTCTTCCTCCTTGTGTCAGTCTGTGTGCCTGTCTCTCCAGCTGCCTGTGGGCTGTGTCTACTGTGACAGATAGACTGTTCTGATACAGTGGTCATCACAGTGACTGTACTGTAGGGAGTGTGGTGTTGACAGTGGTGCGCTGCATTCTCACATATACTGTAACTTAATACTCACACTGGCACACCTGTGTGCTGAGCTCTCACCTGTACTGTGCTTTAGTATTGAAACCTGAGTATTGAACTCTCACATCTGTTGAACTTTAATACTGAAACCTGCGTGCTGATCTTTTCAACTGCGCTACAATACTCTAACATGCATACTGAACTCTCGGCTGTACTGAGCTTTAATACTCACAGCGACACACCTGTGTGCTGAACTCTCGGCTGTACTGAATTCTCGACGACACACTGGTATGGTTGTATTGCACTTGAATACTCACACCGACACTCCAGTGTGCTGACTTTGCGATTGTACTGCGATTTAATCTTCAGTGACACATCAGTCCGCTGAACTCTCTACTGTACTCTGTAATACTCAAGCCTGTTCACTGAACCCACCTGTACTGTACTATAATACTCCACACATCAGTGTGCTGAAATCTTGACTGTACTGTGCTTTAATAATCAGTGACACATCATTGTGGTCAAGTCTCACCTGTACTGTGCTGCAATACTCACACTGACACACCTGTGTGCTGAGCTCTCACCTGTACTGTGCTTTAGTATACAACCCTGAGTATTGAACTGTCATCTCTATTGAGCTTTAAACTCAAACCTGTGTGCTGAACGTTTGCCTGTACTGTGTTGTTCTACTCAACAGTGGTGTGCTGAATTCTCACAAATACTGTATCTACAATACACTGACACACCAGTCTACTGAACTCTCAACTGTACTGAGCTTTAATACTCACAGTGACATGTGTGAAGAACTCTGCTGTTTATACTACTTTATACTGCTGTTATACTGAAACCTGTATACTGATCTCTCACCGGTACTGCGCTGTAATACTCAAGGACACATCTGTGCACTGAAGGTCTCACCTGTACTGTGCTGTAATAGTGGCACACTGACACACCTGTGTGCTGAACTCACCTGTACTTTAATACACCAACACACCTGTGTGCTGAACTCGCCTGTACTTTAATACACCAACACGCCTGTGTACTGAACTCGCCTGTACTTTAATACACCAACACACCTGTGTACTGAACTCGCCTGTACTTTAATACACCAACACGCCTGTGTACTGAACTCGCCTGTACTTTAATACACCAACACGCCTGTGTACTGAACTCGCCTGTACTTTAATACACCAACACGCCTGTGTACTGAGATCTTGACTGGAACGTGCTTTAATAACCACTGACACATCATTGTGCTGAACTCTTGACTGTAATGTGCTTTAATTTGCATACCTGTGTACTGAACCAACCTGCACTGCAGTATAATACTCAAACTCGTGTGCTGAAATGTCAACAGTACTGACCTTTAATCAATGACAGACCATTGTGCTGAAGTCTCACCTGTACAGAAGTAGTGACACAGACACACCTGTGTGCTGAACTCCCCTCTTTACTGTGCTCTTTCCTGCTCTGTGCTTTACTAATCAACGACAGATCTGCTGACAGATCATCTTAAGTCTCACATCTGCTGTGCTATTAAAGTGACACGTGTGTGCTGAACTCTTCTGTATTGTTTTAATACTCAGTCCTGTGTGCTGAACCCACCTGTGCTGAAGTATAATACTGCAACACATCTATGTTCTGAAATCTCAACTGTAATGTTTTAATAATCAATGACTGATCATTGTGCTGAGCTCTCGGCTGTACTGTTCTGTAATAGTGACGCACCTGTGTGCTGAACCTCTTTTACTGTGCTATAACATTCAATCCAGGCGTCTGTACTGTATTACTCGTGTGAAGAACTCTCACCCATACTCTTGTAATACTCAAACCTGTGTACCGAATTCTTGCTGTACTATCTACACACTGACACTCCTGGTTGCTGAACTCTCTTGTTTTGTGTTCCAATACTCAAACCTGTGTACTGAACCCACCTGTACTGTAATACTGTTACACATCTGTGTTCTGAAATCTCGACTGTAATGTGCTTTAATAATCACTGACTGATCTTTGTGCTGACGTCTCACCTGTGTTGTGCTGTAATACTGACACTTGTGTGCTGAACTGTTTTGTACTGTTTTATATTTAAACCTGTGTATAGAATTTTTGCTGTAATATCTACACACTGACACACCTGTGTGCTGAACTCTGTTCTGTTTTGTATTCCAATACTCAAACCTGTGTACTGAACCCACCTGTACTGTAATACTCAAACACATCTGTGTACTGAAATCTCGACTGTAATGCTCTGTACTAATCAATGACTGATCATTGTGTTAAATGAACTGTACTGTACAAGTCACACACCTGTTTGCTGAACTCACCTGTACTCATTCTCAAACAAATCTATGTACTACAATCTCAACTGTATTGCTCTTTAATAATCAGTGACAGATTTTTGTACTGAAGTCTCAGTTGTACTGTACTGTAATAGTGACACTGCCCCACCTGTGTGCTGAACCTTACCTGTACTGTAATACTGAAATCTTGACTGTTATGCTCTGTACTAATCAATGACTGATCATTGTGTTGAAGAAACTGTACTGTAATAGTCACACCTGTGCTGAACCGCTGTCTGTACTGTGCTTTACTATGGAGTGACACTGCTCGGTGAAGAACTCTCACCCTTGAACTCTTGTAATACTCCAACTTGTGTATGACTTGTTGCCTGTACTGGGCTGTGATATTTGCACACTGACACACTCCTGTGCTGTACTCTCCTCTGTATATTTTTAATACTCCAACCTGTACTGTACTGTAATACTGAAACACATCTGTCCTGAAATTGTGACTGTAATGTGCTGTACTAATTGATGACAGATCATTGTGTTAAAATGTCACCTATACTGTAACGATGACACTGACAGCTGTGTGCTGAACTCTTCTGTACTGTAATACTCCACCCCTCTGTGTACTGAGATCTCGACTGTAGGAGTCAGTGCCTGATCATTGTGCCGCCGTCTCAGCCGTACTGTCCTGTAATATTGACACAACTGTGTGCTGAACTTCTGTCTGTACTGTGCTTTACTACTCAGTGATACTGTGAAAAACTCCTGCCTCTACCCTTGTTATACTCAGACCTGTGTATGAATTGACCGTTACTGTGCTGTGGTATTTACACTGTTGTATCAGACCTGCCTGTTTCCTGATTGACCTGCTCTCCTCTGGGGTCGGGTTAGTGAATCCCCTGTGTCTGTGAGTTAATCCTCCTCTGTCTCTGTGCTCCAGGACAGAGCTGCTGTTCTTGGTGTCTCCGTGGAGAAGCAGACTGCAGGGACCAGGAGCTGCGTACAAACACGCCGAGCGCGAGAGGCACACGCGTCTGGAGCACAGCAGCACCTCCTGCGCTGTGAGGACAGTGAGAGAGAGAGAGAGAGAGAGAGACTACTCCGCTGTCGCCTGGCCGCTGTCACTCAGGCCAGAGTCTGAGCTGCACCTGTGAGCCGATAAAGAGCAAAGAGCTGGACTCTGTCACCCGGGATCCCAACACCCTGCCTGAAGAGGATGAGTCTCAGTTTCCCTGAGGCCTGTGGCCGTCTGCTTTGCTGTTGGTATAACATCCTGGCAGCTTGTCTTGGTTTAAGAGTGTTGTTTATTTTTTTAGCATTTTCCTCATCATGGGTGTCCCTGTTTCAGGTTTATTTTTCCTCGAGAAGTGTCGAGGGGGAGTGGGAGGGGAAGTGCAGTACTGGCCTGTCTCCACCAGAGGGCAGGGTGGGAGATCCTCTCTCTCTTCCTGTCATCCCTGATCCTCTCCTTGTGCTGCAGGGGCTGTACCCCATTACCAATACCCTGTCCTTCTACTGCCATCGCACTTCCCTACACCCTCCATGAGCAGCTGGAGCTGGGGTCTGTCTCCTCTGTTTATCAGTGTCCCCTTTCATGGTTGCCAGTGTTGTGTCCCCCAGTAGTAGCTCTGGCTGTCCCAGGAGTCCCCTCCAGGTAAGGGCCAGGCTCACACCTATGGGGCTGCAGTCCAGCTGCTATTCATTTATATCTTCTGGTGGGGTTCAGTCTCCACCCTCTGGGCCTTCCTCACTGGAGCTGGCCTGCTGCAGGGCCACATGAACTACATTTCCCAGCATGCCATGGGGGGAGACCAGGGGCCAATGGGCTGCCTCCCCTGGGTTAATGAGGCTCAGCTGCTGTATATAAGGAGGCTGGCAGAGCTCAGCTCCTGCAGAGGGGTGGAGGGGGGAGGCAGTAGGAGATGGCTTGTTTTGGGGAAGGAAACATCTTCCCTGCAGGGAAACTGGCAGCAGCTGTAAGAAAGGAAGAGAATGGGGGTGGGGACAAGCGGGGTGGTTCTCCCTGCGTCAGGAGCCGTCCTGCTGGGGTCCAGATTTGATTTCTCTTCCTTATTCAGAGCTCTCCAGGGGGAGCAGGATCTGTGTTCCTGCTGCTTGATAGCCCAGCAGGGAGGGGGGCTCTGGTGTGAACTGCAGGGCCAGTGTCCCTTTCCTCTCCCAGGAGGCTCAGCAGGAGCCCTCATAAACCTCCAGAACTAGACTGGGCAGGGGCCCTTATTTCTTCCTGGGCTTGTTTGTCAGGGACCTGCCGTGGACGGGTGCTGGTGCCCCCCTGTCACTTGACACCCCTCCTACGCAGACCCTTAGCAACAGGGATCAGCCAGAGACTCATCACTGGTTTTTCTCCTCCATCTTTTCTAGCTGGGAGGGGTCGAGGGGCTCACCTGGGCCCAGTCCTCCAGTGCAGGAGGCCCAGCGGGGCAGCTCTGGGCACAAACACAGCCACAAGGTAAGGGATCGCAGTGCTCTTTATTCACAGCGAGGGACACAGCAGGCCAGAAACCACAAGACCGACCCTCGCTCTTACCTGGAGCCACCACCAGCTTCAAACCAGGCCTGTGGCAAGAAAGCCAGCACTCCCAGTTCAGACCTTTTCCTCTTCTGACACAGCAGCAGAGCTCTGAAGCTCTTCTCTCCTGCTCTGCTCAGCACAACCACTCTCTTCCCCCAGCCAAGGCCGGACTGAAGGGCTCTGCTGCCTGCTTTTTAAATGTCTCCCGACCAATGGGCTTCCACCAATGAGCCAGGTAATTGTGCTTCGGCACGGCCTGCTGGGAAATGGAGTCGACATCTTGCTGCCCCTCACAGCGTCCAGAGCGAGTGGCACAGGAGCTGTTCCTGAAGTAGCTGAGCCCGTCGGCGAGGGAAATAAATCCAATTCAAATAAAAAAGAGCAAGTAGTCTTCTGGGATGAGTAAAATAATCATTGTTAACGTTTGTGAGAATTCAATGTAAAACACTTGTCCTGTGGAGGGTTTGAACCTGCAGGCTGGAGGGGAGCAGGCGAGAGCTCTTCCACAGAGCCACCGTGTCTCTCTGCAGGCTGGGGCTCCTGTGGGCTCTTGCTCTTCCCGGCTCAGGGTTCCAGACTGAGCAGTAAAAGGCAGAGCGATGGCTCCTCTCAGGGCAGGAGTAGGTGGAGGAGTGGAGATGGTGCTGCGCTCATGACTGGGAGGTTGTGAGTTCAAATCCCAAGTGGGACCTGAGGTTGGTAAGAAAAGTACATGATCTCAGTGTCTTGATTTATCAACATGTCTCTGTTTTCAAGAATTAAATTGAATAAAACAAGCAGCTAGTTTCTCCCTGGATTTGAACCCACAACCTCACTGGTACAGAGGCAGAGCTCTTCCACTGAGCCACCGTGTCTCTGTTGGTCTGGGGCTCCTGTGGGCTCTTGGTCTTCTTCCCAGTTCAGGGCTGAAACGGAGGGATAAGAGCCGGACCGAATCCCTCTCCCCTTGGGCCTGGAGCAGGTGGAGGAGTGGAGATGGTGCTGCACTCATGACCAGGAGGTTGTGGGTTCAAGTCCTGGCTGATCCCTGGTAAGTAAACCAAGGTGAGTATCGGAGGTGAGTATGTGGGCAGGATGATGGGGAGGGGCTATTACTGGGGGGTAGTGGGGGGGTGGAGGAGGCAGAGCAGGGCCAGGAACAGGTAGTGCGGTGGGCTAGGGAGGGGTGGAGGAGGCAGAGCAGGGCCAGGAACAGGTAGTGGGGTGGGCTAGGAAGGGAGGGGTGGTGGAGGAGGCAGAGCAGGGCTAGGGGGAGAAGCAGGTAGTGGGATGGGCTAGGTAGGGCAGAGCAGTTACTGGGTTAGATTAGAGGGGTGGAGGAGTGGGCTAGGGGGAGCTGTAGAGTAGAGTAGGGCTAGGTTAGACAGGGGTAGTGGTGGGGTGGAGGAGGCAGGGCTAGGGCTAGGGTGAGGTGGAGGTGTAGGGTAGTCAGGGGTAGTGGTGGGGTGGAGGAGGCAGGGCTAGGGCTAGGGTGAGGTGGAGGTGTAGGGTAGTCAGGGGTAGTGGTGGGGTGGAGGAGGCAGGGCTAGGGCTAGGGTGAGGTGGAGGTGTAGGGTAGTCAGGGGTAGTGGTGGGGTGGAGGAGGCAGGGCTAGGGTGAGGTGGAGGTGTAGGGTAGTCAGGGGTAGTGGTGGGGTGGAGGAGGCAGGGCTAGGGTGAGGTGGAGGTGTAGGGTAGTCAAGAGTAGTGGTGGGGTGGAGGAGGCAGGGGTAGGTGGAGGTGAGAGGAGAGGAGGAGTGGCAGGTGGCCTGGGCCTGAGGGGCAGCAAGAGGAGTTGGGAGGGGGGCCCAGGCCAAGGTGGGGGGTGGAGGCAGGGCTAGGAGGAGATGGGGTGGGTGGAGTGCAGGAGGGAGGAGAATAGGGGGGGTGGGCAGAGTGGAGGAGGTGGTGGTGGTGGTGGCAGCAGCAGGAGGGGGGAGGGGGCTAGAGCACCTCCACTTTTGCTATCTCCCCCATCCCCATGTAGTCTGAGACTCATTGGGAAGGGGCCTCCCTTCTCTGAGACTACATGGGGGGTGGGGTGGGGTGGGGGGGGGGGGGAGAGATAGCAAAAGTGGAGGTGCCTAGCCCCCTCCCCCCTCCTGCTGCTGCCACCACCACCACCACCTCCTCCACTCTGCCCACCCCCCCTATTCTCCTCCCTCCTGCACTCCACCCACCCCATCTCCTCCTAGCCCTGCCTCCACCCCCCACCTTGGCCTGGGCCCCCCTCCCAACTCCTCTTGCTGCCCCTCAGGCCCAGGCCACCTGCCACTCCTCCTCTCCTCTCACCTCCACCTCACCCTAGCCCTACCCCTGCCTCCTCCACCCCACCACTACTCTTGACTACCCTACACCTCCACCTCACCCTAGCCCTGCCTCCTCCACCCCACCACTACCCCTGACTACCCTACACCTCCACCTCACCCTAGCCCTGCCTCCTCCACCCCACCACTACCCCTGACTACCCTACACCTCACCCTAGCCCTGCCCCTGCCTCCTCCACCCCACCACTACCCCTGACTACCCTACACCTCCACCTCGCCCTGCCCCTGCCTCCTCCACCCCACCACTACCCCTGACTACCCTACACCTCCACCTCGCCCTGCCCCTGCCTCCTCCACCCCACCACTACCCCTGACTACCCTACACCTCCACCTCGCCCTGGCCCTGCCTCCTCCACCCCACCACTACCCCTGTCTAACCTAGCCCTACTCTACTCTACAGCTCCCCCTAGCCCACTCCTCCACCCCTCTAATCTAACCCAGTAACTGCCCTGCCCTACCTAGCCCACCCCACTACCTGCCTCTCCCCCTAGCCCTGCTCTGCCTCCTCCACCCCTCCCTTCCTAGCCCACCCCACTACCTGTTCCTGGCCCTGCTCTGCCTCCTCCACCCCCCCACTACCCCCCAGTAATAGCCCCTCCCCATCATCCTGCCCACATACTCACCTCCGATACTCACCTTGGTTTACTTACCAGGGATCAGCCAGGACTTGAACCCACAACCTCCTGGTCATGAGCGCAGCACCGTCTCCACTCCTCCACCTGCTCCAGGCCCAAGGGGAGAGGGATTCGGTCCGGCTCTTATCCCTCCATTTCAGCCCTGAACTGGGAAGAAGACCAAGAGCCCACAGGAGCCCCAGGCCAACAGGGACACGGTGGCTCAGTGGAAGAGCTCTGCCTCTGTACCAGAGAGGTTGTGGGTTCAAGTCCAGGGAGAAACTAGCTGCTTGTTTTATTCAATTTAATTCTTGAAAACAGAGACATGTTGATAAATCGAGACACTGAGATCATGTACTTTTCTTACCCACCTGGGATTTGAACTCACAACCTCCCAGTCACGAGCGCAGCACCATCTCCACTCCTCCACCTGCTCCTGCCCTGAGAGGAGACGCCATCGCTCTGCCTTTTACTGCTCAGTCTGGAACCCTGAGCCGGGAAGAGCAAGAGCCCACAGGAGCCCCAGCCTGAAGAGAGACACGGTGGCTCTGTGGAAGAGCTCTCGCCTGCTCCCCTCCAGCCTGCAGGTTCAAATCCTCCACAGGACAAGTGTTTTACATTGAATTCTCACAAACGTTGACAACTATTATTTTACTCATCCCAGAAGACTACTTGCTCTTTTTTATTTGAATTGGATTTATTTCCCTTGCCGACGGGCTCAGCTACTTCAGGAACAGCTTCTGTGCCACTCGCTCTGGACGCTGTGAGGGGCAGCAGGATGTCGACTCCATTTCCCAGCAGGCCGTGCCGAAGCACAATTACCTGGCTAACTGGTGGAAGCCCATTGGTCGGGAGACATTTAAAAAGCAGGCAGCAGAGCCCTTCAGTCCGGCCTTGGCTGGGGAAGAGAGTGGTTGTGCTGAGTGGAGCAGGAGAGAGGAGCTTCAGAGCTCTGCTGCTGCTGCTGCTGCTGTGTTGGACTGCTGACCCTGGGAACTGGGAGTGCTGGCTTTCTTGCCACAGGCCTGGTTTGAAGCTGGTGGTGGCTCCAGGTAAGAGCGAGGGTCTGTCTTGTGGTTTCTGGCCTGCTGTGTCCCTCGCTGTGAATAAAGAGCACTGTGATCCCTTACCTTGTGGCTGTGAGTGTTTGTGCCCAGAGCTGCCCCGCTGGGCCTCCTGCACTGGAGAACCTCGACCCCTCCCCGCTAAAAAAGATGGGGAGAAAACCCAGTGATGAGTCTCTGGCTGATCCCTGTTGCTAAGGGTCTGCGTAGGAGGGGTGTCAAGTGATAGGGGGGCACCAGCACACGTCCACGGCAGGTCCCTGACAAACAAGCCCAGGAAGAAATAAGGGCCCCTGCCCAGTCTAGTTCTGGAGGTTTATGAGGGCTCCTGCTGAGCCTCCTGGGAGAGGAAAGAGACACTGGCCCTGCAGTTCACACCAGAGCCCCCCTCCCTGCTGGGCTATCAAGCAGCAGGAACACAGATCCTGCTCCCCCTGGAGAGCTCTGAATAAGGAAGATAAATCAAATCTGGACCCCAGCAGGACGGCCCCTGACTCAGGGAGAACCACCCCGCTTGTCCCCACCCCCATTCTCTTCCTTTCTTACAGCTGCTGCCAGTTTCCCTGCAGGGAAGATGTTTCCTTCCCCAAAACAAGCCATCTCCTACTGCCTCCCCCCTCCACCCCTCTGCAGAAGCTGAGAGCTGCCAGCCTCCTTATATACAGCAGCTGAGCCTCATTAACCCAGGGGAGGCAGCCTATTGGCCCTGGGTCTCCCCCATGGCATTCTGGGAAATGTAGTTCATGTGGCCCTGCAGCAGGCCAGCTCCAGTGAGGAAGGCCCAGAGGGTGGAGACTGAACCCCACCAGATGATATAAATGAATAGCAGCTGGACTGCAGCCCCATAGGTGTGAGCCTGGCCTTTACCTGGAGGGGACTCCTGGGACAGCCAGAGCTACTACTGGGGGACACAACACTGGCAACCATGAAAGGGGACACTGATAAACAGAGGAGACAGACCCCAGCTCCAGCTGCTCATGGAGGGTGTAGGGAAGTGCGATGGCAGTAGAAGGACAGGGTATTGGTAATGGGGTACAGCCCCTGCAGCACAAGGAGAGGATCAGGGATGACAGGAAGAGAGAGAGGATCTCCCACCCTGCCCTCTGGTGGAGACAGGCCAGTACTGCACCTCCCCTCCCACCCCCACCACAACCCTTCTTGAGAAAATTAAACCTGAAACAGGGACACCAGTCACGGGGAAAATGATAAACGAACAAATAAACAACACTCTTAAACCACGACAAGCTGCCAGGAGGTTATACCAACAGCAAAGCAGACGGCCACAGGCCTCAGGGAAACTGAGACTCATCCTCTTCAGGCAGGGTGTTGGGATCCCGGGTGACAGAGTCCAGCTCTTTGCTCTTTATCGGCTCACAGGTGCAGCTCAGACTCTGGCCTGAGTGACAGCGGCCAGGCGACAGCGGAGTAGTCTCTCTCTCTCACTGTCCTCACAGCGCAGGAGGTGCTGCTGTGCTCCAGACGCGTGTGCCTCTCGCGCTCGGCGTGTTTGTACGCAGCTCCTGGTCCCTGCAGTCTGCTTCTCCACGGAGACACCAAGAACAGCAGCTCTGTCCTGGAGCACAGAGACAGAGGAGGATTAACTCACAGACACAGGGGATTCACTAACCCGACCCCAGAGGAGAGCAGGTCAATCAGGAAACAGGCAGGTCTGATACAACAGTGTAAATACCACAGCACAGTAACGGTCAATTCATACACAGGTCTGAGTATAACAAGGGTAGAGGCAGGAGTTTTTCACAGTATCACTGAGTAGTAAAGCACAGTACAGACAGAAGTTCAGCACACAGTTGTGTCAATATTACAGGACAGTACGGCTGAGACGGCGGCACAATGATCAGGCACTGACTCCTACAGTCGAGATCTCAGTACACAGAGGGGTGGAGTATTACAGTACAGAAGAGTTCAGCACACAGCTGTCAGTGTCATCGTTACAGTATAGGTGACATTTTAACACAATGATCTGTCATCAATTAGTACAGCACATTACAGTCACAATTTCAGGACAGATGTGTTTCAGTATTACAGTACAGTACAGGTTGGAGTATTAAAAATATACAGAGGAGAGTACAGCACAGGAGTGTGTCAGTGTGCAAATATCACAGCCCAGTACAGGCAACAAGTCATACACAAGTTGGAGTATTACAAGAGTTCAAGGGTGAGAGTTCTCCAGGGAGCAGTGTCACTCCATAGTAAAGCATAGTACAGACAGAGGTTCAGCACAGGTATGTGACTATTACAGTACTGTTTCTTCAACACAATGATCAGTCATTGATTAGTACAGAGCATAACAGTCAAGATTTCAGTATTACAGTACAGTACAGGTAAGGTTCAGTACACAGGTGTGGCAATGTCACTTTTACAGTACAGTACAACTGAGACTTCAGTACAAAAATCTGTCACTGATTATTAAAGAGCAATACAGACAAGATTTCAGTACAGGTGGGTTCAGGACACAGGTTTGAGTATTAAATCACAAAACAGAACAGAGTTCAGCACACAGATGTGTCAGTGTGTAGATATTACAGCAAAAATTCTATACGCAGGTTTGATTATAAAACAGTACAAAACAGTTCAGCACACAAGTGTCTCCATATTACAGCACAATACAGGTGAGACTTCAGCACAAAGATCAGTGATTATTAAAGCACATTACAGTCGAGATTTCAGAACACAGATGTGTAACAGTATTACAGTACTTGTGGGTTCAGTACACAGGTTTGACTATCAGCACACAAGACAAGAAAGTTCAGTACAAAGGAGTGTCAGTGTGTAAATATTACAGCACAGTACAGGCAGGAATTACGCACCCTGGTTTGTAAAGGCAGTAAAGCACAGTAAAGGCAGAGGTTAAACACATGGGTGTCTCAGTGCATCACTATTAAAGCACAGTACAGCTCAGAGCTCAGCACAGTGGTCTGTCATGACTACTAAAGAGCAGTCCAGTCAAGATTGCAGGACACAGGTGTGTTTGAGTGTTATACTACAGTACAGGTAATACTTCAGGACACAGATCTAAGTATTAAAGTAAAGGCTGTTCTATTACAGCACAGTACAGGTGAGAGCTCAGCACAATGATATGTCTGATTACTAAAACAGATCACAGTCAAGACTTCAGTACACAGGTGTGTTTGAGTGTTAAAGTGCAGCACAGGCGGGTTCAATACACAGGTTTGAGTACTAAAGCACAGTACCGAAGAGACTTCAGCACACAGGTGTGTCAGGGGGTCACTTCTATGGCACAGTACAGGTGAGATGATCTGTCAGCTCATCTGTTGTGGGTTAGTAAAGCACAGAGCAGGCAAGAACTCAGCACCCAGTTTTGAAGTACTAAAGCACAGTACAGTCAAGAGTTAAGCACCCAGGTTGGAGTATTACTACAGTACAAGGAAGTTTCTCACACAAGGGTGTCACTGAATATTAAAGCACAGTACAGGTGAGAATTCAGCACACAGGTGTCAGTATCGCTGCTACAGTACAGGCGAGACTTGGGCACAACGATCTGTCATTGATTAAAGGTCAGTCCAGTTGAGATTTCAGTACACACATGAGTTTGAGTATTATACTACAGTGCAGGTGGGTCCAGTACACGGGTTTGAGTATTAAAGCCCATTACAGTCGGCTTTACAGATACAGAACAGATGTGTTGGTGTATTATAGTACAGCACTGGTGAGTTCAGTGCACAGGTGCGTCACTATTATAGCACAGTACAAGTGAGACTTCAGCTGATCTGTCACTGATTATTAAAGCGCAGTACAGTCAAGAATTCAGAACACAGATGTGTCCTTGAGTATTACAGTGCAGTACCGGTGAGAGATCAGTATACAGGTTTCAGTATAACAACAGTCAACAGCAGAGTTCATTGCACGTGTGTCACTGAGTATTAAAGCTCAGTACAGTTGAGAATTCAGTAGACTGGTGTGTCAGTGTTTTGTAGATTTTTTGTAGTTTAATACTAAAGCACAGTACAGGTGAGAGCTCAGCACACAGGTGTGTCAGTGTCACTATTACGGCACAGTACAGGTGAGAGCTCAGCACAGGTGTGTCACTGTGTCACTATTACGGCACAGTACAGGTGAGACTTCAGCACATTGAGGATTAAAGAACAGTCCAGTGCAGAGTTCAGTTGAGTATTACACCACAGTACATGCGAGGTACACAGGTTTGAGTATAAAAGATCAAAAGAGATGAGAGTTCAGCACTTGTTCAAATACTAAAGCACAGTCCAAGTGACGGCTTAGCGTCCAGGTGTCAGCGTGAGTGTTCAGGTACAGTATATGTGAGAATTCTGCACACCACTGTCAACACCACACTCTCTACAGTACAGCCCCGATGAGGACCATTATATCAGAAGAGTATCTGAGCACAGTGAGCTGTGTCCCCCCTCAGGAATCTAACCTGCAACCTACAGGTACTAAGCTCAGGTAAGCACTGTGAAACTGAGGGGTGTCCCAGCCCACAGGCAGCTGGACTGAGAGAGAGAGACTCCACAGAGACAAGCAAAGGGAAAGAAATCAAGGAGAGGACAGGAGAGTCTCCTACCTCAATCCAAACTCCTCATCCACACCTGTCTTCCCTCTCTCAACATCTGGACATCCTGGAAAACAAGGGAAAAGAGGGTTGGAAGAGAACTTCCCAGCTCTATCACACGTCCCAATCCACACCCATCTTCCCACTGTTAAGACTCTGAATCCTGGAAAAAGAGGGAAAATAAAGTCTGGAGAGATCTTCTCACCTCTTTCACAATCCATCCATACCCGTCTTCCCACTGTCGGCCACTGGAATATCCTGTAAAATCAGGGAAAAGAAAGTTAGGAAAGAGTATCCCACCTCTATCACAACTCCCAATCCACACCTGTCTTCCCACAGTCAGCCACTGGAATATCCTGGAAAATAAAGGAAAAGAAAATTAGGAGAGAGAATCCGATCTCTATCACAACTCCCGATCCACACCTGTCTTCCCACAGTCAGCCACTGGAATATCCTGGAAAATAAAGGAAAAGAAAATTAGGAGAGAGTATCCGATCTCTAGCCCAACTCCCAATCCATACCTGGCTTCCCACTGTCAGCCTCTAGTCCTTCCAGAAAATCAGGGAAAAGAAAGGAGAGAGTATCCCACCTCTATCTCAACTTCCCATTCATACCTGTCTTCCTACTGTCAGCCACTGGAATATCCTGGAAAATCAGGGAAAAGAAAGTTAGGAGAAAATATCCCATGTCTATCCATCTCCCGATCCATACCTGTCTTCCCACTGTCACCCACTGGAATATCCTGGAAAATCAGGGAAAAGAAAGGAGAGAGTATCCGATCTCTAGCACAACTCCCGATCCATATCCGTCTTCCCACTGTCAGCCTCTGGAATATCCTGGACAATCAGGGAAAAGAAAGTTAGGAGAGAGTATCCCACCTCTATCTCAACTCCCGATACATACCTCTCTTCCCACTGTTAGCCTCTGGGCTTCCTGGAAAATTAGGGTAAAGTTACAGCACAGTACAGTTGAGAATTCAGTAGACTGGTGTGTCAGTGTATTGTAGATACAGTATTTGTGAGAATTCAGCACACCACTGTTGAGTATAACAACGCAGTACAGGCAAACGTTCAGCACACAGGTTTGAGTTTAAAGCTCAACAGAAGTGAGAGTTCAATACTAAACCACAGTACAGGTGAGAGCTCAGCACACAGGTGTGTTCTTGAGAACGAAACCTCAGTACAGCTGAGGGTTCAGTATTCAGAGCTCATGTTGGAGTATTCCCACACAGTTCAGGCAAAAGGTCAGCACACAGGAGAGTTCAGCACAATGATTTGTCATGGATTATTAAAGCGCAGTTGAGATTTCAGTACACAGATGTGTGAGTATACAGTACATGTGTGGTCCGGACAAAAGTATGAGTATTAAAGCTCAATAAAGGCAGACGTTCAGCACAAAAGGTGTATCAGTATTATGGCACAGTACCGGTGAGAGTTCAGTACACAGATGTGTTTGAGTATAATAGTACAGTACAGGTGGGTTCAGTTTGAGTACCACACTGCAGGGCATGTGAGTTCAACACGCAGGTTTGAGTGTTAAAGCTCAATTGAGATTCGAGTTCAGCACACTGGGTCGAATACTACAGTACAATACAGTGGTTATTAAAGCACGTTACAATCAAGATTTCAGTACACAGGTGTGTTGGTGTATTAAAGTACAGGTGAGTTCAGCACACAGGTGTCAGTGTGTCACTATTACGGCACAGTACAGGTGAGACTTCAGCTGATCTGTCAGTGATTATTAAAGCGCAGTACAGTCGAGAATTCAGTATGCAGAAGTGTCCTTGAGTATTACAGTGCAGTACCGGTGAGAGATCAGTATACAGGTTTCAGTATAACAACAGTCAACAGCAGAGTTCATTACACGTGTGTCACTGTGAGTATTAAAGCTCAGTACAGCTGAGAATTCAGTAGACTGGTGTGTCAGTGTATTGTAGACAGAGTTAAGGTACAGCATTTGTGAGAATTCAGCACACCACTGTTGAGTATAACAATGCAGTACAGGCAAACGTTCAGCACACAGGTTTGAGTTTTAAAGCTCAATGGAGGTGAGAGTTTAATACTAAAGCACAGTACAGGTGAGAGCACAGCACCCAGGTGTCAGTGTGTCACTATTACGGCACAGTACAGGTGAGACTTCAGCACATTGAGGATTAAAGAACAGTCCAGTCGAGAGTTCAGTACACAGATGTGTTTGAGTATTACACTGCAGTACATGTGAGTTCAGTACACAGGTTTGAGTATAAAAGCTCAAAAGAGATGAGAGTTCAGCGCTTGTTCAAATACTAAAGCACAGTCCAGGTGACGGCTCAGCACACAGGTGTGTCAGTGTGAGTGTTCAGGTACAGTACTTGTGAGAATTCTGCACACCACTGTCAACACCACAGTGTTGTCAACACTCCCTACAGTACAGCCTCAATGAGGACCATTATATCAGAACAGTATCTGAGCACAGTGAGCTGTGTCCCCTTCCTCAGGAATCAAACCTGCAACCTACAGTTGCTAAGCCCAGGTAAGCACTATGAAACTGAGGGGTGTCCCAGCCCACAGGCAGCTGGACTGAGAGAGACACCACAGAGACTGACACAAGGAGGAAGAAATAAAGACAGGAGACAGTGTCCTACCTCAATCCAAATTGTCCCTTCATATCAGTCTTTTCACTGTCAGCCTCGGGACTTCCTGGGAAATCAGGGAAATGTTGGGAGAGAGTATCTTACCTCTACCTCAACTCCCCATTCAGATCTGTCTTCCTACTGTCAGCCACTGGAATATCCTGGAAAATAAAGGAAAAAAGTATCCCACATCTATCTCAACTCCCCATTCATACCTGTCTTCTCACTGTCAGCCACTGGAATATCCTGGAAAATCAGGGAATAGAAAGTTAGGAGAGAGTATCCCACCTCTATCACAACTCCCAAATCCATACCTGGCTTCCCATCGTCAGGCTCTGGTCCTTCCAGAAAATCAGGAAAAAGAAAGGAGAGAGTATGCAATCTCTAGCACAACTCCCCATCCATACCTCTCTTCCGACTGTTAGCCTCTGGACTTCCTGGAACATTTGGGAAAGGAGTTACAGCGCAGGACAGTCAACAATACAGTACACAGATGTGTCCTTGAGTATTACAGTGCAGTACCGGTGAGAGATCAGTACACAGGTTTCAGTATAACAACAGTCAACAGCAGAGTTCATTACACGCGTGTCACTGTGAGTATTAAAGCTCAGTAAAGCTGAGAATTCAGTAGACTAGTGTGTCAGTGTATTGTAGACAGAGTATTAAGGTACAGTATTTGTGAGAATTCAGCACACCACTGTTGAGTATAACAACGCAGTACAGGCAAACGTTCAGCACACAGGTTTGAGTTTTAAAGCTCAATGGAGGTGAGAGTTTAATACTAAAGCACAGTACAGGTGAGAGCTCAGCACACAAGTGTGTCAGTGTCACTATTACGGCACAGTACAGGTGAGAGCTCAGCACAGGTGTGTCAGTGTGTCACTATTACGGCACAGTACAGGTGAGACTTCAGCACATTGAGGATTAAAGAACAGTCCAGTCGAAAGTTCAGTACACAGATGTGTTTGAGTATTACACTGCAGTACATGTGAGTTCAGTACACAGGTTTGAGTATAAAAGCTCAAAAGAGATGAGAGTTCAGCACTTGTTCAAATACTAAAGCACAGTCCAGGTGAGAGCTCAGCACACAGGTGTGTCAGTGTGAGTGTTCAGGTACAGTACTTGTGAGAATTCTGCACACCACTGTCAACACCACACTCTCTACAGTACAGCCTCGATGAGGACCATTATATCAGAAGAGTATCTGAGCACAGTGAGCTGTGTCCCCCCACTCAGGAATCAAACCTGCAACCTACAGTTACTAAGCCCAGGTAAGCACTGTGAAACTGAGGGGTGTCCCAGCCCACAGGCAGCTGGACTGAGAGAGACACCACAGAGACTGACACAAGGAGGAAGAAATAAAGACAGGAGACAGTGTCCTACCTCAATCCAAATTGTCCCTTCATATCAGTCTTTTCACTGTCAGCCTCTGACTTCCTGGGAAATCAGGGAAATGTTGGGAGAGAGTATCTTACCTCTATCTCAACTCCCCATTCAGATCTGTCTTCCTACTGTCGGCCACTGGAATATCCTGGAAAATCAGGGAAAAGAAAGTTGGGAGAGAGTATCCGATCTCTAGCACAACTCCCGATCTATACCTGTCTTCCCACTGTCAGCCACTGGAATATCCTGGAAAATGAAAAGAAAGTTAGGAGAAAGTATCCCACGTCTATCACAACTCCCAATCCACACCTGACTTTTCACTGTCAGACTGGACTTCCTGGAAAATTAGGGAAAAGAGTTACTAGAGAGTGTCCGATGTCTATCACAACTCCCCATCCATACCTGCCTTCCCACCGATGGAGTCTGCTAGCAGAATCTGTGTTACTCTGTACCCATATAGTGACAGGAGCTGTGAACTCCCGCTGTATTCAATTCAACTTTATTGTCATTAAACTTACACAGGTGCATAGTATAATGAAAAGTGTTTCTCATTAGTCACTCAGGTGCAGTATATAAATAGGACAGAAGATAAGACAATAGACAGTAACACAATAGCAATAACAGTAACATGTAATAACATGTTATAAAGTCATCAAAACTGTGCAAAATTCCGCAAACAGAGAAAATACAACAGGACAGAAACAGTGTAAGGTAATTCTTGGAACAGTGCAAAAATAGTATGGTTAATAAATATTAAATATTATTACGACCGGTACAGTTTTACTGGGCTATCGAGGGGACAGTACAGTTTCGGCTTACATGTGTGTGTAGTGGTGTAGGAGCACATCCACATGTTAAACTCTAACCTTCACGCTGGCTTGAGCTCAGACGCTCCTCCCTCCCTGGACTGAACCGCCATCCTCTGTACCAAACTCCCCGATGGTGAGGGAATGTTTATACCAAACTCCCTGATAAGGAAGGAGTGTTTCAAGTGCTTCCCGAGTCCTGGAGTGTCCTGAGAAAGCTACCTCAAAGACAGGAGGGGGAGGGTGTAGAGAAACGTGTATATATAAGTGATGTAGAGCCACGTCCCCTCTGAGCAATACAACAACAAGCCTGAAATGTGTGGTCCCTTGTACGCCTACAATACAGCTTGGCTTGACGAACGGACACTTCAGGCTCGAATCTCTTGGCTCCTACACCACTGTCAGCCACTGTGCACAGCTCAACTGTCTCCTGAGCCTGAAGACCGCAGTCTGCCTCTGACTCCTCTCTGCGCCTTGTTGTCTGAGACTGAACCCCATCTTCGCTCGTCTCTTAAAGACTGAGGTTGTTCACATTTTTGAGAGAGAAAATGGCCACAACGATTTAAACTGTACGATAACTATTACAACTGGGAATAACTATATCATCACTCGGCACAGAGGAGCTGTGTCGATTCTTTCACAGCTAACAAAGCAGAGACGTCCAAATGCTCTCTTGGTGGTTTGCAAATATTTAGTACAAATAAGAACAAAGATACTTTGGTAACGACTGCTCCTACTTACTGTATATTAACAATACCAGTCCTGCAGCTGAAAATAACACGACTGCATCTAATGCTAGAGCTGCTAATATCATAACTATCTACTTATAGTTACTTAATGTTAATAAAACAATAACCATGCTTCATCAAGTAGCGATATCAACAGTGATAAAATACTACCAGCGCTCCCCTCTCACCAGTATGGTTCTGGACTTCAGTCCTGGGTTTGACACCGGACTGACGAGACCAACCACAGACCAGCGAGGGACAGCCAGCGAAGGAGAGACTCACCTGGTCTGCCCTCACCTGCCTGGCGCCTGGCGCCCTGCAGTGCTGATGGGGTCCCCTGTCCCCTCCTGTGCTGACCAGTCAAGCACAGCCCCTTGTCCTCTAACTGCAGGTCTGGGGGCGCCCTCTCCAGCCCTGGTACAGTGTTACCCCCACTTCACCCCTGGCTGCCTGGCCCTGTTTCCAAACACGGGGGGCAGCTCCCACAATCCCATTCCCTGCCCACCTGTCCCGGAGCTTCCCGGAGGTCCCACAGCCTCCCTGCCCTCTCCCTGTCCGCTGGGGCCGAGGTCCTCCTGCAGGAGCTGCGTCTGTGGGAACAAGACTGAAGTCAAGAGGCCCCCGACACCAGCAGGAACTGGAAACGGCCGAAGGACAGGCTGGCAGAGCACCTCCAGGGAAGACGCCCAGCGTCTGGTGACGTCTGTGGGTCGCAGACTTCAGGCAGCCCTCCACTGCAGAGGATCTGCGACCAAGTCCTCAACATGACGATTTTATTTAAGATGATGGTAATGTGTCCAGTTTCTTCTGGTCCCCTGAAATGAGGGGGGCCATGTATAAAAAGGGCTGCGACTCCTGTATGGTTCACCCACTTTTGACGGAAATACCCTCGGATTAAAGCTCACATCCTGCACTGTCACTTCACAGTCGTCGCTTCATTTCAAATCCAGTCCAGTGTGCTGGAGCACAGAGCCAAAACAACAAAAAGCGTGTCTCTGTCCAAGAACTTACGGCCTGCACTGTGAACGGCGGGTTCTGACACCTCAGGGTGTCCAGGCGCTGGGCTCCCCCCTCCAGCCACCGTCTCCACACGGCCTGTGATCACTAATAAATACCAATCATAATCCTCACACTTCTATAGCGCCTGGCTGGACCCTCCCCTCAGAGCTCTTCACAGGTCAGGGGGATCCCCTCCAGCCCCCCCCCCAGTGTGTACCCCACCTGGATGATGCTCCAGTCCGCTCAGCACACAGCAGCTCTCAGTGGGGAGGAGAGCAGAGGGATGGAGCCAGTTCAGAGAGGGGGGTGATTAGGAGGCCATGATGGGTCAAGACCAGGGGGGGAATCAGGCCAGGACACTGGGGTAACACCCCTACTCTTCTCCAGAGACACCCCGGGATTGTTAATGAGCACAGAGAGTCAGGACCTCGGTTTTACGTCTCATCCGAAGGACGGCACCTGTTTACAGTCCAGTGTCCCCGTCACTATACTGGGGCATCAGGACCCACACAGACCACAGGGTGAGAGCGCCCCCTGCTGGCCCCACTAACACTTCTCCCAGCAGCAGCCTCAGCTCTCCCAGGAGTCTCCCCTCCAGGTACTGGCCAGGCTCACACCTGCTGGGCTCCAATGGGGCTGCCAGCTGGGAGCTGCAGGGTGAAACAGCTGCTGGATTCTACAGAGCTGGGATGAGTTAACCTGCTCCACAGCGCCGCCCTGCAGGCAGCCTCCTGCACAGTCCTTCACACTAACTGTTGTCACTGCTGGCCCACAGGCGAGGATGCTGAAGCCCCTCGGTTCCTCTGCAGCCTGGTCTGAGCTCACTGGGGAACAAAACACACACATCATGAATAAAAATAAGAAAATCTGATTTCATCTTCTTTAAAAGCTCCACAGTAGTGCTGGACTGGGAGCACCAGCAGACGACACTGTCCCACGTCTGGACACCGTGTATCAGCAGAGAGGAGTCCAGCAACACCTCCCCCACCTCTCTCTCCACCCACCTCACTCCCAGAGACGAGGCTCCAGGATCACAGACTTCCCAGCGTCGTGTCTCCTGAAGAGCCACACCACATCCCACTGTGGTCTGGTACAGTCTGTCCTCCGAAAATTCCCCATAATCCTCCTGGAGCAGCAGTTTCTCTCTCCTCCCCTGATCTGTGTGCAGAACGATCCCTGTGCGTCTCCCAGGTGGGGTTACTGGTACAGAACGATCGCTGTGTCTCCCAGATGGGGTTACTGGTACAGAACGATCCCTGTGCGTCTCCCAGGTGAGATTACTGGTGCAGAACGATCGCTGTGCGTCTCCCAGGTGAGGTTACTGGTGCAGAACGATCGCTGTGCGTCTCCCAGGTGAGGTTACTGGTGCAGAACGATCGCTGTGCGTCTCCCAGGTGAGGTTACTGGTGCAGAACGATCCCTGTGCGTCTCCTAGCGACGGGGACCAGAGCTCGACTCCTGATCCAAGACTCACCCCCCACAGCGAATCCCAGAGTCCAGGCCAGGACTGGGAGCAGACCGGTCAGGGGGGAGTCCAGGAGATCCACTTCAGACCTCTGCCGGCTCTCTTCCTGAAGAGCTCCTGAGCGTCTGGAGAAGCGACAGAGGCGCACACGTCCGGCGTGGCTTCAGGTCGATGTCTCGCAGGGGCACCCAGAGAAAAACACCCACTCGTTCACACCGGCAGAACATTCTGAAACCCCCGTCCACAGAGGAACACATGAGCCCAGGCACACAGACCCACACACAATCCTCACCGATCCACTGCCCACTGGAGCACTGAGAGACGCAGCCACTCACAAGAGAGTTAGTTCTCCGTACCTCAGCGCGGCAGGAGGGTGATTCACTGGCCAGAGACGATCAACAGGTGACGCTTCTGGTGCGTTGGTTATCATCTTTAAATCCACTTCATATGGAACGTTAATATGGGATTTTGCAACTAAAGGGAAATTGTAGAAGCAGAAAATTAAAATAACAGAAGGATAACATCTCTGAACGTCAAAAACGACATTAATTTATGAATATAAATATATTATACAGACTATAAATACCTGGTAGTGGTAGCTAAGAATAATAAAGCACCCCACACTACTCCACCTTCATGAACATCTTCTGCATCAAGGTCTTGAACTCGGACACTTCCTGTGGTTATTGTGGAAGACCTGACGTGCTCGTTCTAACTATATAAACGCTACAAGATTCTAACATTTTCTCTGAATTCTCGCTGTCATTATTGTAAAGGAAAGTTTCTAGTAGTTTTCTACGTCAACCTGACGGGCAATATTAATATTGGAATCATGGAACTAAAGAAACTGTTAGCTGAAAATAAAAATAGTTCCTGAACTTCATTAATGAAGTTAATTTATGGATCTAAAAATATCTGTAGAGCTGGTAGTGGTACCGTACTCCCCTTTCTTGCAAACATCTGCGTTAATTTTACTAATTCGTTCACTTGTGGATATTCGGGAAGCATTTTGTCCGAGTTTCAATTCCTGGTCAAAGCACAAGTTCTACTTTTCAGAATGCAAGCTGGGCCGTTTTACAAACCTGAATTACTCAGCCTGATCGACAAAAAAAACCTGAAGAAGGCTCCACGGCCGAAACGTTGTGTTTTCTTTCTTCTCTTTTCAGCACAGGAATAAACCTACTACTTGTTCCCATACAAACAGTTTATTATTAGGGCTCATCGTGGTCTCTATATACTCTATATAACACATTAAAACAGTCCGTATTTTCTCTTAAGAAACCGATTTCACACGCACTGGACTGCAGTGGCTTTAAAACCCTGCGCTGTTGTTTCGGCACATCTGTGGAAGGGACTTCATGCGATCTGCCTGTGGCGTGTTGGGCACGGGTAACTCGGAGGCGTGGTACAACTGGAAACTACACGTGCCGCAGATACGCGGTGATCCTGCAGCCCTGAGGCTAAGCGCTCCCGAGAGGTGATGAAGTCCCGAAGCAGCTGATTTATCACACAGCTGCGGGCGCAAGTCTGGGCACCCCTGGGGTCCAACTGCAGGGACCACAGCAGCTCGAAGTGAAAAGACGTCAACACAACCCCCTGCAGGGTACAGACGTACACCTGACGTATTCCTACACGTTTTAAGGCACGCCTACTGTTTATTTGAATAAAACGGTAAATGTGGCATAGTAGTGTGGGCACCCGGTCAGTCAGTACTTTGTAGCACCTCTTTCAGTTTACAAACATTTCTCTTAGCCATCTAGGAGTCCTTCTGTTCTTGCTTAAGGAGTTTTCTCCCCACTCTTCCAGCTCAGAAATAGCCTCAGGTCTTCTTGCAGGCACGGCGTGTTGGAGATCTCCCCACAGATTTTCAATAACATTCGGGTCTGGGGACTGTGAGGGCCACTCCACAACCCTCATCTGTCGTTCCTGTGAGAACGGCACGGTTGGTTTTGAGGTATGTTTTGGATCGTGGTCTTGCTGAAATATCCAGACTCTTCTCAGCCTCAATTCCTTCATCAGCTTCCAGGATTTGCTGGGATGGAGTTGAATCCTTTCTTCCTTCCGCCCGAACAGTATTCCCTGCGCCACTGGCTGCCACACCACCCCAGAGGACAACAGATCCACCCCCATGCTGAACGCTTGGCAAGCTGCTCTCTTCTTCAGATGCCTCACCTGTTTTCCTCCAAGTGAATCTTCTCTGGTTGTGGCCAAAAAGCTCAATTTTTGTTTCATCAGCCCACAGCACTCTGTTCCAGAGGGTTTCTGGCTCGTCTAAGTATGGCTCTGCACTGTGAGGAGGTCGTAGGGAAGGTTTCCTGCTGACAGCTCTCCCACGCGGTGAGCAGCGCTGTACTGGGGACCTGTGGACCACTACTCCAGTCCCAGCTAAACCCCTCTGCAGGTGCTCTGCAGGGATCTTTGGGATCTGACCAGTTTACCAGCAGTTCTATCAGAGATGCTCCTGGGTCTTCCTTGACTTCCAACAGTTCCTCTTAACTCCCAGTTCTGAACGATGTTTCCAACAGCGGACATTCCAAGCCGGAAGTATTTAGATACCTCTTCACAGCCACCTTTTGCTCTGTAGGAGTCCATGATCTTCATTTTCCAGTCCTCTGTCAGCTGCTTCGAGGAGCCCGTGGTTGCTGAGAGTCGGCACCACGTCCAGAGAGTATTTATTCAACTCTTGAATTATCTTCACCTGGCTTAATTTAGGGGATAAGAAGTCAATCAGGTTTCTGAAGACTTAAAAATAAAAATATTCATCAACTCGAAGGGTGCCCAAACTCTTGCACATGCCACATTCATGGTTTTATTTTTTCCCCAATCAGTTAAATTCAACCAATAGTAATTGTACATTTAAATGGGCACAAATGTCCCATCTACATTACACCCTCCGTAACATAAAAACATGATCTGATACGCAGGTGTGAAATACCGTAGGGTTTATGAGTCCTCGTTATTTTAAAACAAGATTTCAGATTTCTTTTGAAACTGGTATCTTTTGTAACTTAATACAACAGCGAATAGAACTGGGGTTCTGCTGTGTATCGCCCAATATTGTGAGTCGCACACATGTGCGCTGCTGGTCGAGTCAGTCTCAGCGAAACAATAGCGTAGGGTTTTCAAGCCACATCAGTGCAGTATGAGTGAAATATATTTATCATGATAAAAAATATCAATCAAACTCTGACTCTCCACCGTTACTGAAACGGCCCGCGAGTTCATTCAGAACTATAATCAGATTCGGCCCGATAGTAAGTAAAAAACGCAGCTCCTACTTCGAACACTAGGTGCCGGCATCATGTAAAACCACATCTCGAAACCGATCAGCTACCCCCTCTCGTCCTCTCCGCCCTCTTCGAAACTTTAACTCTGCACAGTGACGCTGGCAAGCAGGAGGAAGCAGGAGAAGCTGACGGCGAGGGCAGGAGATGCCAGCCGAATCGTTTCTCCCCGAGTCCGGAGACAAGGGTGTCTGCGATGAGCTCCGGATCTCCACTGACAAACCCGACTTCAGCCCAAGACGCAGCGTCACTGCTCCCACTCGTAGAGTCATCACTAGTGAGGAAAATCAGTCAAACCTTAGAGGGGTATTCAAATGAGATGATATCATGATTTACACAGGTCATTCCAAGCTTACAGTACACAATACTTAAAACCCACCCATCAGGCTAGTCCCCTCAATGAAAAGGCAATGTGGTTATTGGAATGCCCTTATATCTGGTATTCGTTTATTTTTATTATTAGAGGTAGCCTGTGGGCACCCACCTCCATCTGGCCCCCCAATAACAAAAGCTTGGACACCCCTGCTCTGGAAAGAAGCCGCACAAACGTTACTCCCTACAGCACATCGTCTGTGCAATTCAAGGTGATCCAGGTACATTATCCTCACGAGACGGCACACGATCTTTAAAACGGCATGTATTCGCTTCACAGTGCGTCGTGTAGTTTTAAAATCAACTAACAAGGACTCCAATTCCTGACGTACCACACAACCGGATCACATGAATATCCAGACACGCAGAAACAACGCTGTAGGGTTTTAAAGCCACTACAGTACGGTGTGCGTGAACATATTCATGTGTTCTCATCATCAAAATCTCAATTTCCTCACTACTTGCTGCTGAAATCAGCATGAACACAAAACATGGATAGTCCTCATACCGCATACATCGCCAGCTATAAAACTATTTTCTTATATATATATCCAGCGAAGTAATTTTGTTTTGTGAACCAAAAATTTCTTTTTAAATACGTAACATACCGTCATGCACGACATGAAGGTAACAAACGTGAAAAGAGCAAACAAATTCAATTCTATACTGGGAAGAACACTGTCCCTGCGGAGCCGAGCACTGACCGGGATGAGAAACCAGGTGTTCCCAGGTGCAGCCCAGATGCTTTCACTGCGCCACCCGGTGGTTTTCTACGGTAGTGCAGTCCTGCAACGGAATATTAAAAAAACACACTGGAGCGCGCCATGTACATATTATACAGTATTATTATATTATTATACATATTATGCATGGAGAATTCTGCTGGGTCTGAACGGTCACTGCTGGCTCAACTCCTGATCCAAGACTCACCTCCCACAGCGAATCCCAGAGTCCAGGCCAGGACTGGGAGCAGACCGGTCAGGGGGGAGTCCAGGAGATCCACTTCAGACCTCTGCCGGCTCTCTTCCTGAAGAGCTCCTGAGCGTCTGGAGAAGCGACGGAGGCGCACACGTCCGGCGTGGCTTCAGGTCGATGTCTCGCAGGGGCACCCAGAGAAAAAACACCCACTCGTTCACACCGGCGGGACATTCTGAAACACCCGTCCACAGAGGAACACATGAGCCCAGGCACACAGACCCACACTCAATCCTCACCGATCCACTGCCCACTGCTGGACTTACAGCCGCTCCTGAAAGACAGGAGGACCAGGCACAACACAAACCCGGGCATCTGGGGAGTCTGTCCACCAGTCTGACCGCAGCTGGGACTGACCGGTCCACCAGCAAAACACCCCTGTGAGGAAAGAGCCAGCTGGACACAGAGCAGGACATTCTGTTCAGGTACAGTGAGGAGGAGGAGCTGGAGGCTATCCCAGCAATCAAAGGGGGTTCAACCTGGACAGGACACCAGTCCATCACAGGACACACACTCACACCCTGGACAGGACACCTGTCCATCACAGGACACAGAAAAACACACACACCCTGGACAGGACACCAGTCCATCACAGGACACGCACACACTGTAGACAGCATACCAGTCCATCACAGGACACAGAAAAACACACACACCTTAGACAGGACACCAGTGCATCACAAGACACACATACACCCTAGACAGGACACCAGTCCATCACAGGACACAGTCACACAAGGGCCAGTTTTCCCAGAAGCCTGTTCATCCACAAGTGAGAGACCAGCGAGGGACAGCCAGTGAAGGAGAGACTCACCTGGTCTGCACTCACCTGCCTGGCGCCTCGTGCCCTTCAGTGCTGATGGGGTACCCTGTCCCCTCCTGTGCTGACCAGTCAAGCACACCCCCTTGTCCTCTAACTGCAGGTCTGGGGGCGCCCTCTCCAGCCCTGGCTGCCTGGTCCTGTTCCCTAACATGGGGGGCAGCTCCCACATTCCCATTCCCTGCCCACCTGTCCTGGAGCTTCCGTGATTTCAGATCAGACTGACTGCAGGATGGGATGTTCTCAGTCTGTTCTCATTAGTAACTCTCGAGTTGGTGACCAAGCAAACCAAAAGGTAAAGAGATCAGATCATTTTGGCAGGTCTGGGCCCTCCCTCCAGTCTCCATCTCCACACTGCATCTCATTCTCATAAACACAATAATCCTCACACTTATATAGCGCCTTGCTGGACCCTCCACTCCAAGCTCCTCACAGGTCAAAGCTACGCAGACTCCAGCACAACGATCGCCGTGCGTCTCCCAGGTGGGGCCGCTGGTGCAGAACGATCGCCGTGCGTCTCCCAGGTGGGGCCGCTGGTGCAGAACGATCACTGGGCGTCTCCCAGGTGGGGTTACCGCTGCAGAACGATCACTGGGCGTCTCCCAGGTGGGGTTACCGCTGCAGAATGATCACAGTGCGTCTCCCAGGTGGGGTTACTGCTGCAGAACGATCACTGTGTGTCTCCCAGGTAGGGTTACTGTTGCAGGATGATCACTGTGTGTCTCCCAGGTGGCTTTGAGATTCTCAATAGAGGCTCTGGCTCACCTTACGCCAAGAAGGGAGAAACAGACTCCCCCCCCCCCACCCCACCATCACCCAGCAACAGGGACCAGGGTTCGACTCCTGATCCAAGACTCACCTCCGACAGCGAATCCCAGAGTCCAGGCCAGGACTGGGAGCAGACCGGTCAGGGGGGAGTCCAGGAGATCCACTTCAGACCTCTGCCGGCTCTCTTCCTGAAGAGCTCCTGAGAGCCTGTGACACAGCGGAGACAAAAAAAAACAAATCGCAACACCGGAGGTGGAACTCCTCTGGAAGAGAAGGGAGAACCCCGGATCAGGTCCAGGTGAGGAGGCATTGGAGAAAGGCATCACCTGCAGCCGGTGCTCCTGAGCTGGCAGGTACATCGGCAGCTCCCAGCAGCGTCCAGGCCTCCGAGCCCCAGCCTCCACCACAGCGAGAGACAGAGGACAGGAAAACCCAGCGCTTACCCTCTTCCAGCAAAAAAAGATCCTTACTCAGCTCATCATCTGACTCACTCAGATAACTATTTCTAGGAGATACCGACTGCTTTAGCGTCCAACCAATACAGACCATGACTGTGAATTCATGCACAGCCCCCCACCGATCAGTGTGTGCCTTCAGCCCAGGGGGCCTGTTCCCAGCTGGTCAACACGCCGCCGGACCTGGGCAGCGTCTTCTCCCGCGAGGAGGCCGTGTCGCTGGCTCCCAGCTCCCCGGCCTCTCGGGAGTCCTCCTCTATCCCAGGGTGCTGTGCCCCCTCCTCCAGCCGAGTGCGGGTGGCGTCGGGAGGGCCACGGGGGGGGCGATCCGGCCCAGCGCTGGTTTCGGAGGCCGCTGTGGGTGTGGTGGGTCTCGGTGCCTCTGCCGCTACGCGCCCTTCTGTCCCCGCTGGCGACGGCCGCGGCTCTTTCCTGGTGCCGGTCTCCCTGGTGATCTTCCACGCCGCGCCGCGCCCCTGCACACGGCGAGTAGTTCTGCCGGCGATTCGGAGAGACGGACCACCCCTGCTATCCCGGGTCCCGAGTACCTGACCTCTTCCAACATCTGTCAGGTCCGTCACGCAGCTCCAAACGCTCACATACTCAGCTGCAGATCTGAACGTGTCTTTTTAGGGCAGAAACATCAGCAGACAGTATTGACATGAATACACAAGAGTCCTTTCCAAGTGCGATTCACACACTTGGAAATATATCGTCCTTCTTCGTGAGGCGTGCCCATTACTCTGTCCGTCCCCGGCGCCCCGTGCAGCGACCAGCCCCTGCAGTCATCGTCCAGTGCAGCAGCTCCTCAGGACAGGGGCCGAGACAGCGAGCATGCAGTAAAATACACAACGGGCCGTCACACCAACCAGTGTCGAGACGGACCTTTCCAGTGAACGACCCGTGAGGGGAATGACCGGCTTGACCGTGACTGTGGAAATCAAGTCCAGTGAACATTCATACAGCAGGTCCTCGGGACAGGGGCTGAGACAGCGAGCATGCAATAAAATAACTGACAAGCAGTGACACCAAGTACTGTAGCGACTGTCCTGTCCAGTGACTGTCTCATAAAGAGAATGACTGCTTTAGCAATTAACCGTGACTGTGGAAATCAAGTACAGTGAACATTCATACAGCAGGTCTTCAGGACAGAGACGGACTGACCATTACAGTGACCACTGAGTACAGTGAACATTCATACAGCAGGTCCTCAGGACAGAGACTGACTGACCATTACAGTGACCACTGAGTACAGTGAACATTCATACAGCAGGTCCTCAGGACAGAGACGGACTGACCATTACAGTGACCACCGAGTACAGTGAACATTCATACAGCGGGTCTTCAGGACAGAGACAGACTGACCATTACAGTGACCACCAAGTACAGTGAACATTCATACAGCAGTTCCTCAGGACAGAGACGGACTGACCATTACAGTGACCACCGAGTACAGTGAACATTCATACAGCAGGTCTTCAGGACAGAGACGGACTGACCATTACAGTGACCACTGAGGACAGTGAACATTCATACAGCAGTTCCTCAGGACAGAGACTGACTGACCATTACAGTGACCACCGAGTACAGTGAACATTCACACAGCAGTTCCTCAGGACAGATACGGACTGACCATTACAGTGACCACTGAGTACAGTGAACATTCATACAGCAGGTCTTCAGGACAGAGACGGACTGACCATTACAGTGACCACTGAGGACAGTGAACACGCAATAACATCACTCAGGAAAGAAACCAACTGGTCTGGACACTTTCCCTCCAGTGGACATCCAAAAAGCGGCTGGTTTTGTAACTGACAATTAAAATGAATCTCCAGTACAGTTAATATTCAATTCACAAATGATTCAGGACAGAGCGAGTCTGAAGTGGTGACCAGCAAGGGGGTGACTCCCAGTACAGGGACGATCCAATACAATAATTAATTGGGGAAAACCACTGGTTTGGAACTTACAAGATCACAGTGACTATCCAATACAATAATCAATCAAAAAGATTGTAGTGTATACCCAATACAGTGAACACCCAGTGTGGTGAATATTCCATTAAATAATTAACTATAATTAATTTAATATAATTAAATATCAGATATTTCCCAAGGATATCAGGGAGTCACCTTCTCCAAACTCCTTCAAATCCAGACTCCAAACCCTCTTCTTCAGAAGAGCCTCTCCTGAACTGGTTCTGTCCTTCACCCCTCTGCTTCTCCTAGTGCCACCACCCCCGGTCTCCTCTGTGTGCTGTCATTGTGTTTTATCTGGTGTAGTCTTCTTATTTATTGTTATTGTCATCCCGTAAAGCACTTTGAGAAGCCACCTTTAAAGGCGCTATATAAAATAGTTTATTATTATTGAATAACTATTGAAGTGACTTACCTTTCCAGTGAACATCTCACAAGGAGAATGACTGGTTTCGTAATTAACCACGACAGTGTATATCAAGGACAGTAAATATTCAAACATTTTTCAGGACAGAGAGTGGCCGATGTAGAAACTAGCACTAGCACAGTACAGTGAATATCCAATACAATACAATAATTATTTTTGGGAAAAATGCCGGTTTAGTGACTAACGATTGTGGCAACAACCCAGTACAGAGTTCGATTGGTTGAGTGAAAAACAGAACGAACATCCTTCACAATAAACATCCAAATCGCTCAATGTTCAGGAAAGACACCCGACTGGTTCAGCGACTCAACATGACTGTGATCACCCAATACTACTGCTATTAACGAGAGCCAATTTGGAAAAGTACCGTTCGCTTTACTGACTAGCCCAGTACCGAAACAACACAACACTCACTCGGAGAAGAACCCAGGCTGTCCGCCCTCCGCTCGCGGTCTGGGGACGCCGAAGGTCACCAGGTCAGCAGCACGAGGCGACACATCCCGTTCCTTCACGTCCGGCGGGGCATGTCGGCTGAAGAAGACTCGGCAGCACCGCGCTCCTCCTCCTCACAGCTCTGTGCCAGAATGTTGTCGACGGATACGAGCGCCAGTTATTTCACTCAAGTTCTGTTTTCTCCTCCCAAGACGGCGAAGGATCGCAAGGCAACCGTTAGAAACTTTGATATTGATGCTTTTTGTCACGGTAACCCATGTAATTAATTTGTAGTAAACTTGTCAAAGTCATCAACAGCATTCTGACAGCCTGTACATCTCACCTGGTCTGTCCCAGGGCAAACATTATGACACTACGAGGAAAACGAACACAGCACTCCAGGACTGCACTGACACTCTGCCGACACGGGTGACAGACACACAGGGACAACAGAGAAGACGACACAGCATCTCCACTGCTGAACACCAACAGGCGAGACACACACACACCTGGTGCCTGACAAACACGGGTGTGCAGAAGGGGGCGTGGTGCCGTCTGCATAGCAAAACCCCCAAAAAACACACAAATACTCTCAGACACCTGGAAGAGGAGAGGAAGTCAGACACCTGCAGTTTTAATGAGAAACAAACTTATTTTGCACGTCTAGGACTCTGTGTCTGTCTGTGTGTGTGTGCGTATGTAGGGGGTAACTGTCTGTTTCTCAGTGTGCATCTCTTACCCCTCCTGAGTGGCACTCTGTTGACTCACACAGCGCCCCCCGGTGGTGACTGGATGTAACCTCCACTCGCCTACAGCACCGCCGCCACCTCCTCCGATTGCCCTGCTCAGGCGTCAGAGTGAAGGGTGGTCTCGCCCTCCCTGGGGTGGAGGGGGGGGGTGACCTGCCCTCTCCGAAGTCCTGCGGCCGCCTCCTAGAGACTCACACTGGGGGAGCTGAGCTCATCGCCACCCGGGCCTCTGGGGCAGCTCTGGACCTGCTGAGAGAGGGGGAGAGAAACACCAGGACGGGCCGCACACAGACACAGCTCTTCCGATGGTCTCAGCAAAGGATCCCTGATGTAAATCCGCTCTCAGTTAAATCGCCAGTGTCTGGAGAAGCTTAATAAGCTGTACTACAGAGAACTGAATAAACCCAAGCTGCAGCACAGAGACCCGCATAGCAGCCACTGCCTGTCCTCTGAGTGAAAGAGACCGAGACCGCAAACCACAACTACAACTCGGTCACCACTGCAGTAAGAAGCCAAGCAGGTTTATTCATCAGTGTGTGGAGTTACAAAGAGAAAACTCTGACTTCAGACAAGACCCGACGCTCAGGTGTCAAATACTGAGTGTTTAAAACGTCTCCATTCCCAGATCATAAATCTTGCCGTCTTGTCTGTAAAAGTTTAAACTACTGCCATGAAAGGTCACCTCTGAGTAATAAACAATCACAGTGATGAAAAAGAATCACTCACTAACAAGCTAAGGCCACTGCAAAACATTATTATATGAAATAAAATTCCAAGTCCCTTCACCAAAACAGTTCTAATGAACTGAATCTGTGAGATTCAATCTGTGAGATGAGAACAGAGCCTGCAGAGCCACTCGGGCAGAGACAGAGACTTCACTGAGCAGTTACCAGCCTCGTTAATTACAGAGAAACATTCCTGTACTGAGCTCTGGAGCTGGGGTAGAGGGGGCTGAGCTCTGGAGCTGGGGTAGAGGGGGCTGAGCTCTGGAGCTGGGGTAGAGGGGGCTGAGCTCTGGAGCTGGGGTAGAGGGGGCTGAGCCCTGGAGCTGGGGTAGAGGGGCTGAGCCCTGGAGCTGGGGTAGAGGGGGCTGAGCTCTGGAGCTGGGGTAGAGGGGGCTGAGCCCTGGAGCTGGGGTAGAGGGGGCTGAGCTCTGTAGCTGGGGTAGAGGGGGCTGAGCTCTGGAGCTGGGGTAGAGGGGGCTGAGCCCTGGAGCTGGGGTAGAGGGGGCTGAGCTCTGGAGCTGGGGTAGAGGGGCTGAGCTCTGGAGCTGGGGTAGAGGGGGCTGAGCCCTGGAGCTGGGGTAGAGGGGGCTGAGCCCTGGAGCTGGGGTAGAGGGGCTGAGCTCTGGAGCTGGGGTAGAGGGATGCAACAGTTTCTGCCCCTGTGGGGCTCCAGAGCAGGAGGGATCTGTGTCAGTCCTGTGTTTTCTACGAGCTTCACAGACACACCCTTGTCCAAGCTGTGAGCTGGGGCCAGGCGATCGAGCTCTATTTCCATACCGGCTGCGTCAGCGAGGCAGAGAGCGATACCAGCGCAGGCAGACAGACAGAGAGCTCGTCTCCCACCCAGCCAGGCGCCGAGACAGAGGGACACCCCGAGGAGCAGAGGTAAGTGTGGGAGAGCAGTGTCCCAGGGCACTGCACTCACCCCTGAGGGGCAATTAAAACACAGGGAGAGCACCAGTTAATACAGCATACAGCGAGCACACCAATAAACACAGGGAGAGCACCAATTGATACAGAGATCTAATGTGTTTAAATGTGACTCTGTCACTCTGTCTGTGCTCCTGGTGGGGCTCTGGCCTGTGTCAGGCTCTCCTCTCACCTGACGGACTCTCCCCCTTGCGCAGGAGTCTGAAGGGGGGGGGGGGGGGGGGGGGGTCATGACACAATAGGTCTCAGTGTCCTGCTCCTGCTTTGTTTAGAACAGGATCCCCAGCGGACACCTGATAAACTTTCCTGATTTGCCTAGTTAATAAATAGCTGGTATTGTATTCTAACTGGTACCAGGAACACAGGGCAGAGTGAGAGAGACAGGTAGAGAGGGAGAGAGAGGACAGGAGAGAAAGAGACAGGGTCAGGTACAGAGAGGAGAGAAAGAGAGACAGGTACAGAGAGAGAGGGGAGAAGGAGAGATAGAGGGACAGAGACCGGTACAGAGAGAGAGGGGAGAAGGAGAGACAGTGAGAGACAAGTACAGAGTGAATGAGAGGAAAGAGAGAGGGAGAGAGACAGCTGTCCCTTCTGCTGCTGCTCCTGATGTCTGTCTGACACGCTGACCGACGGCGCACTCAGGTGATCACCTGCGTGACTTCCTGTCCGGCTCCCAGCTCTGCTGTCCGAGGGGCTGGCCAGCGGACCGACCCCACTGCCTGTCCAGAGAAGGGCTTGGACACGCGCTGCCTGACCTCCCAGCGGCGCCGCGGAGATGGAGATGGAGGGGCTGGCCTGTCTGCTGCTGGCCTTGGCCGGTGAGTGACCTCTGACCTCTGTCTCAACCTCGTTCCAGCACTCGGGCCGCAGGTATCGGTGTTGGGTGATACCCGGCGAATCCTGGACACGACAGGCAAGGTTACAGGTGACTCCCTGGGCCCCGGTTTCTCTGGAGAAGAGGGAGAGGAGGAGGGAGGGGAGCTCTGCCTCCTGTGTCTCTGTACAGACCCCCTCCCCAGCGATATCCTTCTCTCTCAGGGGACCGGGGTCGCGGGAGTAGCCTGAGGTTATTAACTACTTTCTAAAGCACAGCTGCTGCTGCTCGCCAGAACTCCACCTGCTTGGTTTTCTGTCCCCAGTGCTCTGTCCTCCTGGATCCGGCCACATCAGGAAGTTCTACTTTGTGGACTCACCCCTTAACTGGACCGACGCTCAGAGACACTGCAGAGACAACTACACTGACCTGGCCTCCATCAGCAGCACAGCAGACATGGACACAGTCCTCAACACCACTAACCTGCCCAATGGCACAGCCTGGATAGGCCTGTACCGAGACTGCAGAGAGAGCTGGCGGTGGTCTGGCGGAGAGGTCCTGACCTTCACCCACTGGAGGAGTCAGCTCCCCTGCGCTGTTCTCAACGCAGCGGGATTCTGGGAGGAGAGAGACTGCAGCGAGGAGAACTACTTTGTATGCGAGAGTCAAGGTGAGACAACACTGCACACAGGGCTCAATCCGAGAGCAAGAGCTGTTGTGAAAAGGAGACCTGCAGTCCCAAATTATCAGACTGGTTATAAATTCATTGATGGCGATACTCTGCACGCAGAGTTGACTAACAAGAAAGTAGTAGTTGTGGGTAAAACCGTCGAAGTGGAGAGCAGTATTTTCTACTGGATTAGAAGAGCTGTGCTCACAGGCCTGCTTGTTTCCAGCGTCACAGGGCTGCAACACCTCACTGGGAGATTTGTGGCCTCGTTCTGAACCACAGAACACGACTCTGCACAGACCTGAAAATTTCACCCATTCTGTGAAATAAATTGGAGGTTTTTAAGTCACGGTGTACATTTTACTCCAATTGTGGTCTGGAGTGCACTCGTCAGTGCTGATTCTAACAACGAAATCTGAAAATAGCCGCACAGCTCCCCTCTAAGTATAGACTGCTGTGCAGAGCATTGTGGGACTTGTAGTCTTAAAACACTTTGCTGTCACTAATGCCAAGGGAAGGAGCACCTTACCTGAGGTACTACAGTTTCACTCCTGATCGTTGTCTTCACAGGTGCGGGACAGCAGTACAGGCTGATCAGGGAAAACAAGACCTTCGCTGCAGCCCAGAGACACTGCAGAGAGAGCTGCTCCGACCTGCCCCGGGTGGACAGTGTGGGAGAGTCTCAACAGATCCGGACGACGGCGCAGGGACACGCTGTCTGGATTGCTCTGCTCCAGGATGGCTGGGAGTGGTCTGACGGGAGGCGCTCTGGGTTTCGCAACTGGAGTCCTGGGCAGCCCAGTGGAGGAGCCCTGTACACTGTGATCTATTTAAAAGATAATATATATAATAACAATAAAAGAGGTGAATGGAACGACGCAACTCAAGTCCGAGGCAGGCCCTTCTTCTGCTACACTGGTGAGTCCAGCCCTGACAGTGTCCCAGAGCCCCAGGCAGTAGCTCAGGGGGGTGAGTTTGTCTCAGGAGAATCCAGCTTGAGAGAACAGCAGCAGAGAGCTGTATCTCCCTCGTCTGATCTCAGTCTCCCAGCAGCAGCACAGAACTACATCAAGAGCCAATAATGAATTTAGAGACAGAACATCAAGTAAACGACAATTTCAGAATGTACAGAAATCATATTTCTATCTGTATTTTATTTACAGCTACAAACTCCTCTGAGCAGTACCACTTCATATGTGACAAAAAGTCATGGGTTGAAGCTCAGAAATACTGCCGGGACAGTCACACAGACCTGGTCACTGTGTTCACTGAGGAGCAGCAGAGACAACTTCTCAGCCTGACAAACAGTTGTATCGCAAACGGAGCCTGGATTGGTCTGTATAAGAACACACAGAGTGACCTGGGGTCTGGGGGAGCTGCAGGGAGCCCCTACACTCTAACCCAGGGGCACGTCTGTGTGCTGATGGACTCTGAGGGAGGATGGGAAGAGAGAGACTGTCAGAAGAGAAACTACTTCATGTGTCTCAACAAGACAGGTAAGAGGACAGTCCATCACACCAGTGTCTCACTGACGTCTCTCTGCTCTGAATCAGAGAGACACTTCAACACTGTCACTCGACACAGGTAAGAGGACAGTCCATCACTCCATTATCTCACTGACATTTTGACTCACTGATACATTTTCTTGTCTGCTCAGGGCGCAGTAACGTCACCCTGATTGAACTCAACCAGACCTGGACTGAAGCCCAGAGTCTCTGCAGACAGAAGCACACAGAGCTGGTCAGTGTGAGGAGCCAGAGTGAGAATGAGGAGGTTCGGAGGTCAGCACGGGGTCACAGGGTGTGGATCGGCCTGTACAACGAGCCCTGGAAGTGGTCAGACCAGGGGGCGTCCAGCTTCAGGAACTGGGCAGGAGGGCAGCCTGGGTCAGCAGGTGGACAGAGATGTGCGCAGGTGGACCTGCAGGGCAGCCCGAGAGGCGGATGGACAGAGACAAACTGCAGTGAGATCAGACCCTTCTTCTGTCACTGGGGTGAGGACGGCTCTGTTTTCCACTTGGGTTCGTGTCCTGATGGGGCGTCTGGGGACCCTACAGAGACACAGATTCAGCTTTAATTTGTGTCTCTCTCTTGCAGACAGAAGAGAGCTCGTCCTGGTGAGAGAGGAGAAGTCCTGGGCTGAGGCCCTGGATCACTGTCAGACTCACCACACTGGCCTGGCGGATATCCTGTCACACCAGGAGCAGAGCTACGCTGTTGAAGAGGCCCAGTCTGCTGAGTCCACTCTGGTCTGGCTGGGCCTGCGGCAGAACCGAGTCTCGGGGGCCTGGTTCTGGGCGAACAAGGCTCCCCTGGTCTATCAGAATTGGGGCACAGGGGGAGCCCCTGGCCGGCCTGCTCCCAACCCCTGTGGAGCCCTGGACAGAGACAGAGGGGGCAGCTGGACCAACCGCAGCTGTGAGGAGCAGCTGAGCTTCCTCTGCTCCAGAGGTACTGAGGGCGACTCCCTGTTCTGCACGTGTTTGACCAGCAGGTGGCGACAGCAGAGCCGTCTGCTCTCAGACCAGGCCTCTCACCTGACTGCTGAGCGAGGAGAGATCTGCGCTCGATCTCGCACTCCAGTGTAGAACCAGGAGACTGTCGGCCTTGTTAGTGACCCCACACCCCCCAACTGCAGGCCGGCCCCCCTCCTCTCCCCCTCTCACACCTGCATCAGGGGTGAACCAGTGGGCATGGCTGGTGAACACCAGTGTTGAGGGACCGCTCTGGACTGCAAGTCAAATGTGGCGGCAAGCGTTGATTCAATTTTCAAACTGGGGCAACAGCGCTCATTCTCTGTCTCCCTCTCTCTCGGGTGTCTCTCTGTCCTGCGACGCCTGTCGCCCCAGATCCACAGAGGAGGACGGGGAAGAGAACCATCCTGAGGCTAAAGATCGCCGGGAGCAGAGAACAGATTCAGAACGCCGCCAAGACGAAACACAGACTCCTGGAGCAGGTAGGCGGGAGCCCCTTCTGGGAGCTGAGTGTGTCTGGTGCGTGACTGGGGTTCCCCCAGGAAGGGAGCGTTTCAGACTCCGAGGAGGGCGTCCGCGACGAGCCGGACTGTTCCAGATGTCGACAGGTGGGCTATAAAGGGAAACTTCCTGTCCCTGATCCTCAGGGATTCAGATCAGGGGCTCAGCAGGAGAGACGGAGCAGATCTGCTCTGCGACACGATGTTTCGCAGCTCGAACCTGTGTTGCTCGAATCCAGGGGTGTTAGCGCTGTGTCTGAGGCGCCCGCTGGCGCCATGTGAGCTGTCCGTCTGTGTCTTCAGATGCAGGACCTGCTGGCCCAGCGGGGTCTCCTGGGGAACCACACTCTGCGCTGGAGAGAGCAGCCGGACGGACGAGTTTTCTACCCAGCAGAAGATGGTGGAGGTGAGTCTGAGACCCGCTGCCTGAGACAGGATACACTGTTGGGTGTGACTGAGAGGAACAGTAGTGGATTAAGCATTGAACCATGAGCTCCAGCACAGACCCCTGTGGCCTATATAGGGTGTGTATATTGTGTCCAGCACTGGCAGTCCAGTCTGTGTGCGTGTATGGTGTCCAGCTCTGGCAGTCCAGTCTGTGTGCCTGTATGGTGTCCAGCTCTGGCAGTCCAGTCTGTGTGCCTGTATGGTGTCCAGCTCTGGCAGTCCAGTCTGTGTGTGAGAGTGTGTCTGAGTGAGATGTCCAGCTCTGGCAGTCCAGTGTGTGTGTGTGTGTGTGTGTGTGTGTGTGTGTGTGTGTGTGTGTGTTGCCCAGCTCTGCCTCAGGTCTGAGTGTCTCACTCTGCTGTCGTGTGTTTTGTCCACAGACCAGTGTGTGTCCAGTTTGGACTCGGAGCCAGTCTGACAGCAGAGTGTCCAGTCCGGGCAGTGTGGGACAGCTCGGAGACTCTGGCCTTCTTCACACAGCTCTCCCATCTGGATTATTCACATTTATTATGCAGCATGTAGAAAAACTGTAGCATTTCAGCAGCACAAACATGTCATTATATCAACTTCGATAGACATGGGGTTAAAGCCCCTCGCTTTCTTTACTACACAAGCAGCTCTGTAAGGTCCAGAATTCACTGTTTAAAAACACAACAAGTTGTGATCCAAGTTTTCTTTTTTCTAATAAAAGCATCTGCCAATCAGAGAAGGACTGAGCACGGGTTATGTTCTGAATCGTTTTCGTATTCCCCCAACCTACCATACAAACGGCACATTTCTAGTCAAACGATTGCTACGTATTATATAAAGGTATATATTTTTACAGGATTTTATAACTATCTAACTTATGCATTTTTCTATGCTCCTCTTAACGTACAGCACCCCAAATAAATACACAGAAATGTCCAGAAGCACAGACTAGGCTGGTAGAGAAGTTAAAAAAGAACTTCTTTCCATCTAAACAGTGTCGGATTTCCCTGCAGGGTGACACAGCTGCTAGTTATGAATAATTCTATACCAGTGAGTTACAGAACGGATATATTGCTTGCCTGCCCGGTTTTAATATATATATTTTAAGTACCTCAGGCAGTGAGTCCCCTGTAGTTATTGCAAAGTCATTATTGGCAGGGGCCTCTACTGAATATATTTATAATAATGCATTGAAACTTGGGGGGAAAAAAAAGGCTTTTATAAACCTTACATACAAGTAAAGAATTATTAGTAACCACAGCAAAATAGATTCTTCTTAGGAAAGATTTGTATGATGTCTCTATATCAGATTCATTATTTGTCCTTTATTGCACAATTCTTTCTTGTCCTTCATATTTGACCTCTCTGGGGGACAGAGGGTGATCAGATGGGTGAAATATTTTCTCAGTTTAGGTTCCCGAGTCGTTTTCTGCACGTTTCTTGCTTAACGTCGCAAGTTACAGGTTGTCACACAATTACAAATCTATTAAGAACAGCCTTACTTGTAGGTTAAACAGGAATAAACTTAATATTCCGAGGCAAAAAATAAACTGAATATTTAATTCATTTTCAACTGAATACATTTTAAAATGAACACAATTCTAAAACCTTTGTACCGTTACACAAAAAAAACAGACTACACGAGAAAAGGGGACTAAAATTGATTGTTTTAGTCAATTTAAAGACTAATTAAAAGGTTAAAATTTAGTGGATTATATTTAAAAGTCAGTAAAACACATTGTGGTCGACTATGACTAAGGCAAAATCTTGTAACTTAATACTTTAAAATTGAATAATGATGAATAATTAACGACTTGAAGCGAGCATTTTCTCAGTTACTTTCAGCAGAGCACATTTACGATAAGTTAGAGGATGATTTCTAACAGTTTTACTTTTATTCATAATAATTTGGGTTTCCAACGGTTGTGATAGAGACTTGGACGCCGTGAACCCGACACGAGCATTTTCTTTCAAGACAAACTCACCAGAGGGGGACGTGACTTTCCGTGAAGTTAGTTTTCGCTCACTCAGGGAATGGTTTCTGACACTGTTTAACGCGAATTATTATTTTAATTGACCGGTTTTGACAAAAAAACGCCGGTGCCGCGAACCTGACGAGAGCATTTTCTCAGCTCCTTTCCGCACAGGGGCAATATGTCGTCCACTAAAGCACGTTTCTGCACACCGAGGGAATGGTTTCCAACACTTTCTATTGATAATTATTATAATAGTTATAATAATTCTTATTTTAACGGACGGGTTCTGGCGGAGACGCCGACGCCGCGCACCTGTCGCGAGCGCTCTCTCGCGAGCCTCCTCCCACACGCGCAGTAACGGTCGCGTCTAACGGCACCGTAGTCACGAGCGGAAACTTATCGTTAAACAGAAAAAAAGTCACTTTTCTCTGTCTGAAATCGTCATGTCGTCTCTAAACTCTGCCGTTTTACTCTACCAACACACTCCGCCTTACCCGAGTCCGCCGCCGTCGCGCTCACTCGTTCCTGCGGGTCGAGGGGGTGGGAGAGGAAGGAGGAGGGGCGACAACCGGAAGTCCCGCCAACTTGCGCGCCTGTGCGCCGCCCGGAGTTTCCGGGGGGAAGTGACGTCACACGGGCGGCCGCAAGAGGGGGAGGAGTCACATAAACTCATTGCTCATATCTTCTAGGGCGCTGTGGGTCGGCGCAAACCTTCTCCTAGTGTGAATCTAGGGGCCACCTGTCTCATCCAGCGCTGTGGTCATCCCAGCTTCAAGGTGATAATAAACACACATTGTCCATCTTCATCCTCATCCCAAAACTGGATCGTTATTTCATGTCCTCCCACTGAGGACAGCGCTGTGTTTCTTCCTCGGGGGCCCTGGGGTTCTGTGTCTCGGCCCAGATACACCCCGTGCGACACTTCAGCGCCACATGACCGAAAAACAGGGGGTCAGAAATGACGGGGGGGGGGATCGCTCTCCTCAGGAAGAGCGCACGACGTCGCAATGAGAGCGAGTTCACCTTGGAGGGGACCTGAACTCCGACACAGTAAAGCAACAAGAGAACACCGATCGCACTCCTCTCTACACCAGTGGGACGGCCGCGGAGGGGGTCAGCAGTTTTAGGTTCCTGGGGGTTCACATCTCAGAGGACTTCACCTGGACGCCCCACACCAACACCGTGGTCAGACCAGCGCGGCGGCGCCCTGTTCTCTCTCTCCCCGCGGGCGAAAGAGGTTCGGCACGCCGTCACCCCTCCAGGCCAGCCTCTGCAGGGGCGCTGTTGAGAGCACCCCGCCTGGCTGCATCCCTGCCTGCTGGGGGCGCAGAGTCCTGCAGAGGGGGGCGCAGTCAGGGCGGCTCATCGCCGGCTGTGAGCTACCAGGCATCCGGGAGATCTGCTCAGCGAGATGTCTGAGGAAGGCCGGGCCCATCCTCCAGGACCCCAGTCATCCCAGTCACAGACTGGTTTCCCTCCTACCGGCCGGTAAACGGTACCGAAGCATCCGGTCCGAGTCCGACAGACGACAGAACAGCTCCTACCTCCAGGCAGTCAGACTGCTGAACAGCCAGCCTGCGGCTCCTTCAGCAGATCACCTGTAGTGGCTACAGGGACACACAGTTTTCACTGTATTCAGCATGACTGCACTACTTGGATATACTGCACACACCCTGGACACACAACAGCTCCACTCATATTGAGTTTGATTCCGTTTCTCTTACAGCTATTATCGTGTAACCTTATTTTCATAACCTCAGTGTTGTGATTTTTGTGTTTTTGTGATTGTTGGGACTTCTGGGATTCTTGTGAGCTCGCGGAAAAGACCTTTCATTGCCAGCAACTGCTGCTGCTGCTGCACTGTTGTGCGTTTGAGAAGTACACTTTGACTTGATGTGATCTGATTTGATTTAACTAGATGTGTTAGTGGTGTTAGAGGTGTGAGTGGGGCCAGCAGGGGGCGCTCTCACCCAGCTCACAGCCCCACTGGAGCCCAGCAGGTGTGAGCCCGGCCAGTACCTGGAGGGGAGACTCCTGGGAGAGCTGAGGCTGCTGCTGCTGGAGGAGGTGTGAGTGGGGCCAGCAGGGGGCGCTCTCACCCTGCGGTCTGTGTGGGTCCTGATGCCCCAGTATAGTGACGGGGGACACTGGACTGTAAACAGGCGCCGTCCTTCGGATGAGACGTCAAACCGAGGTCCTGACTCTCTGTGCTCATTAACAATCCCAGGGGGTTTCCCGAAAAGAGTAGGGGTGTCTCCTCCCCACTGAGAGCTGCTGTGTGGGGAGCGTTCTGGCGCACTATGGCTGCCGTCGCATCATCCAGGTGGGGCTGCACACTGGTGGTGGTGGAGGGGATCCCCATTACCTGTAAAGCACTTTGAGTGGAGTGTCCAGAAAAGCGCTATATAAGAGTAAGCAATTCTTATTATTATTATTATTATTATTATTATTAGATACTGGGGTGATTTGTCTGAGAAACAGCCCCCGTCCCCCGTCTCCCGTCCCCCCCCGACCCTGGTCCCCGGACAGCCGTCTGCGCTGCGTCTGCGCTGCGTCACAACCACCGCTGTGACGTCACAGAGCCCGACCGGCGTCAGAGAGCGCCGGAGTCAGAGCGCGAGACCGCACGGGCAGTCGCACGGCGGGGAGGTATCGATCGCTTCGTCTATCGACAACCAATCGCTTCAGCGGAAGATAATCGATCAGCTGGACAACCGACTCCATCGATCGGTGAGTCCCGCGGCGGGTCCCGCGGCGGGTCCCGCTATCGGCTATCGTCCGGCGGTCCGGACGGGCGGCGGGGGTATCGATCCTGGATCGAGCGCGTTTCGTGTCACTCGCGTTCGTGTCAGAGCGTGATTCTTCAATAAGTGTCTCCGGGAGCTCGGGCAGCAGCTCTCAAGCGGACAGAGCTGTGGGGGCAACAGTCCGAATCCGTTTTAGCGCTCGAAAGAGAAAGTGTTTTCATAATAATGATAATAACGACTGCTCACACTTCTATAGCGCCTTGCCGGACCCTCCCCTCGGAGCTCTTCCCAGGTCAGGGGGATCCCCTCCAGCCCCCCCAGTGTGTACCCCACCTGGGTGATGCTCCAGTCCGCTCAGCACACAGCAGCTCTCAGTGGGGAGGAGAGCAGAGGGATGGAGCCAGTTCAGAGAGGGGGGTGATGAGGAGGACAGGCGGGGGGTGTTTGACTAGCTGGGGGGATATTAAGGGGGCAGTTTTGGGGGGACCGGAGTGCTGCGGCCCCGAGAGGAGCTCAGTCCGCACAGCCCCTGCTCTCCCGCTCGGTGTCCCGGGGTTTTTAATGCCCTCAGGGACCGTGATGGGGGCGGACGCGGGGTTAACGTCTCCGGACCGCGGCTCCAGAGGGAAGCGCGACCCCCTCATGAACCACAGCCCCCCCGTCTGCTCCAGTTTAAACCCTCTCGGAGTAACGGGACTGTTATCCGGGGTGTCGCGACGGGACCGTTTCTGCTGTGACGTTTCCCGCCGCTCCGCGTTACCATGGCGGCGGCCGGCCCGGCCCGTCGCGCAGAGCGGCGTGACGTCACGCGTAGCAACCGGGCGGCGCGTCCGAGGCGTCAGGGCGGCGGCGCTTTGAAGAGCCGAAGAGACCAGCGAGCAACACTCACGTATATATATACTGTATATACCGTAGACACCGCCTGTCTCACATATATATATACTGTATATACTGTAGACACCGCCTGTCTCACATATATATATACTGTATATACCGTAGACAAGGCCTGTCTCACATATATATATATACTGTATATACCGTAGACGCCGCCTGTCTCACATATATATATACTGTATATACCGTAGACACCGCCTGTCTCACATATATATATACTGTATATACTGTAGACACCGCCTGTCTCACATATATATATACTGTATATACTGTAGACACCGCCTGTCTCACATATATATATCCTGTATATACTGTAGACACCGCCTGTCTCACATATATATACTGTATATACTGTAGACACCGTCTGTCTCACATATATATATACTGTATATACTGTAGACACCGCCTGTCTCACATATATATATACAGTAGATATCACACACACACATATATCCTGTATATACTGTCTCACACACACACATATCCTGTATATACTGCAGACACACATGGAAAGTGATTCCGAACGAGTGTCATTTTAAAACCGTGATTTTTTATATATTTTTTTGATCAAACGTCCCTTTTTACAGTTTTATTAGGTGTCATTGGCTACCGACCCATCCGAGCCGGAATGGATCAGAACCGCCGGCGAGAGATCACGGGTTCTGGTGCCAGGCCCCTATCCCGGAGAGCTGGAAGTCACCCAGTAGTAAGCTCATCTTAATATGAATTTCTGTTCATGCTTTCTTGACAATATTAGTGTTAGTTTTAGTATGAACTGTAGTATTGATGTTATTACTACTGATAGTGTTAGTGATGGTAGCGTTACTGAGAGTTACTGTTAGTTTCAGTATTAATATTCATTTCTATTCATGCTTTCTTGACAATATTAGTGTTAGTTCTAGTATGAATTGTAGTATTGATGTTATTACTACTGATAGTGTTAGTGATGGTAGCGTTACTGTGAGTTACTGTTAGTTTCAGCATTAATATTCATTTATATTCATGTTTTCTTGACCATTACAGTGTTAGTTTTTGTATGAATTGTAGTATTGATGTTATTTCTGATAGTGTTGGTGATACTAACACTATTACAGTATTAACAGTTCTGATAATATTCATGTATTAGTGATAGTGTTACTGTGAGAATATTTATACTAGTATTCATATAGTCTGTGTGCGTCTGTGAGTGTGTGTGGTATCTGTGTCATGTGTCTGTGTGGGTTTGTGGTGTGTGGTATCTGGGATTGTGTGTATTTGAGTGTGTGTCTTTCTGTGAGTTTATATCTTTTTGTGTATATACAGTGTAGTATCTGTGTGTTTGTTTATCTGTGTGTGTGTGCTGTATATCTGTGTGTGTTGGTGTGTGTTTGTATCTCTGTGTGTGTGGGTGTATGTGTATCTGTGTGTGTGTATCTATGTGTGTGTATCTGTGTGTGACTGTGTGTGTATCTGTGTGTGTGTGCTGTATATCTGTGTGTGGGTGTATATGTATCTGTGTGTGTGTATCTATGTGTGTGTATCTGTGTGTGAGTGTGTGTGTGTATCTGTGTGTGTGTGCTGTATATCAGTGTGTGAGGGTGTATGTGTATCTCTGTGTGTGTATCTATGTGTGTGTATCTTTGTGTGAGTGTGTGTGTATCTGTGTGTGTGTGCTGTATATCTGTGTGTATCTGTGTGTGGCTGTGTGTTTGTATCTGTGTGTGTGCATGTGTTTGTATCTCTGTGTGTGTGAGTGTATGTGTATCTGTATGTGAGTGTGTTTGTATCTGTGTGTGTGTGCTGTCTATCTGTCTGTGGGTGTATGTGTATCTATGTGTGTGTATCTGTGTGTGAGCGTGTGTGTGTATCTGTGTGTGTGTGCTGTATATCAGTGTGTGAGGGGAGCTCGGGCTCCACTGGTGTGTCTGTTCTGACAGAACTGACCCATCAACAGGTGCCGACAGAGATGGCTGTGGTCCAGAGCCGCCGGCGAGTGGGACCAGAGTCTAGAGTCCAGGCCAGCGTCCAGAGAGCTGTGAGTCCCCTGGTACTCCTGTCTGCTGTGATATTAATATTAATTAATTAATATTAGTATTAGTATTAGTAGTAATAGCAGCAGTAGTAATAGTAGTAGTATTAGCTGTAATATCAGCAGTAGTAGTAGCAGCAGTAATAATAGTTGTATTAGCTGTAATAACAGCAGTAGTAATAGTGGTAGTATTAGCTGTAATAGCAGCAGTAGTAATAATAGTAGTATCAGTAGTAATAGCAGCAGTAGTAATAATAGTCATAATAGCTGTAATAGCAGCAGTAGTATCAGTAGTAATAGCAGCAGTAGTAACAGTAGTAGTATTTGTAGTAATAGCAGCAGTAGTAACAGTAGTAGTATTTGTAGTAGTATCAGCAGTAGTAACAGTAGTAGTATCAGTAGTAATAGCAGCAGTAGTAATAGCAGTAGTATCAGTAGTAGTAGCAGTAGTATCAGCAGTAGTAACAGTAGTAGTAATATTAGTCGTAATAGCTGTAATAGCAGCAGTAGTATCAGTAGTAATAGCAGCAGTAACAGTAGTAGCATCAGCAGTAGTAACAGCAGTAGTAACAGTAGTAGTATCAGTCGTAGTATCAGCAGTAGTAATAGTAGTAGTGTTAGCTGTAATATTAGCAGTAGTATCAGTAGTAGTATCAGCAGTAGTAATAGTAGTAGTGTTAGCTGTAGTAATAGTAGTAGTGTTAGCTGTAATAGCAGCAGTAGTAATAGCAGTAGTATCAGCAGGAGTAATAGTAGTAGTGTTAACTGTAATAGCAGCAGTAGTAATAGCAGTAGTATCAGCAGTAGTAATAGTAGTAGTGTTAACTGTAATAGCAGCAGTAGTATCAGCAGGAGTATCAGCAGGAGTAATAGTAGTAGTGTTAACTGTAATAGCAGCAGTAGTATCAGTAGTAATAGCAGCAGTATTATCAGTAGTAGTATCAGCAGTAGTAATAGTAGTAGTGTTAGCTGTAATAGCAGCAGTAGTATCAGCAGGAGTATCAGCAGGAGTAATAGTAGTAGTGTTAACTGTAATAGCAGCAGTAGTATCAGTAGTAATAGCAGCAGTATTATCAGTAGTAGTATCAGCAGGAGTAATAGTAGTAGTGTTAACTGTAATAAAAGCAGTAGTATCAGCAGGAGTATCAGCAGGAGTAATAGTAGTAGTGTTAACTGTAATAGCAGCAGTAGTATCAGCAGGAGTATCAGCAGGAGTAATAGTAGTTGTGTTAGCTGTAATAGCAGCAGTAGTATCAGCAGGAGTATCAGCAGGAGTAATAGTAGTGCTGGCAGCAGCAGTAGCAGTCAGTAATTCACAGCAGGGGGACTCAGAGGGGTTGTGTGTGTCTGTCTCTAGCAGAACCGGGTCCGACACCCCCAGGTCTGGCAGGAGGTGCCTGGAGGCTCCGCCCAGAGCCGGCAGGGAGTGGCCAGAGGTTCTGGAGCCCGGTCCGAGGCCCAGCGAGCGGTGAGCTGTCTCCTCCCCGTCAGCAGCCCTTAGAGCTGCTTGTCCAGGTGTGCGCTGAGAGCCGAGCGCTGCGGCGAGGCGCCAGCTCGTTAATCTGCTCGTTAATCTGCTCGTTAATCTCGGGGCAGGGCTGAGTGACGGAGGTCTCGTTCGCTCACTTTCCACTGGTGTGTGAGGGTGAGGGAGTGAGTGTGAGGGTGAGAGGGTGAGGAGTGTGAGGGTGAGAGAGTGACTAACGCAGTCGACCCTCCGGCAGGTCACGACAGAGACGGGTGGGACCCCGAACGTCCAGAGAGGGGCGACAAGCACTGAGGCGCTGGACAAGGAGTATAGACGAGTAAGAGACAAGAGTGTGTCCTGCTGCTGCTGATGATGATGATGATGAAGGTGGTGAGGGTGAGGGTGATGACGATGATAAAGAAAGTGGTGATGATGAGGATGGTAATGGTGTGATGATGATGATGATGATGATGAAGGTGTAGGGGGGGGATGACGATGATAAAGAAAGTGGTGATGATGAGGATGGTAATGGTGTGACGATGATGAAAGTTGTGATGGAGATGATGATGATGATGAAGGCGGTGATGTTGACGATCAAGATGAAGGTGGTGAAGATCATGATAAAGGTATCAGTGATGATGATGATGTGGTTGATGAAGATCACACTGCGTGTGTGTGTCCAGCTCCTGAAGGAGGTGATCCTGGAATGCCGTCAGATCCGGGCGAGGAACTTCGCTGCCACCAGCCCCAGGCCCCGGACAGACGTGAGTCCCGCCGCTCGGCTGCTCGTTAGCGCGCTCGTTAGCCGTGAGGACGACTGCGAGGGGGGTCTCAGACCGCCGGGGCCGCGGTCGCTCCCTCGCTCCCTCGCTCCGGAGCTGTGAGAAGGTGGAGGGGCGGAGGGACTGAAACTATGGGTCTGCCCACAGATCCCGTCTCGGGACCTGGTCATCAGAAAGATCCGGCAGCGCACGGCAAGAGAGGAGTGTCTGCATGTGAGTCTCCAGCGGAGAGGAGGAGGAGGAGGAGGGGGGGGGGATGGGTGGAGATAGAGATCGCAACGGTGATGACTGTGATGATGATGGTGGTGGTGGAGATGATGATGGTCATGATGGAGAAGCTGGTGATGATGGTGGTGGTGTTGGATATGATGATGGTCATGATGGAGACGCTGGTGATGATGATGGTGGTGGTGGAGATGATGATGGTCATGATGGAGAAGCTGGTGATGATGGTGGTGGTGTTGGAGATGATGATGGTCATGATGGAGACGCTGGTGATGATGATGGTGGTGGTGGAGATGATGATGGTCATGATGGAGAAGCTGGTGATGATGGTGGTGGTGTTGGAGATGATGATGGTCATGATTGAGAAGCTGGTGATGATGGTGGTGGTGGTGGAGATGATGATGGTCATGATGGAGAAGCTGGTGATGATGATGGTGGTGGTGTTGGAGATGATGATGCTCATGATGGAGAAGCTGGTGATGATGGTGGTGTTGTTGGAGATGATGATGGTCATGATGGAGAAGCTGGTGATGATGGTGGTGGTGGAGATGATGATGGTCATGATGGAGAAGCTGGTGATGATGGTGGTGGTGGTGGAGATGATGATGGTCATGATGGAGAAGCTGGTGATGATGGTGGTGGTGTTGGAGATGATGATGGTCATGATGGAGAAGCTGGTGATGATGGTGGTGGTGTTGGAGATGATGATGGTCATGATGGAGAAGCTGGTGATGATGGTGGTGGTGTTGGAGATGATGATGGTCATGATGGAGAAGCTGGTGATGATGGTGGTGGTGTTGGAGATGATGATGGTCATGATGGAGAAGCTGGTGATGATGGTGGTGGTGTTGGAGATGATGATGGTCATGATGGAGAAGCTGGTGATGGTGGTGGTGTTGGAGATGATGATGGTCATGATGGAGAAGCTGGTGATGATGGTGGTGGTGTTGGAGATGATGATGGTCATGATGGAGAAGCTGGTGATGATGGTGGTGGTGTTGGAGATGATGATGGTCATGATGGAGAAGCTGGTGATGATGGTGGTGGTGTTGGATATGATGATGGTCATGATGGAGACGCTGGTGATGATGATGGTGGTGGTGGAGATGATGATGGTCATGATGGAGAAGCTGGTGATGATGGTGGTGGTGTTGGAGATGATGATGGTCATGATTGAGAAGCTGGTGATGATGGTGGTGGTGGTGGAGATGATGATGGTCATGATGGAGAAGCTGGTGATGATGGTGGTGTTGTTGGAGATGATGATGGTCATGATGGAGAAGCTGGTGATGATGGTGGTGGTGTTGGAGATGATGATGGTCATGATGGAGAAGCTGGTGATGATGGTGGTGGTGTTGGAGATGATGATGGTCATGATGGAGAAGCTGGTGATGATGGTGGTGGTGGTGGAGATGATGATGGTCATGATGGAGAAGCTGGTGATGATGATGGTGGTGTTGGAGATGATGATGGTCATGATGGAGAAGCTGGTGATGATGATCACTGGTGGAGATGATGATGGTCATGATGGAGAAGCTGGTGATGATGATGGTGGTGGTGGAGATGATGATGGTCATGATGGAGAAGCTGGTTATGATGGTGGTGGTGTTGGAGATGATGATGGTCATGATGGAGAAGCTGGTGATGATGGTGGTGGTGTTGGAGATGATGATGGTCATGATGGAGAAGCTGGTGATGATGATGGTGGTGTTGGAGATGATGATGGTCATGATGGAGAAGCTGGTGATGATGATGGTCATGATGGAGAAGCTGGTGATGATGGTGGTGGTGTTGGAGATGATGATGGTCATGATGGAGAAGCTGGTGATGATGATGGTCATGATGGAGAAGCTGGTGATGATGGTGGTGGTGTTGGAGATGATGATGGTCATGATGGAGAAGCTGGTGATGATGGTGGTGGTGTTGGAGATGATGGTGGTCATGATGGAGAAGCTGGTGATGATGATGGTAGTGGTGGAGATGATGATGGTCATGATGGAGAAGTTGGTGATGATGATGGTGGTGGAGATGATGATGGTCATGATGGAGAAGGTGGCGAGAATGATGATGATCGTGACGGAGATGATGATGGTGGTAGTGGAGATGATAAAGAAGGTTTTAGTGATGATGTTGGAGATGATGATGGTCATGATGGAGAAGCTGGTGATGATGGTGGACATGATGATGGTGATGGAGATGGTCATGATGGAGAAGGTGGTGGAGATGATGATGGTGGTAGTGGAGATGATGAAGAAGGTTTTAGTGATGATGTTGGAGATGATGATGGTCATGATGGAGAAGCTGGTGATGAGGGTGGAGAAGCTGTTGATGGTGATGATGATGGTCCTGATGGTGAAGCTGGTGATGGTGATGATCGTGACGGAGGTGATGACGGTCATGATGGGGAAGCTGGTGACGATGATGATAGTGTTGGAGATGATGATGATGATGGTGGTGGAGATGAGGAAGGACTGGAGAGGTGGGGTGGGGTCGGTCCGCTGTCCTGTCTGACGGGACGGTTCTCTCCTCCTGCAGATCCTTCGGGAGATGATCGCGGACTGTCGCAGGAGGAGTGAGCAGACTGTCCCTGCGGCTCCGCCCAGGCTGCCCGGAGCTGTGAGTCTGTCGGCCTGGCCGATTGTGGTGCAGGGCCACTGGCCAGACCCCTCCTGGAGAATGCCCCCTCTGTGGCCTCATGCCCCCTCTGTGCCCTCTCGCCCCTTCTCTCTCCTCTCTCTGTGCCCTCATGCCCTCTCTCCCCTCTCTCTCTCCTCTCTCTGTGCCCTCATGCCCTCTCTCTCTCCTCTCTCTGTGCCCTCATGCCCTCTCTCCCCTCTCTCTCTCCTCTCTCTGTGCCCTCATGCCCTCTCTCCCCTCTCTCTCTCCTCTCATGCCCTCTCTCTCCTCTCTCTCTCCTCTCTCTCTCCTCTATCTCTCCTCTCTCTCACCTCTCCCCTCTCTCTCTCCTCTCTCTCTCCTCTCTCTCCTTTCTCCTCTCTCTCACCTCTCTCACCTCTCTCTCACCTCTCTCCTCTCTCTCTCCTCTCTCTCTCCTCTCATGCCCTCTCTCTCTCCTCTCTCTCCTCTCTCTCACCTCTCTCCTCTCTCTCACCTCTCTCTCCTCTCTCTCCTCTCTCTCTCCTCTCTCTCTCACCTCTCTCCTCTCTCTCCTCTCTCTCTCCTCTCTCTCTCACCTCTCTCCTCTCTCTCACCTCTCTCCTCTCTCTCACCTCTCTCTCCTCTCTCTCCTCTCTCTCTCCTCTCTCTCTCCTCTCTCTCCTCTCTCTCTCCTCTCCGCTCTCTCACCTCTCTCTCCTCTCTCTCTCTCCTCTCTCTCTCCTCTCTCTCACCTCTCTCTCTCTCCTCTCTCTCTCACCTCTCTCTCCTCTCTCTCTCCTCTCATGCCCTCTCTCTCTCCTCTCTCTCTCTCTCCTCTCTCTCCTCTCTCTCACCTCTCTCTCTCCTCTCTCTCTCCTCTCTCTCTCCTCAGACCAGCCAGCTGATCGTCAGGCGGGAGCCCGAGGCCCAAGCCTGGCGGGAGCAGCTGAGCCCCCCGGCGCTGGTCGGCCCGCGGGGGGCGGTGGCGTGGGCCCCGTGGGAGGCGGTGGCGTGGGCCTGCCCCCCGGCGGCGCAGTGGCGCCTGCGGGAGGGCCTGCGTGTGGAGCTGGAGGCGCTGGTGCAGCGGGTGGAGGGGCGCCTGGGCGCCTGGGCTCGGGGCAGCCTGTCCGGCCTGCAGCTGGGCTGCCTGGCGCTGTACGACCAGCTGCTGCCCGAGTTCGGGCCGCGGGCCGCGCTCGCCGGCCCGGTGAGTTGTTCGGGACCGAGCGGTGGGTGGGGGTCAGGGGTCGTCGTCGACGGCGACGGGAGCTGGGGCCCCTCCCCCCCCCTCTCTCTGATGATGTCGCGGGGGTGTCACGATGATGTCGTCTCGCCTGATTCGCCCTCCCTGCCCCCCCCCCCAGGACCTGCCCTTCCGGGGCCTGGGACACGCCAGGCTGGACGCCTACCGGGAGGCCAGGGAGAGGCTGAGGTCCTACTTCGAGCGCACGAAGGTCCGCTGCGACTTCTCCGCGGTGGACGCCTGCATCCGCCGGGCCGCGGCCGAGCTGCGGCGCATCCTGCGGGCGTACCTGGGGGACGCGGCGGCCCAGGTCGGGGGGCGTCGGGGGGCGGCGGGGCGGTCCGATCCCCCCCGGGGGGCAGGAGTCGGGCAGCAGCTGACAGCTCTGCTGTGTGTCTCCAGTCCCCACAGCCCAGCAGGCGCATGATCCAGGGGGGCGAGGCGTTCGGCCAGAACGGGCTGTCCACCCCTCCCTCTCCTGGCCCCCGGCGCCCCCGGCACCCCCCTCCTCCATCGCCCGGGTCCCTGTCCCGCTCGGAGAAGCCCCAGGCAACGGCGCCGGGTCGCCCCCATCAGAGCCCTGAGGAGCCCCCCCCTCTGAGGACCTTCAGAGCCCCTGAGGCTCAGCAGCAGGTGAGGAGAGAACAAGAACCTGTCCTTGTGTGGAGACACCTGTCCACACTCTCACTGGACACACTCACCTGTCCACACTCTCACTGGACACACTGGAGACACTCACCTGTCCACACTCTCACTGGACACACTCACCTGTCCACACTCTCACTGGACACACTGGACACACTCACCTGTCCACACTCTCACTGGACACACTGTACACACTCACCTGTCCAGACTCTCACTGGACACACTGTAGAGACACACTCACCTGTCCAGACTCTTACTGGACACACTGTACACACTCACCTGTCCACACTCTCACTGGACACACTGTACACACTCACCTGTCCAGACTCTTACTGGACACACTGTACACACTCACCTGTCCACACTCTCACTGGACACACTGTACACACTCACCTGTCCACACTCTCACTGGACACACTGTACACACTCGCCTGTCCAGACTCTCACTGGACACACTGTAGAGACACACTCACCTGTCCAGACTCTTACTGGACACACTGTACACACTCACCTGTCCACACTCTCACTGGACACACTGTACACACTCACCTGTCCAGACTCTTACTGGACACACTGTACACACTCACCTGTCCACACTCTCACTGGACACACTGTACACACTCACCTGTCCAGACTCTTACTGGACACACTGTAAACACTCACCTGTCCAGACTCTCACTGGACACACTGGACACACTCACCTGTCCAGACTCTTACTGGACACACTGTACACACTCACCTGTCCAGACTCTCACTGGACACACTGTACACACTCACCTGTCCAGACTCTTACTGGACACACTGTAAACACTCACCTGTCCAGACTCTCACTGGACACACTGTACACACTCACCTGTCCAGACTCTCACTGGACACACTGGACACACTCACCTGTCCAGACTCTTACTGGACACACTGTAAACACTCACCTGTCCAGACTCTCACTGGACACACTGTACACACTCGCCTTTCCACACTCTCACTGGACACACTGTACACACTCACCTGTCCAGACTCTCACTGGACACACTGTAGAGACACACCCACCTGTCCAGACTCTTACTGGAGATGCTGTCCAGACTCGCCTGGTGTCCAGAGATGTATCAGAGGCTCAGTACAGGGGATCTAGAGCACATACAGAATCAGGAGTGGAGAGGGGCCCCACTATCAAGCTCTGCTGTGTGTCTCCAGTCCCCACAGCCCAGCAGGCACATGATCCAGGTGGGCGAGGCGTTCGGCCAGAACAGGCTGTCCATCCCTCCCTCTCCTGGCCCCCGGCGCCCCCGGCACCCCCCTCCTCCATCGCCCGGGTCCCTGTCCAGCTCGGAGAAGCCCCAGGCAACGGCGCCGGGTCGGAGAGAACAGGTGA